>NC_056701.1:7272179-7581113 GCF_018831695.1 Puntigrus tetrazona | reverse complement strand
CTGCATGTAGAAACTATTAAATGTCAACACACTTTTGCTTCCAAATGTACCATAATATTAGCTAATAAAATATGCTTGGATGTAAGCATGTTGAAGGAGGGGAAGTTCTTGCGGAAACTTTCAAGCTATTGTGTACGAATGTTTCAAATCTTTGTTTACTCCCCCGGAATAATTTGTTCTCCTGCTTCGGATAAAGGTGACTTCTTAATAAAATAATCTATCCCTTGGATTCACAAACGTGACTTAAGACTAGTCCTGAGTTAAAATGTTAATCTGAAACTTGCACTGACTGATCTCAAAACATGTCAATGCATTTGTTTTGACTTAAGATGCACACTTTTTTCTGAGGAATGTTACTTAAATGTCAAATTGATCGCTTTGTTCTGAAACAGAAGTTGTAATTATTACAGTGTTGCTTTTCATTCTTTGGGCGGTTTGCTTTTTTTTTTTTTTTTTTTACACGGCTAGGTTTCTAAACAGACCAAATTAGTTATTAGTCACGTGCAAGTAAACTGTTCTCTCATTCAAAATTCTAAATTCTACGGTTTATTTTCCGGGTTTCCACTTAGCTGTCAGAATGGAACAACATCTTGTAGCTGTTATTATATTAGGTTAGCATTTTTGGGCAGGGGTCCAGGATAATCGTCAAAACATTTTTAAAATGCACTTACTATGAAAAAGAGCGATAAGACGTGGTTACGAAGTGAAAAAGTGTGCTTTGATTTTGAATGGCGAAGACGTACTCATCCACAGACATTCACAGGTTCATTTTGAGGTGTGAGCAAAACAACAAAGCCAATGCTTTTTCACAGAACTCATGTATTTACCCATAATACAGCCTGCTCGTTTGTCTTCATTGAATACGTACATCATATTTTTTATTATTTATTTATGTTATTTTTGATTCGGCACGGCATGTTTTGGGCATTCATTTACATGACAACAGTGTTTCGGGGGCCTGCAAACTAACTTTTAAAATTATGTCTCAAAGCGCAAGGTACAGTTGTCATCTCTGTGTAAAAAATTTAAAGGAGAATTTGTTAAAAATGTTGCCATTATGCACAGAAGATCTCCCCAGTGAAGTTACAGCTCAAAATACCCAGCAGATCATTTATTTTAACATTTACTATGAATAGAAGCAGAAACATGCTGTTTTCATGCATGTCTCTTTAAATGATAATGAGCTGCTGCGCCCCGGCCCCTTTACCAGAATAGGGCCCTTACAGATTTTTCTTCAGAAACTCAGTTATGTCTTTGAAGGTAAATGGCTGGGAAAGAAATCACGTTTATATTACATCTGTGTGAGCGACAGTAATGTGATGTCACATTTTACAGATTCTGTGCATATGCTGTTGTGAGCCAGTGAATGATTTATGGTAATTAAAAAAAAAGTAACAGGCAGATTTTATAGATTTTATATATCAATATAGGGTGGTTGTGTATACACAAAGAAAAAAGTCAATTCTGCATGTTCTTTAAAACAAATATGTATTAAAAATAAGAATATATTTAAGTAAATTAAAAAAACGATTATAACTGTTTAAGTAGTTTATATATATATATATATATATAGGTTATATATAAATCTATATAATCTATTTAGGTCAGGTATTTAAATATATTTGTTTTTACACATTTATAATGATAAATTTGAAAGTTATTAAATTAAATGACTAATAAAACCTAATTATTTAAAATTAACTTTAATGTAAAACTTTTAACTCTGTATTTTTACAAAACGGTACTTAAGTGGTTAAGTAAAAATCCCTTAAGTGTGCTCTTAGTACACTGAAGTGGTTTTTTTAATTATTAAGAGCACTTCTTTTTCACAAAGGGGTGCTACCAGAATACTGCTGGATACTGCATAGGACCTTTTAGCCACAATATATTACAATTGCTGCAACTTAATTTATTTATAGACAGAAACATTTATATGCACTGACGATATTAAGTCAGAGAACAGGAACATCATGAACTGAATCCGATGTGACGGCTCAAGGTTATACCAAATTGCATAAAAAAATAGTTTTTTTTAAAGATTGATAGGGAAATTGAAGTAGACTTCAGAGCAACACGAACAGAAGCCGGGCTTCTTCAACCGAAGACGTGACACGCTGCATTGGACGATCTCATTGATAGAATTGATTTTTGTTTTGATTTTCGTTTCCGGTGTAGACATGGTATTGCGCTCTCTGCAGACTCCCAGAGACACATGGTGACCTAGACCATGAGGTCACCGATGGCCATTGATCAGGCAGAGTCCAAAGGTTTTATTGTTGTGGTAATGTTGTGAAACAATCTGAATAAATTAAGGAGCAGGCCTGCGTGTCTCAGCGCACCTATGCTAATGTTGCATTGTCTGGAGCTGAAATGTATTTAAGGATAATCAATCATGAGACACAGGTGTGATTAAAGTTATGTAATGCACTCTTTCGCTCTGCCCTGCTCCACCTCTGAGGAGTGAATGGATTTCTGCACTGATAATTACACTTCTCCAGCCATTCCCTTTCTCAGACATAAAAAGAGAGGAGACACAGAGCGTGAAACAGGAAAGAGAGAGAGGGAGAAGAGAGGTAGCTAACAATTTATTTCAGCTCTCCATTGAGATTGAGATGAGATTTAAAGATGCTGTTTCGGCGCTCACAATTACTGTGGAGGCTCACGGTCCACAGCCATACCATCAGTTGACTTCAAATGCAGAGCGTCCAGATTTCTTAAAGTCTTGCGTAGAATAAATAACAAGTTTTGACTGCTTGAATCTCAAATGTTTGCACACACTTGGTGATACTTTTCTCATGTACGTATGATTAGATTTGAAACGAGCTTTGTAGACAGAAACAAATTACGACTATGTGCTGTATAATTTTGATTAATTTTGTCTGTGAAACTACCTTTTAAAGGTCACAGAGGTTTAGTGAATCATTTGGTAGCAAAAAGTATTTATATGAAATATTCCCGAAATATTTTGAGAACTGACCTGCCTTAAAGGGACTTCGCTAATTGGAATAAAAAATAAATAAATAAAAATGCTGAAAGTCTATCGTGGCGTTATCATGGTGTTTTTTAAAATGCCGTTACTTTATGAAAATAATCTACACTCACAGAAATAAGAGTACGAAAGCTGTCGCTTGGGCGGTACCTTTTCGAAAGGTACGCTTTAGTACTGAAAGGGTCCGTATTGGTACCTTGAGGGTACATATTAACACCTGAATTGTACATATTAGTACCTAAAAGGTACAAAAGTGGACCATTTGAAAAGGTACTGCCCCAGTGACAGCCTACCTTTATTTCTGAGAGCGCATGAACGAATGCATTGCATGAATGTATATTAATCATACAGAAAATGAAAAGATATGCATTAACAAACCCGGCCACATAATTTGGCTAAAAATACCTAATTGCGTTATTCCATACAGTATTCAAGTAAAATTATCGAAAACTGTGACAATTATAATTACTATAGAATGGATGCGCTTCATTAATTTCCATTAATTTCAGTGATTCGTCGAAAATTAACTTTAATTTCCCCTCTTTTCCTTTTCACTTGTTTCCGATCAATTTCTCTGTGTGACCACAAGTTAGTGCGGTTATCAAAGCGAGGACCAGATTTGAATCAAGTTGGTTCTAGAGTGAAAGTACGATTAAATCACCCCGCAACAGCCAATAACCAGCTTTCTTTCCTTTGCAATGTCAAAAACGGAGCCAGAGACGGTGTCTAGAAATACTCTGCGGATAAGTTATTTGACATCAGTCTAACGTCTAAAACTGGGGCATGTTCATGTTTTTCTGTTTTATTTTTAGTTTTTGTCTGGACATCGAGACACACCTCATGAAACTGGGTCTGTCTGGACATCTGGTCACCCTATTCAAATCACACACAGCTGCATTCATATTCGTGTAAACAATAACATGACAGCTGACAGGAACGAAGCGCATGAATTTAAACAGTGTTACGCCGATTAAAAAAACAACGGATTTCAGTTGGTTTCGCTCAGCTAGTTTGTCATTCCACATTCAGGATGCATACATTGTGCTCAGGAGTAAAAGTTTATCTAGCAAAAAAAATCTGTTAGATTTAGTGCCGCTGCCAGCAGTTGGATGACAACGAGAGGTGAAATATAGCAGAGAGTTCTGTGTAACCAGTAGCTCTAGCATTTCATTTGGATTGGCAACAAGCCGTCAAGATGCTCATATTTTACCACGCTGTTCTCACAGGTTGTGCTCCAGAACTCAATGTCTTTCCATCACATCTGTCAAAAGAGCAAAACTAGGAGGTAATTGCTAGTTGGGGGGTCTGAATGGTGTGTGTTTCCATTTTGTGGCATGAGGGTCCTATAAAAATCGTGGTGTTCTGAGTACTTTCATCTTGATAGTGCACACTCACAAGATACTATAGAGTACTATAGAGTTTAGAAAAAAGCTGAATGTTTTTATTTAGAAGCATGTTACATACGGCATTGACATAAGATCCTATAATGGCAGTAAAGCTCTAAAAGTCTGTCAGAAAGAGTAAAGCTATTCCACGTGTTGAAAATGAATTGTTATTTAGAAAAGCACTCTGTGTGGTTTAATGTGCTTTTATGTGAAACGGTAATTGACGGAACTTGTAGGTGATCTACTATACCTGCAAAATACGAATAAGGCACGCTACTTCAAAGCTGGAACAAAATAATTGGCTGTTGGTTAGAACATGTCTTGAAGTCTTTTGTAATTTAATTGTTTTGGTACAACCGTTTGAATAAAAGCTCAGCCAAAAAAATGTTTACGTGAAAGCCACACCTGACTTGTACAGTCTTATCATAACAGCTTTACTGTACGATATCAACCTCAAACACTTAAAACCTGTACAAAGCCATGCTCATATTTTAAGTACTCACTTCATGTGCCCACACCACTTGATTCTCAGTGCAATTTGCATATCACTCAAATAGATCATTGGGTGACACAGTATCATCAGTCGCACTATTTACTCCTTAGGTTTAACAGCGGATGACTGCGTGTCATGTCTTTATTTATCGAATGAAGCTTTGCTTCATTTAAAGTGTCCTTGATCCATCAGGGACTTGACACTTGACACCATTACTAAATGAGCTGAGCGGTTGACAGATTTTTAATAGTGGTGTACCTCACGGTTATGTCCTCAGACCTATGCAGTTTTCACCTGGGACAGTTAAACCGTTAAATCAAACGTAAACCAAATCAACACTGACAGAACAAGACAAAGCAATGAAGCAGTTGTATTGATATATTCCCACCTGAATGTCAACAAGACAAAATGTACATTGTGGAGTTCAGCAGACTCCCATTATTGCTGAAAAAAGAAAGAAAGAAAGAAAAGACAAGCAGTGGGCATTGTTCGCTGCTTCGTATTCTGCGTGGCGTCTTGCACAGATCATCTGACATAAAGGTCATTCTGTTGCAACCTTGCATCTTCTCACTGAGTGTCATTAGATTACAGAAACTGGAAAGATGGGAATAACATGAAAATAGCCTGGAGTACAAGACTGCTCCAAAAAATCCCATATCTCCTCCTTTTCTTAGAGTTCTTGCAGTATGTCTTAAAAAGGCTAACCACAAACAGGTTTATATAGGATTTATTTAAATGTATTATGTATAGCGATTATACAATTTCTCCACCCTTTTTGTGTCTCTCCACAGCATCATCAGTGAGATTCTAGTAGCCTTTGTCTAGATACTTCTTTCAGTGATGCTCTTTTAAATCCCACACAATATACAAAATACAGTATATAGCAGAAAAAAAACAAGATACAGAGGAAACACACCAAGTGTACGTAAATAAATACATTTTTGCATGATATTGGTCCGATTGGCTCAAAAGCCATGCTTGACTGTTTTCACTTGTAAATGCTACTTTATCTGTGCATACTTTTGATTCTGATTAGATGATTTTAGGGATAAAGTATTGTTGCTGCAAGTAACTGTGACAATTTACAATAACGTGTCATTTGTTAACGTTCATTAATGTATTAAATGATGTGAACAAACAATGAACAATGCATTTATTACATCTTTGTATTTATTCATCTTTGTTTTTTAATAATACGTTAGTAAATGCTGAAATTATCTAAGATTAATAAATGCTCTGGAAGTATTGTTCATTCTTAGTTCATGTTTACTAATGGTGTTAATTAATGTTAACTAATGGACCTTATTTTAAAAGTGTTACCGAAGTGGTAAAGTTAAAATGTTTTAATGATGGATTTGAGCTTTTCGCTTCACAAGATGTTATTTAATGGCCTGGATTGTGTGGATTACTTGTAAATTATTGCAATGTTTTTATCAGCTGTTTGGACTCTCATTCTCACGGCACCCATTCACTGCTGAGCAAGCGGTGTAATGCTACAGTGTTCCAAATATGATCCAATGAATTACTCAAGAATTAAATTTTAAGTTTTCCATTTTAAAGTCAAGCCAAATCTATAAGGTTATGAAAATGTTGCCAGATGCTTTTGGGGGAAGGGTTATAAATTAAAAGCATTCATTATATAATCTAAAAATCTGCTCAAACAACTCACATAGAAAACAAGTGACTTCTGATTGTTTTGTTGCTGGAAATTGTTGTCAGCACGAACACCTCTTTACGGGGACAGACCTCCTGGAGTAACCTGAGGTTAAGTGCCTTGCTCAGGGGCACCATGGTGTTAGTCCAGACCTTTAATGCATTTTGAACCTGCTGCCTCTTTGGTTACAAGCCAAGATTTTACGACATAAAACTTCCATAGATAAAAGAACACAAGACAGGTCATCATTTATCTGAGGCGTTGTGCATTTGATCAATAGTCTTGATGACAATACAGCATTTTCACCTTGTCAGAGAAGTGCATTCTGATCATTAACCTTTGTCAACATATTTAGCTAAACATTCATCATGAGCAGCTCTGTCTGTTCCATGCTTGAATTCTCAACCTTTATTTGTCATGCGTTTGTACCTCCCGGTCTTCCTCACTCTGTGTGCAAATAAGAATCTCAAAAGAGGGCTAAAATTATGCCTCTCTCTCAGCCGCCTGGCTCTCCAAAGTCTCTAGCCCAAGCTCCGGTTACGTCGGCAATCAACAGACCCCCTGGCCTCATCCATCAAAGGGGAGAATGTGCCGTTAGTGGGGGATTTACAGCACTTGCACAGGAAGTGCAGAATCATTCTTGATTTATGCTCTAAGACTGAGAGTTGCAAGGCGAGTGTGCTTTCTGCCTTCTGAAATATGAAATGGATTGTCTTAGTGGATGGAGGATATCAACCGTAACCTGGCTGTCTATTTCCGGGACAGACAGGTAGATCAATTAACAATTCTACCTATTAGTAAGATAATTGCATTATGAACAATGGCCGGTAAATGGTGGATATTAAATGAACTAAAAAGAAACAAAAAATAAATAAAATCTTTTTTTTTTTTATAGTGAATTTCATTATAATGTAGGTCCTACATTAAGTAAAATGGATATACATTTTGAGATGATGAAGAGTACATTTAAATAACAAGTGTTATATATATTTATTAGTGTTAACAAATGTATTTTAAAACACTTAGCGTTGGATGAAAGCAAAAGTTATTTAAAAGTTTGAAAATAAGGCACTAGTGATTGTATAAATAAATGTTCAATATCTGATAAGGTATGCATTACAAGTAGCGCAAGTTACGTAATAATATTACTTTTTTCAGTAACGCATTACTTTTTTCAAAAAGTTTTTATTGACATTTACTGACAAGTCTACTATCTCCATGTTGGGAGAAATCGGAAGAAATTCTCACACAAAAAAAAGGAAAAAGAAAATTTAGTATTCATCAAAATTAAAATGCAAACTCAGACCATGACGCAGACGTGCAATAATTAAATATTTTTAATAACACACATGTATCTAATCCCATTTTAATAGCCAATGTCTTTGTTGCTGACCTATGATGATCCAGTTCAACCATATTAATATGCAAAAATGACTTATATGAAAATAAGCTAACAATTGTGCTTTTTTTTAAATGCTGAACAGTGTTGAACTTTCTTCTCCTGCCTTCGTCTGTACAGATGTGATTTTACTTCAGCCTGAGGTTTATTCATTATAATTTCTGGTACAAAAAGGATTTTAATTTCTGTTAAATTAACATATTATATTAAACACAAGCAATCAAGCCCTGCTCATTTTTAAAAAGTAACCCGAAAGTAACACAAAAATAATAGAACGCATTAAAAAGTAACTAAGTAACGCTATTAGTTACTTTGTTTTAGGGAGAAACGCAACATTGTAATATATTACTTTTAAAAGTAACTTTCCCCAATAATGGAACTAATATAAAATGAATCCCTCAACATGTATTGTACCCAGTATTGGTAAGCTATTTGTCTATTCAGATGAATGCATCATATAGCAGATAAGCTTATGAAGATGCAAATTCATTTAAATTAGAAATACCGTACAGTAGAATGCAAAGACTGCACTGCACAACAGTGAAGTTATTAACTAAAACTGGAAATAGTTTCTGTTAATTGAAATAAAATACACAATTAAAAACATCACAATAAATAAATAAATAAATAAAGGAAATTTAGAAATGTTGCCATGGTAACTGGAAAAAGACTTCTGTTGTTAGAATGTAAAAAAAAAAAAAGTCAATAACAAAATTATTTTAAAACTCAAACTAAAAACTGAAAATCTAAAACTAAAAGGTAATTCAACTCTCACTGGTTATCCAGTTTCACCAGCTATTTTCATAACTGAACAGACAAATAAAAAGCCATTTATAAAATGCATATTGCCCCAACAGGCCTAAAAGCAGTAAACATGTTTGTTTGAAAGCACAATCTAAAAAAAAAAAAAAAAAAAAGATTTATTCAACCTGCTGAAATTACTAGCATTATGTGTTCCCATTTAATGCAAATATTCATAGGGTGCAAACTTTTGGAATGGAAACAGTTATTTCATATTTACAGCTAATGCAAAACCGTTCGTTCACCTGATTGCCATTGCTGCTGCACAATCCAACATCCTGCTTGAGCTGACGGCATTTTACTGTGTCTGGTAAACAGCTCCAGAACAGCAGCACTGGATGGCAAGCTGTTAGTATTTACACACCTCCTAAAAAATAAACCCTGTCTCCTTTTATAGCCTGATAATGTGTGCGCATATTATGCATGTGCATACACATGACGACACCACACGCACGCGTGTGTGTTTTTTGCGCTAGTGCTCAAAAATATGTCTTTAATGTCGCGAAACGCAAGCCCGGAATGAATATTTAAGTCACAATTTCTCAGCGCTTGAAAAGTACTTTGTGGAAGACGACAAGACTGTGAAACGGTGGTTTTTACAGCAGTCCGAATGTGTTGTTTTCATTAGTACATTAACTAATGTGTGTTACTCTGCCTTGTAATGCTTTCATTTTGACAGCTGTAGAGGTCTAATGTTACCGAGACTTGGGACTTTTGATATTAAAGAAGAGATCTTTATCTTGCCAGATTAATATTTGTGTCAGCCTTGGTGTGAATAGACCTTTCGGGTGTGATATGTCTCACATTTTCATCTCATATTTGGTGTGAATAGGCCTTAAAGGAAGACCAAAAAAATGGGCGCACTTTATATTAAGCGTCATTAATTGCTATGTGCTTACGTGTATATGAACCATCTCATACAGTGCACTTATTGTGTATACACGCATCTTTTTACATTGCACTCCTATTTGGAAATACCTCCTAAACCTAACCAGACTACAAAACCTATCCTTAACCTTAACCATATCGTGTGCTTTGCGATTCAACACGAACACAACAGGTACATGTGCATGAAAATGCATTATTTTACACACTGTAGTAGGTACAGGCACCTAACATAAAGTGGGACCAAAAATTGTTGCTGGAAATGTACTGATCTCACCTTAACACTGTACAACATGTGGATCAGTTTGCTTCTTTATCAGAACAGATTTGGCAGATCTGGAGAAATTTAGCACCACTTGCTCACCGAGGGATCCTCTGCGGCGAATGGGTGCCGTCAGAATGAGTCCAAACAGCTGCTAAAGCATCACAATAATTCACAAGTAATCTGCACGACTTCAGTCATTCTGAAGTGTTTTGAAGTAAAAATCTGTGTTTTTATTTATTTATTACATTTTTTTTTTACCTTCGATTCTGGCCAAAATGCCATAACGCTTCCTTTATTCTTGGATGGCCTAAAGGTCGATGCATTTTCATAAAATTTTGATTTTGGGGTTTACTATGTCTTTTCAGTCAAGTTTTGCAGGAGCACATAATTTATGTTGGTCTAAGCTGGCCTATTCAGCAGGCAGATACAAAAATAACTTTAGCATGAAATATTGAGATTCTTGATACTTACAGTCCTAGGATAAGAAGTCTAGGGAGACTATCAGGAGAGAAGTGCATATATATATACTAAAATTGAGAATGGGCTGATAAAAATATTGAAACAGAAAACTAACAAGCTGGCAAAGAACCCTAGGCTAGCCTCTTTAAACACCTCCAGGGTGCTACAATTTCATATTTGTGCATGTAATTCATCTTTACATTGGAACTCAGTGGGATCTCTTAGGCAAACAGCCACATGAGCGGGATTATATTGCGGAGTTCTAGTTTTTGACATAACACTGAGTCATAACGCTGAAGTAATACTGTAAAATGGCATGTGTGTAACTGTATAGTGCTGCGTAGGAACAATCACACTCAACCTGCTGAGTTAATGACTGCGTCTTTTTTCACAAGATGATGTGTTAGGGCTTCAGACCCGCTCGCATCTCTGCATATTTTGCTCATTAAGCACTAGTTAATTTCAGCTATGACATAATCAACTCTGAGAGGCGCAAACACGCACTTGAGAAACCTCCTGGGGCAGATGAAAGGAAAGTGATTGCCATAAGATCATTTCACTGGAAATACAATACAAACAAAAGACCGCTGTTTACAAGAGAGATATTCGTCAAGAAACAAATACAGACGAGGGTTGTTCATTTCGGGTTGCAGCTCTATAGACTTCAAAAGAGCTGTCTCTATTTCTTCCGTGAAGTATTTATATGAAAAAAATCTATAGATTAAAGAGGCCATATTATAAAGCTTCCATACTATATTTTTAAGGGTTAAACATTCAAACACTGGGTCAGTTATACGTAATAATTCCTGTAGTCCTTCAACTCAACTCGCTCTAGTCTTTTATTTAGAAGTTTCGTAATGAGTTTCTTTCATGTTGCTGTTGCCTGGTCCCTCTTTTGAACGTTTTCAGATATTTAGTCACTTGCTCTTGTGTATTCAAACACACGTTTCCTTGGAAATTGGACATGAACGGCAGCGCTCCATCACAGTAGGTTTTGGTTCCTTGCCAAATCTTTTTTTAGATTTTAGATAAACTTATCTCAACAAGCACACGCAAAGAACCGCAATTTTAACTTTATTGCGTTGTGCAGTATTGCATTTAAACCTAATATATTCTAAATGCGCTAAACTGCAATTTATTGTGTAATTGCAAACGCATTTAACTAAACATAAAATGAGGTTTATTAGATATGACATTAAAGATGTTTTAGTTAACTGTAATGGTTGTCGGTACGCTCAGCAGTGCACTTTAAACATATTTCAAAGACAATAGAAGTAGAAATTAAATATAAAGATGTAGGCATGCCCTACTTAAGTGTGTCAGAAAAGCACTCTCCATATTTATATATATATAAATATTTAAATCTGTAATAAATTTTAATTATTTGCAATTAACATGCAATTAAATGTCTGAAAACATTCCATTCATTTCGTACTTAAGTACACATTACTCACTGCTCCAGTTCGCCTTATCCTTTTCAAATTCACGCATTTTATGATCACGACGGGAACAAAACGAGCTCAAGGGAGGCCGGAGAGACGCTGCCTCCCTCCGAACCCTTGGTGTCCATGTCGAACAGCGTTAAATTAGTCGCGACGGCGCAAGATGACAGCCTCCCCTGAAGACAACGCTGACTACACCATCTTATGTTCCTCATAATGTTTGTTTGTTTTATTTTTGCACTAATTATTTTCTCATCGTAACTTTTTAAAAAAGACGCTGCCTCTGTTGCCTTCCCCCGAGAAAACGCTGTTATTGATACTGCATCATTACTCGCCTCAGACGGCTTAATGGTATGGAGGATGTGACACAAGCGTCATTAGCAAGACCACACCAACGCAATCACACAACGGCGCGCTGTTTGTCTCCATTCACAACAGCGTCCGACCAACTCAGTGGGAAGATTAAAAGTCTCTTTTGACAACGAACACGACGCGTTCACGTAAAAAAAAAAAAAGGGAATTAAATAGACGTTATTATGTCAGCCCTCCCATTACCGAGTTTCCCTCGAACCGATTCAAAGAAATCTTCAAAACACAAATAAGAAGCCCACCTTCGGGCTGATCTTCTGAAGCTCAGTTCTCTTTGCTGTTTTATTCAGAGAACTAAGAGGAAAAGACACACGGGAGAAGAGAAAAAGCTCTGCGCTTCATCCCTGGAGGCCTATAAAACTCAAACGAATCAAATCCATAAATAGGGTCAAGAGCTCTAACAACTTACCCTCTAAAGTTGTCATTCTTACACCAGCAAAACAACACCAGACACATCGAGAAATAAAAGGCTCGTGTTAAATGATCTGGTAAATGTGGCTAATGTGTCTTAGCACTTCTTCGGTGGCGTGATGCTGACCTGCTTCTTCGGCCCCTGAATACTTTGAGCACACTATACAGTTTTAGCTATTTTTTAGTAGTCCACTTTAGACATATAAGTAACTTTGTCATTACACGTCAAATAATTCTCATTAATTTGCATGTACATGTAGTAGACTTTTAGGTTTATTGTTAGAATAAGTTGACATATACTTGTAAAGTTTCTGATAGTTGGTATGCTGTATGTTGTGGACTTGTCAAAATAAAGTGTTAAAGATATTAACTTTCTAAAAATACTCTAACGACTGCAAGTTGACATAGTTGCATAGTTACTCACCGTTAGTAGAATGTCTAAAGTGGACTATAGAAATGAAGTGTTACGATTTTTTGACATTTGATATTCAGTGCAAAATGATGAAATTAACGCATCTATGCGATACTGTATGCAACATAAATATCTCACTAATTAGCAATCTCTTCATGTTAAATTCATGCTATCAGATTATGTGGCGTTCATTCTGAAGAATGAGCAATCCACAAACTCCTTCTGTTGCCCAGACATGACAAACTCCAAACAACCCGGCTTACTTTTCTGCTTCCAAATGAATCATTAGCGCAGGATCTTGCCAATGAGGGCGTCAGGATGTAGTGATGCAATATGTGATGGTTTTTCACACTATTTTTTTAGTAATGGCTCTTCACTTTTCATTTTTTTTTTTTCCAAATACAATATTTAATCGTGTTAATTATTTAGTCGGTTTAACTGGTTAGATTTGATTAGTTTTAAGTTTACTTCAGCCAGTGTTACTAAAATTGATTGATGAGAAATCATAGCTAATATTAAACCATTTTATGTATCAGCACTTAACGAAACATAAAAGCTGTTGACGTGAAAACCTGAACTCCTTTAATATTATTTCCAGTATTGCTGTTGTTAAATAAAGCTAAAACTATAAGAATTCGATTTAAGTAAAATATACATATTTGGTGAAAAACTTGCATGTCTAATGTGGTTAAGGTTGTACTGAATTATTAAAACTATTCCAACCAAATAAAGTAAATTTAAACTGAATAGAAATATAAAAACAAAAAATAAAGATGACAAAACACATCACAAAATGACTAAAATTAAACATAAAATGAAAACAACTAATGTTAAAATTGAATACACTGGAAATAAAAGCTCATTCGAAATATAAATGAGTAGTATAAAAGTAGATTAAATAATTCTAAAATAAAACTGATTACAATGAGTACACTATTGTACTGTATCGTTTAAATGTGACTAAAACTCTGAATAAAATGCTAGGTGGTTAAAGTAGACTTCTGGATTCGCCTCATTTTATGCAGATGCAAGTTGTAAATTAATGTTCATGTTGTGTTTATATCTAATGAATCTCATATGTGCATAGCATGGGTGAGTTAATTAGCCCCGCTAGCTTTACCAGTGCTTCACCACCTTTCAGCTTCAGCGCCTCTCGAGCATGTCAATCCCCCAGTATTACTGACTAGGGATGGATTATTTGAAACAATCATATCCTTTCCAAAAAAAACAAAAACGCGTGGGTTTTGATCTTGTACCAATTAAAATCTTTCCTTGTTCTTTGTGTTTTCATTATTGCCGTCGAAACTCTTTAACATACATCTTCATGAATCGCTTCGCGGCACCCAACATAATAGATCGCCCAGTCAGTTCTGTCAATCGAAACATATCCTGAGATGTACGTCTTAAAAAGTAAGACATAAATGGACTTCAGCGTCGCTCTGCGTGATCTCACCGGGGTCATGTCATGCAGTCTGACAAGCAGCTGTCACAGGACTGAAAACACAGCGCACCTGATTAAACACACACACACATACTTATTTAGTTCATCAGTATGCCAGCAAGAGACAAAAAACGGCTGCACTCCGACTATATGTTTTAAGCGATTTCATTAGCCGTGCTGCTAATTATGTGTTCTGCTAATCAGGGACATAAAAGAGCAGAGCCTCTCCACTTCATTAGGCCAAGAACACATTGTACTTCTGATTGCTGCTCCCCGAGTACAGAGTTCATTAACTCTTCTGGACAGGACCTGAAAAAGCGAGCTTGCTCTGTCTTTACAATGTATTGCATCAAAGCGGTAACTTGCGGTCCGCGGCGTCTTCTGGATACGCATGTGATGCCAAATAAATGTCTCATTAGGAGCCTTTTGAAGTGTCTAAAGTATGAAGAAGGAAAAAAAAAAGTCGAACAAAAGAGAAACGGTATATGAAGTTTATTCACGATTGCTCAGAGTCAAATATATGTTGTTTGTAAGCCGGTCGCCATTGGTTTGTGGAGGCTATAAATCTTTCGATTTACCTGCTCGTGTTTTCTCAGATGATGGCTTCCCTCAGGTCTCTGATGCCGGCTGCAGACAGCATAATACAACAGCTCCAGCCTGGAGCTTTTAATTAACACAGAGATTGCCAGAACCGACTTCACCATGGGAACTAACATTACATTAAATTGAACCAGGTATTGATTGTTTGTACTTGTGCTGCTGTTTCAGTTTTGAAAATTTTAGTAGCTGGCGTGTGGTAGGAATAGAGTTTAGCGATTTTTGCTATAATGCCTAGAACCTTTCCTCAGAACTAATGCTACGAGATAGAAAATAGAACTTCGCTTGATAAAACTGAATCAAATAAGACCAGCTAAATAAATACAATAAGTCTGTTTCAAAATTGTGTTTTATGGCATCATGGCGGCATTACAGACACAAAGCCTGTTTCGAAACAGTAGGTAGCAAAATAATGGTGCCTCTTACCTCATTTTGGCATTTTTACCACTGCTGTGAGTAATTATAATTTGTAAAGACAACTGTAAGCACTGTAAGTAATTTTTTTTCTCTGTTTGCTGGAGAAGCCCAAAATGGTGCATTTTACCGTTTTTCTTAAATATTCTATCAAAGCAGCTTTAAAGAAAAATACTGAAGCAATAATGTCTTACATCCTAAAAGGTACTCATTGAGAAGCTCGATTTAAAGCTCAGTGGACACAACAGGGCCCAACTTATTTCCCTGCGAAACCCAAGCGAGCAAGCTGTGAAAAAGAAAGAAACTCTGCAAGGTGAACATATTGATGTTAGTTAGTCAAGATTAGCACTAAATTATAATATATCACTATTCATGAAGCACGATCGTAAGCATAAATATGAGCCCCACTAGATAAAGTCAAGTAAGTTTTTGCTGTTACTATGGACTACACGGACAAGAGTGATGCAGAGGTGAAGATTACACTGGTGATGTACCTGAGAGATTTCACATGATTTTCAGCGCTCAGAAAAAGTGTTTTAAAGCTTGTTGTTTTGCAGAACGTCACATTTATATATGATATGGGAATAGCGAGCTTGTAGTACATGTTATTTAAGGAAAATGTAATTATAGTTTAAGATTTTTTTTTTTTCAAACCCAGTCTGCGGGCTAAAACACCCCCAGTCACATGGGGTAAAACACCTCCAGGTGGCATCATAATTACTGCAGTTTTAAGCATCGCATCTTTTGTTTTTCCATCAAACGCAATCTAAATAGGCGGTTAAATAAAATGTGTTTTTAAGTAATCTTGCATTATTGTGTTCCCCAACAGACTGATACACTAGAACACACGCATCTGTATCAAGTGTCTTGATATCAAAGACTTCGTCTACCCTGCAAACGTCTGAGGCACATTACGACTCTGATGAGGTTTTGTCAGAGATTGTATTATTATTGGGAGATAAGGGGGTCTGTATCAGGCTAATAGAGAATGCTTAACCGCTAAACTTAGATTGCTTTGATAGCCAATCGCATTACAGATTTGACGTCACAGAATTTCAGTTTCGTGATACTCAGCTTTTCAAAAGTAAAGCAACTGGATTCGAGAGACCCCAAGATTTTCCTCTCTGATGTTATTTTACTTGATTTTTAGGGATCTTCCATGGTTAAGGCGCGTGTATTGCTTTGTCTTGCTTTGTCCTGCTTTATCGCTCTGTAGCCAATAATGCAATTAAAAGTTCAGTTATGTAAAATTTCAGTAATGTTTAAAACTTGGTGGTTTGTGATGTTTGTATTTCTATTGGAACCCATTACAATAAATATTGTATAATGATTCTGCTGTAAATGTATTTAAAAAATAGCTTTGTCAGAGTCATCCCACCCTGGGGGGCATTTTAGCCTACCTGTGGGGTATAACATCTTCTAGGTACTCTAAAACTCTGCACATGGACAAATACTTGATTTATAATTTATGTCATTGTCAATGAAAATCTGGATAATATTCTAGACATTTAACGGGTCATTAAAGGGCTAGTTTCCCCCACTCTACGCTAAATAGTTTATAAAACCATGATATAAATTGTCAGTTATCATTCAAATTAATACAATTTAGCATAAATGTATGAATGATTTACATAGAAATTATGATCATGTCGTAAATGAGGCAAATGTTTATATAAACATTATTAAAAAATACTTCAAATAAGTATTGAACAGTACTTCAGTTTTAATGTTCTTTTATTTCAGTTAGTTGCATTTCTAAGTCTTTATGAATATTTTCATTTTGCTGTATAAAATATTTTAGTATAATATAATAGAATAGAATTAACAAAAAGAACAATATTCATATTTTATTTAATTTTATTCAAATTATTAATGTTTTGTGACAGAATTATGTGACATAAATAAATCCCAAAATTTTATGTGATGAAATATTTTACCAAAATGGTGGACAGAGTGAATGGAAATTACAAATATATTTTACGCAGCGCTCAAAATTAACTGTACAAATATTGTTTTATATCACCATTTCTGTAATCGTAAAACATATTTTGACTGTGCAGCATATACGACAAAATATTCAAGTCAGATTCTTACATTTAATGAAATCCTGATGGTCGTATTAGAGTTGAGAAAATCAGTGTGACACACTGAAACTCGATTTCTCACAGAGGCCACGTTTTTGACAGAGCGCTCAGGTTCGTTTAATACCTGTTATCTGACCATGTCAAAAAAGCAAATCCAAAGCTGCTCTTTGAGCTCCAATCTCTCTAGCCAGAGCTACGCTAATTATACAGGGTTTAAAATAGCCGTGACAGTTTGCTACATAATTTCAGGTCCTGCTGTGGTGCTTTCTTGAAAGGACTGCTAATGAGTTTTGAAATAATAAAATAAACACACAAAAAAAGCGGACTCGAAAGGTGTTTGGGCACTTGAGACACATTTTACAAGGCATCGATTTCTAAATATAACTCAACATCAAACCAAGGGACATCTGCGATGAAATTATTCTAGACCTTTTCCTCAGAACTAACTTTCTAAGTCTAAAAATCGTTTGCCATCAACTTGCATGTAGCAAAGCTTGAAAGCAACATATAAAACAGGTGTATATTGACATTTCAGAAGAAATCACGCTTGCTTTTCCCCTGCATTTAAATAAAACATGCACTGATTCTGAGTAGACTCTGAATGGAAAGCCTGAATTTCCTTCAACGGGGTGCGAATGTTTTGCTAAGCTACGTGAGGCTCTAGCCTCTAATTTTCTGCTGTTTATCTTGACAAGGGATACATAAAAAAACTACAAGAGTTATAAAGGAGGCAGTGTTCTTTCTCCTTTCCATCTCCCACTGGATACCCACTTTCAGCATCAACAACCAAGAAGAGAGGAACTTCAAACGGCAACACTGCCGACAGCTGAGGCTCAGAGAGCCAGAGAGAGAGAGAGAGAGAGAGAGAGAGAGAGGATGACATAGCAGAGAACAGAAAACTGAGATCATGAAAAACAAATAACAACAACAGAAAAAAAGTATATTGGGTACCACTTTCCCTGGACGGAAAATAGCTGAAGGTAATGCAATGACTCCCTTGAGGGCGTATCTGCAGTATCCTTCAGTGAACCTGCTCGCTGACACTTTGTGCTTGGCAATACACCTGCAACTGATTTCGGTGAAATGAGGAAGAGATGATGGGGGAGGCTGGCATAGAGAGTAGTGAAAGTAATAAAATATAAAGAAGGGATATATCTGACATCATTACAGGGCTGTGTCTTCCTTTAGAGGCGAGAGCAGCATGATTGAACATGCTGTTGACTTCAGTTCCTACAGCAAGTCTCGAGCAAAAACTAACACTTGGCATTCATAACTTTTTAAATATACTCCTGCATAGTTCATTTGTTTTGTTTTTTTTCCAAGGAGCACATTTCTCTGGATCATACAGTCTTTGACTGTATACAGACACTTACTGGAATGTATGCAGCGTCAAATAAAATTAGTCATTGGTTACCGTTGTAGAAATACAGTCTGCTACATCTGCTTTAAATTGCTACATGGCACAAGCTTATTGACTTCTACCGATTTTGCAGCTAATAGATAAGTTCAGAGTCTTCTGAATCCCTCCACCTCCCCCAGCTCCACCTGTCTATTCATGCAGATGCAGCATATCTTACATGCTTATAACAGCGTGTCTGTGCTTCAGCCGGTTGTCATGATTGAAATATTAATAATAATTTAATGTTTATGATAGTAGGATTAAGCTGGTCATGTGATCTCAAAACACCAGCCACCATAAAGGGGCGACGAAGAAAGCAACAACTGTCTTCCGATACGGTTGAAGCCTCAATTTAGAGTATGCAATTTTAAACACTTTTGTTAAATATGTTATTAAATATATTTCACCATATTAAAAAGAAAACTATATATCCACAGTCAGTATGTTTTTATTTCCGTAATCTAATTTATTCCCAAGCGAAACAGGTCATTCCACAAACAAGTCCGGCGGAACTTGATATTATCCACCGTGAACTGATTGGTTGGTGAAACTTGGTCGTTACATATCAGAATGGAGTCAGGCTTTTGGGGTTGAAAAAGTAAGGGGTTTGTGACGTCAACCAAAAAGCAAAGTCTTTTCAGTGGCTTGGCAAGCTATTACATTTTGATAAAAGGCCATAAAGACAGTCTTTTTTAACGTTTTCTTTGGAATGACGTGCACCAATGAATCACGCACAATAAGGCGAGGAATGCACATAAGGAAAATAAACAGGGTCAATTTTGATTTCATGCTGAGTTTAAGAACATTCTGGTACAGTTATGATGAAATAGCCAAACTATGCCAGCTAGTGTCATATTTATAGTCCCGAGATTTCGCAGAGTGCATTTGAAACTAAAGGTCTCCTTGCAACCGTAACACAGAGAGACAGTTTTATCACCATACATTCAAACCCTCTTTGCTTTCTCGTATCTCTTTGTTAATAAGTTGCTTTTCCAGACGTTAGGCTGCTTGCGGGGTGACAATGTGTTCCAGCACAGCCGAATGGGATAATATGAAATTGTTGTTGTGGTTCATTTAAATCTCTGTGCGTTGAATGTTAATTTATTCAAGGGCTTGACATGTGCCCTTTTTAGTTTTCCACATCTGTCTGAGTGCCCTCTGAGGGCAGATGCACAAGAACCCTCTTGCTGTCTTACTGATAATTTGCCTCCACTCTTTCGACATCAAACTATTAGATGCCCTTTATAGGACCCTTTCCATTTCTGAAAGCCAAACGCTCAGAACAAGCCTACTGCTCGCCACCCTTTTGTGGCCCAAAACCTCAGATCGCAGTCGCGACCTCGTCGGTGCTCTTGCAGTTTAAGCTTAGCTAGCAGTAAACGCTACGACCGCTGTTGTTTAAAAAAATTGTACACGAGTTAGTTTGGGAATTAATTTGAGTGTCTTAATGAACACTGAAATACACTGTAGAAAAAATGTCATTCAAAAATGGTTGGTTAATTGTTCAAATAATAACAAAGACATGGCAAGCAATCTATTGAATTAACGTGATATTTTGAAGCAGGAACACATATTATTTTTTTCAAAATGTACTTTTCAATAAACTTTGCTTCATTCACAATTTCTTTTTCACCCTTTGCTGTGTATTTACAGAGATATAGAATAACGATCTTGTAATTAACACACTAAATGTGTTGAGCGTGACAAGCAGTGCACACTTCTCAAAGAATAGTTTACCCAAAAAAGAAAATGTGTAATTTTCTGTACTGTCTTAACGGCACTTCACACTTACTGTTGCGCATCTTAAGACAAAGCCAAGGCATTGATATATTTTAACATCAGTGAGTGCAGGTTTCTTTCAGTTGAAGCAGCTAAGAATTACATTTTAGTCTGGGGCTTGCATGATCTTTGAATAATATTAGGCTTTAAATGCAAAATATTTTAAGTGCATCTGAAGTATACTTGCAATAGTTCCACTTTATTACAATAATTTAGTTTTTTTTTATGTGAAAACTTTGGGTGAAATTGACTTCCCAAAGTTTTGGCAAATTACAGGTTCTCCTGCGAATTCAGGTCTCCAACTAAGAGCTATACCAAGTACAAACAAATATCAATGAATCATCATATCATTCTTTAAACTGAAATACTTGGAAATGTAATGCTTAATTTAACACATAATTACATTAATGGTTATTGTTAACACATGTAGGGTGCAATGCATGGTGTATAAGAAGCTTTGAGGATAATAGGGTATCTGTTATACTAGTATGCAAGCTCACAGACAGTGATAGTCATTATAAACACAGTTTAAACAACATTTATCATAATATGATTTGCAGAAAGTTTTGTCAAGTGCTAAAGAATGGTATTCTTCGAGCCAGTGAGATCGCTTGGGGAGCTAATCAATATTTCTTTTGAATTTTTGAAAACATAATTCTTCCTTCAGACCAAGATCGCATTCAGACCAAGTCCCCACTCTACTTCACTCTTTCTCACAGTTATTGTTCGCGTCACAATGCAGAAGAAAAACTTCTGAGGCTAGATGTTGCAGGTACACCAATGAAAAATGTATCTAGATTTTAGATTTAATATAGATTTGGGAATGAGTCCAGGTCAGAACCGGACACTGTTGTTGGCTCAGCTGAGAAGGAGAAATATGTATCTGGACGATGCATATTTCATGGTCTGAGCTGCACTTGAGGATGTTTTATCCCAGAGAGGTAGCATTTTTCACGTTTCAATCTGCTTGGCTTTACAAGCGTTTCAGGGACGGGGCTGTGTCTGTGAAGGATGATTTCTCTCCAAGGGGAAATCAGATTTTCCCAGCTAGACATCCTGTTTAACAGAAGCTTAGTAAGAGTAATGCTGTGATATCATATAATTGTGTGCATGTGTGTGTGCGTGTGTGTGTGTGTGTGCCAGTGGACATGTGGTGAAGACACTCTCAGGAGAAGGGGCTTATCAAAAAGAACGTATGTCAAATTAGGATAGTAGCCATGGTGGGAGGCAAACCGCAGAGCCCCAGCTCTAATGAGCCTCCAATCCAGAGCATCACAAAAGCCTACGGGATCCTGTCGAACACCAAACACTGCCAATCAGACTCAATGCACAAGCCACCGTATTGTATCCCTAATTTCCCAGACTGAGCCAGTGTGCGATTCGAAGCAGAATGAAATTAAGCTATTCCGTTTCTGTTCGTTCAATCTAGTGCGGAGGAGGAGTGGAAGAAATGCGAAGCGGTTTTCCTCGGGATGGAATGACAGTGCTACGCTTTGACAGGCGAAAGATTGAGACGAAGCTGAGAAATAGCATGTAGGCTAGCGGGTCATATTATGTGGCTTGATTTGTATTCTCGCTCTGCGGTTAATAGGCAGGTCCGATTGGCATTCCTGAAACTTTGCTTGACGTGCCGTATAGAGCTGTCACTACACGCTGGCTTCTGGCTTCGCGTTTTCCTCTAGGCTTTAGTTCCATGGGAAATATTAAACAAGGAGAAGGGTCTGCCTCAAATGCAGAATGAGAAATGTGACACGTGTTCCAGTGATAAACCGAAAGAGAGTCTGCATTGTTGATAAATGATCCTGTGAGCCGTTGCGAATATTTCTTTATTTGAAGCACCTTATGACGCATGTGACACATAATCCCTAGTGATTAATGACTAGTGTGCGCGATCAACTGAAAACTAGGCTAAACACAGTGAGCAATGTTGTGAGATGCACTAGGACTCCGTTGAAACAAGCCACAATTAAATGTAAACATGCAGACAAAGTATGGATTAGGGCTGGATGCACTGGCTATATTCCATGCAATGTCAACATGGAAGAGATTTAGCTCTTGTGTGCGTGTTTCAAAGTCTTATTGGTCAAAGAAAAACAGCAGCTTTTTTAGCCAGACCAACTAATAACACACATATTTTATAAACACACATTTAAATAGCATTTTTCAAATTTGCAACTATCATGACTGTCTGGAGCCGTCTTAACATTTACTCCATAAATATGTTTAAGTAGATGTAGATTCGATAGCTGCAGAAACGTTGATGCACCCGCCATCTTTAAATGGTGGTGTGTCGACATTTACAGAAAAAAAATTCTAAGAAATAGTCTTACAGATAGCAACACATAAAAACAGACACTAATAAGGACTTATACATATCTATGGTTTACCCTCCACCATAAGGTGACCAGACCTGCCACTTCCAAGTTCAGCACAGGATTTCTAAATTGCCTAAAATAACCAGGTATTGGTTGGTTGCCCTCCTCCGACTGATCGTTGTATGGCACTATAGTATCGTGATGGCAATCCAAAAACATGGAGCCAACAGTGTCATACAGTGATTGATCAGAGCGCAAACGACCAACACCTGGTTATTTTACACAATTTTCATTTTCCGTTTTCAAATGAAAAAAGGAAAACTTTTTAATGTGTTGACTGACATGGCCTTCGTGTTATTAAAACCGGAATATAACCTTTTTATTAGTTCACAGTTATTGTCTTGTCATGTCTTTTTCAGTAGCTCTGTTCTGTCAAAGTTTTTATTTTTGTTTGTTTTTTAGCCACAATCTTATATTTGAGGCATAATGTTTCCCAGTTCATTGTTTATTGTCAGGATTACAGTAGTTCATGGTTTTTAATGTGGATTATTATTTATGAGCTTGGTTTCTCTGTGTCTTTTTCTCCTTCAATCCAGCTATGTTAAATGTCCCATTAAAGTTTTTTGTTGGGTTCAAATAGTGTTAAAAGGCATATATTTCAGGTTGAGTCAGTCTGACATTTAGCAAAATTGCACTTTGCCTTCGCTCCCATTTTTAGTAATGAACAAAGTAGTAGGAGACTACTTTGTTCATTACTACAAATGGGAGTAGTGAAAGCAGTATTATTCACTGTAGTGAACATAATGGTTAACAATATTATTAGGAGATTAACCAAATGAAAGGATGCATCTTTCGTTTATAATGTATTTCATTTAAGAGTTTATCCAAACAGTCGCAACAGAAAGACGAAGGGCAAAAAGCTCATAGCTATTACATATACATATTTTTCCGTATACTCACAATTATTCATTGAATGTCCACGAAAAAAAGCAGTGATGTAAATTACTCATATCATGATGTAAGATTTTGGTCATACTGCCTGCCCCATTATTGTAGGAATTTATTCATCCATTTTAAATCTGTGCTATTCTAAGTCAAACAGAACATATACAGCAAGACATGGTGCAGGACCTATTCCCCCCAACAGTTAACTAGTGTTTCTTTCCACCTGCCATGTCTACCTGGGTGCAGTGCACAGCAGGATAATAACGGCAAGACAGGCGCAATTTGCGTCTGCTTCAGACTGGGAGCAGAAAGCTGCCACCCAGCCTGCGAGTCTCATCATCGGAGCTTCATTAAAACGGGCCGCGAGAAACGCAGCTCGACGAGGCTCCAACAAGCGCGGGAACCCTGCTGCTGAGGCGATGCGCTTCTGACGAGACGTCAGGAGAGCGCGACAGCATGGACTACGGAGCAGTCCCACATGCCGTGAGCTCTCTGTTGCTTCATTAATGGAGAAATGCTTTTCTTGAAAGCTGCAGCGCGGCATTGTGTGTGTTAATCAATACGGTTCACTTCTGCCTCATCCACCTTCGCAGTCAACAGTTCAAGGCCCAGTCAGCAACCCTCATGAGGTTTATTTGGTTACTGTTCTCATTCTGCCACAGCCCACATGTTAATCATATTAAGTAGCGAATGTTGTTTAATTAAAAACCATAGGCAATCTGTTGAACATAAAAACGTTTACTCAGAGGTGGATCCCCTGAGGGCTGAAGAATATATATTCATATTCCATGTTTGCATCGTGACCGTCATGATCACTACCACTGTCGCCATCTCAGTCTTCACTTTCATCACCGCCATCCTCACAAAATTACTAGTAAGTAAAGATTTATTTATATAGCAACTATAAAAATGATGTTTAGAAAAGGGTAATTAAATATGAAAATGGCATGCCTCCAAATGAGTAGTATCTTTCCTCCAGTAATACACACCTCTTGTAGTATCTTTATTGCCACCACAACATTACCACTATCATAATTAACCTAGTTATAATAGTGACCCACAGTACTATCATTACCAATATCATTACTACATCGACACTGTCAGTACCATCATCACATCTATCATCACTGCTTGTATCTTCATAATAAATCACTATCAGTATTACCATCATCACCATCACCAATGCTCCAATGCTATCATAATCAATAAAGCCATCAGCATCATCAACACTCTCATCATTACAACCATTGCAAGTATCATCATTCATCACTATCATCCCTATCACTACCAGGGTCAACATATTTAGTCACACATCATCATCACCACCAACACTATCATAATTAATTATTATAATAACCCACAGTACTATCATTACCGTTATCATTACCACATCAACACTGTCGGTACCATCATCAAATCTATCATCACTGGTAGTATCTTCATCACCATCAACATAATAAATCACTATCAGTATTACCATCGTCACCATCACCAATGCTATCATAATCAATGCAGCTATATACATAACCATCAGAATTATCATTACCACTACCATCAGCATCATCAACACTCTCATCATTACAACCATCGCAAGTATCATCATTCATCACTATCATCACTATCACTACCACCGCCAACATATTCAGTCACTATCATCATTACTACAACGTCACCATCATCACCACCAACACTATCATAACCAACATAACTATCAGCACCACTATCATTAGCACACCAACACTATCATGTTTGCCACCATAATCACCACCACTATCATTATCACAATCAACATATCATCATTACTGTCCAAATCAACACAAATATTACCATCACCAACAGTATCATTATCATTACTAAAAGTCAATACCATCATCAACACAACTGTCATTGCCAGCAGTATCTTCATTACCGTCGCAATCATTATTATCATCATCCTCACCACCACTTACAGACACAATCATTATCACCTCCACCATCATCTTACCATGCTCTGAGTTTAACGTTTGAAGCACATTTGGTAAAGCAACACCTCACATGCTTATATTTAGAATGTGAGTTATCATTTTGATTTTTGCCTCCTGCTCAGTGTGGGAACGAATGCGGTTTCTGGATGTAACTTGAACAGTTGTGCAGTACGTGAGTCATAGCATGCTTGGGTAACGAGTGCAGTAGTCTGTGGATCTGTTCGGAATTTAAAACCAGATTTGTGTCCTCAGGATCAAAGCTTACACTGAGCCTGCGGTCTCACAGAGAGAGAGAGAGAGAGAGAGAGAGAGAGAGAGAGAGAGAGAGAGAGAGAGGGGGTTGAGAAAGAAAGAGAGCCACTAATAATAATGTTGCTCTATGAGCATGTGCTCTCTTGGCAAACAGAGGACTCGCACTGAGGAGTTACAAGGAGTTATAATTCTGGCATCCTGTGGGAAATTGTGGACAGCTTGAACTAATTGCAGCTCTCCACGAATTAATAAAACCTTCGTAGATAAGCAGAGCTCGCTGCCCGTTTGAGTTAAACACCCTTGCCATTTTCGTAAACATAGTCTCGCCGCAGTGTGAACGTCCAAACTTTGAATGATGCTGGATGGATCTATTAAAAACATAAATACGCCGTAATAGGAAAATACGGTTCTCTCGTCCGCCGCGTGGTGGCGACATCCCGCAGTGAAGCAGGTCGGCTTCGGTCCTCGAGTTAACAGACACTCATACATTGTTGCTCGCAGCACTGAAAGGACACGGACACTGCATTTTGTGGGGGATACATCCAAGATACCGGACGGAATATTTCCTCATCGAGACTCCACTACTTTTTTTGAGAGCAGAGAGGCTCAATGACGCGCAGAGATGCGGCGGAATCGCTCGTTTGAACGCAATCGATTGAATTCATCCGAATCCAGTCCAGATTGATTTCTAAAAAATTAAACAGTTCTTATTGTCTAACTTTTTGCACACGCGTCTGAATAAACGATCGAAATAATTCATAAAAGAAAAAAAGATTGCCATGTGAAGCCGTGCCGTTTTTGCAGTTTTTAAACTTTGCTTCATAGGACTTTGTATCAGTTTAGTGGTGCCTGACGCGTACAGACTGATTTACAGACTCCTCCTTATTAAGCGCCGGTTTTGGACGCACGGGAGCGACGCGCTCAGTGTCTCGCATCGCTTTGGGGGAAACCGGGACTACGGCGCAACATGTATCCAGCGCGGCGCGGGCGAACGCGTGCTGCGGACTCACAGACGTGTCGGAGCATCATGTCGAGGCGCGCGTTAACTCTGAAGTGGAGCGCAGGATGGATTCTGATGTTTTCATTCATCAGTAACACTTGGGCGCAAGGTAAGCGTCTCCGATCTTATTGTGGCCCCCGAGACTCCGAGCTCGCGAGTCAGTGATGTGTGGGATTTATGAAAAGAGTCTTTACTGAATGCTAATGAAATCCCGGTCGTAATTTGCAAACAATTCAAACGGGGATCAAATCGTGTTAGAATCAAAATGAGCAAGCAGGTTAGGCTGAAATCTCCAGATTGTTTTCACAATTTCAACTTATCCGGATATTAAGGTCACTTCAAAAGGATAACGGCTATCAGTATCCCTCTGAGAATAAAGCATTCATTATGTAACAGTGAAGTTTGTAGTATGATATTTGCTGCTGTGAATGTGTTGGTGATAACCTCAGATGCGGTTGAAGCCATGCCCTGTGGTCTCTAGCTGTGGCCAGCATGCTCCATCACTTGTAGAACAATCCCATGGGATGGAGATCACAGGCACCCAGCATCAATAGCCTACAGTTCACTTGTGATAGTAGCTACTAGACCACACTTACACAATGGATAAAGTTTTAAAAGAGAGCTCTGTTCGGAGAGCAAAACATTTATTGCTAAATTGCGATCAGATCATAGAAAATGACATAACTACCAAAATGCAATAATGGATGCGAGCTTTTTCGAGCAATGCCGTTTCTAGCTGAAATTGAAAATGCAATTTAGTTTTCATTTCAATTATCATGCTGTCTTGCCCATTTGGTAGGAGGAAATATTACAAATCTGCTCATATTTGGCCAATTTGAGATAATTGGCTAAGAACTGTGTGCTGTTGTCAGATTAACATTAATGGCCGTTCCACCATGTCAGTTTCTAAAGTTCAAAATCTTGTGAAAGAAGAAGTCACAGTATCTTTTTTGCTGTTGATGTTATTTTTTAATTGAAAAAAAATGTATAAAATACTTTTAATTGTTGTATTAATTATTTTGATTAAAAGTCGTATAAAGTTATTGTAGAAAATTGTAATTTCAAACCAGAATGTGATTATATTAATTTACGATTCTTTAAACACATACACACACACACAATATATATATATATATATATATATATATATATATATATATATATATATATATATATATATATATATATATTCTGTGTAGGTGTGTGTGTATTTAAAGAAACGTACATCAGTATAATCACATTTTGGTTTGAAATGCTGAGCTAATTTGCGGAGCTGAACATCCCTAAAGGGACGCACAGTTATAGCGATTAATGATTATAAATGAGCCAAATGAATAAAATAGACTTGTTGAAGAACTAAATAAATATATATTGATAGCTAAATAATAAATATGATTGCACTCATCTGCTACCCATTTGATAGGTTGTCATACCATTGCTTGTTCGTCCAGTTCACTCCTGAGGGTATTTTACCTTTTGACAAGGTGTTCTGCTCTGTCCACGGGGTGCATTTCTCATCTATTAGCTGCTGTAAAAATGGCCTCGGCATCCGCAGGCAGATGGCTGATATACAGCCCAGTGATCCATCCTGGTTGACAGATCTTAAAGCACTGGCACTGGTGATTCATTCACTGTGAAGAGGCATGGATAGGCTGAGGTGCATCTGATAATTACAATGCCCTAAGCATCGGGGTGCTAAAAGTGGCATAATCCTTGAGCATGTCAGCCTTTGAACAGGCCACATTGGGGCATAAATGACCCCCTATCTTATCTTAGAAGCCTTCAGCCGTCCCCTATTATGCATGGCACAGCGGTGCTGACACTTATTAGCATCCTGTCATGGAGCATATGCATACTCTGCCATGTTATAGACAAGGTCTGTCCGATGTTTGTTTAGAGCTGTTGAGGGCAGCTTTGTTTTTCCTCGTATTGATCAGATCCCTGTTTTCATCCTTAAGTGTACTTTCAATGCCCTTGGACAGCTTTAAGGGAGCTTAGCGGTGACTAAAAGGAAACCAAGCACTTTGGTCAATGGGTAGAAAAAGCTCTCTGAACCCTTTTCACCTCAAGTCTTTCTCTGGTGATCAATTGCTCGGCTCCACTTGAAGCTGCCAGACCTTGCAGCCCCAAATGACCAAACGGGTACCTGTCACAGAGGGTGGCAAGAAGAAGCAGCAGAAAGTCAGAGGCTTTTTCCTTCACGGAGGGTGGCATTAACCACCGTCGGGGAGCGACGAGCCTCTGATGCCCAACGTTCCCCTCACGGGGCCTCTGTATTTGTTCTGAAGCTTCCCGCTAATGAGTATCAGCGTGACTGGCACGCAGGGTACGGCAGAATGGGATCAGTCATCCTTGAGGAGGGTGGGGAACACGAAATATTCCATAAATTAGGAGGGCTCAGAAGCTGAAGAGGTCTCTGGGGAGTTGGAGGTGTCGTGTGCTTGTTTTTTTTATCCGAAGGCTGAATATGTTTCTCGTGCTGCGTTTAATAGTGATCCGGGTTCTAATTCCACCGGGATACCTGATAGAGTCCGCAAAAGGAGACGGCTCCAACAGAGTGACACTTATTTTGTGCTCATTGAAAAGCAGAAACCCCCTTCGTGAAGCTGACCGCCTTTGGAGAGCGCTGCCATTAAACCAGTGCACAAATGCCTTTGGAAATCTTAAAGAAAAGCACAGATATGCCCAGAACATTGTGTGTGTGTGGACAGTTTATTCCTTGGCTTTGTCAACTAATCCCGACTGTTGTATCGCATTTTCGAAACAATGACTTAGTGGCACTTTGTTGCATCATATGACAGCTGTCAGCCATCTTTAAATCTTCTGATTATATTTGATAATCCTCCATGCTTACAAAAATGAATTCGGGTGGAATCCACGTCTTTATGCGATTAAAACTGCCTGCTCTGTTGTTTAAGCTGGATAACGTGTGCGTGCAGGCATATGTCAAGACGTCAAGTGCATTTCATTCATAACACAAGTCGACATAGTCACGCAAATCTGACCCATTTGCCTTAAAAACTCCAGGAAATTCGAACCGCAGCCGCGGTAGTTTAAATTCGCCACCATGCGGATGCTCCCCTCCTTTGAGGGCACCAGTAAAAGCTTGTTCCCATATGAACACATGGGATTCGAGCGCTGTTTTTTGATGTCCCAGATGGGCCATAATGAGCATGGAAGCCCGCAGCTCCCTAGATGCCCTGTCATAATTATGCGCCCGTGCACCAGTTGTGGCATATTTATCTGTACGCGCCGTGACACTTATTTAATTAAACGTCTTCGAAGCAAGGTCCCGGCATGGCAACAGATGTCTCGTGAATTTTTGACAAAACGCTCGGCGTTTTCTGCGAGCCCTAGCTGCGACAGCCCCTACGCAAGGCCCCCAGGTGAAACAGACTGACAGCCCAGTTCCTGCGATCCCACGCCGTCGAACGCGTTAGCTCTTCCCCGTTCTTCGCCACTGCAGTCTGCTGATGTTTATTCATACAGCCAGTAGACTGAGGAATGAATAAATGGCTCAAAATGAGGCACGTCGACCTCTGCAAGGCTCCGTCTGTTTTTTCATTACTGGATGTCAAACTTTGCTTCTTATCAGAGCGGTGGCTCACGTTAATCTGCCTCGAGACCAGACGCGATTGTAGCCTAATATTAGAGAACCTGTAGACTGACTGTACCAAGCCTGTATCTCGCTCCAGGAGGCTTTTAAACGGACTCGTTCGAGCGCTAAAACTGTTTGGATAGTGCAGAATGGAAATATAATCAGATAAGTTTAGACTTTAGGGCCCCTGCCTAGTAATTGCAGTGAGCCTGAGGGGGTATGACTGTCAGTGTTTGTGTGAGGCCAACGAGAGTCAGATCTAGCATCGCATCCATGAAATGCAGGCTCCTAATGCAGTCCCCAAGGAGATCCGACTGTTTGCTATCCAGCGCTCGAAAGAAGCCGTTTTATTATCCTACCGCAAATGAATGTCTTTTTGTATTACGCCACTGGAACGCCATTGTTGTTGGGTTTGATTCTGTCTCAATAGTCAGTTGGTGCAAACGAGGATTAATTCATGAAGCTTTTTTAAAATTCTGTGTTAAACCGAATCCTGTGAATATCTACAAACATCATTTGGCTCCGGAATCTCAGGCTGGCTCCAATCAGTAAGGAAGCAGTTTCTGTCAACGACCAGCTGCTGGAAGCTGCTCGCTTGATGATGATAATGAGAACCCTTCAGCTTTGTAATCGTTTGCTCTCTTAATATCGCTACAGTGTTCAGTTTCACTACAACATTATTTACGTTGAAAACATATAAATGTGTTTTTTCACAGTCGCTACGGCAAATTGTTAAACTCAAGGCTTCATGGCACTGCACTTGAAGGTATGCTGGTTGTGTAATTTGAAGGTTAATGTTTATACAACAGTCATGAAATACCAGGACCGATCTTCTGAAGCTGACGATATGTTACGATTAGTTTTTTCTTGCTATTGAGAGTCTTCGCGTATGTTGTGCTTTGAATGCTGGTCTCATTGGTCTCCATCATAAGGTTTGGTTTGCAAGCGAGACAGGCACCAAACCAGCATACAAATAAACTAAATTTGGTCTAAACTAGACGTGTGCAGGTTTTAACTGTGAGGATCTCATATCTAATTGTGAATAAGATTACTGGCATTCGTAAAATTAGTGACCATTGTTAGTAAAATGTTGTATAAAATGCCAGAAAATTCAGTGCTGAATGCTGTAAAAAATGCACTAGGAAGGAAAAACCTGGCCTGTGTGTCAGACTGTGTGTGTGTACGTGTGTGTGTGTGTGTGTGTGTGTGTGTGTGTGTGTGTGTGTGTGTGTTTGTGTGTGCGCGTGCTGCTCGATATTTGCATGAGTGAGCTATTTATTTCTAGTGTACCCATTCAAATCATCTTTCCCACTGTTCTCTTCCAAGTCAAATTAATATGAATAATCACAATTTACTTAAGTGCAATGTTTGGCAGGCTGATAAATTGTTTGCTGTTGGCACAAAGTTGCCTTTGAACTTGAAATAAAAAAAATTAACACAACTTTCCTAAATTATTCTAATTTGATCTAGTGTTATTGTAAATTTATACTCTTACTTTTATAAAAAAAAAGTATTTTAAATTCACTTGAAGAAAATAGATTTTTATCTTGGGTGTTTAAAATGCTCATAGTTTAGATTGGGACCAATTCTCATATTAACTAGCTATTGGAATAGGGTGACAGTTTAGTTTTGGATCCAATTTCTTATTAGTATACATATTACTGGCTGTTTATTAGTATGTATAATGCACAAATGGATGCCTTATTTTGCATGACCATATTTTTTTGATAACTAAATTCTACCCTATACACAAAAACAACAGCTATACTTACTATCTACTAATAATAGGCTGCAAATTAGGAGTTTATTGAGGCAAAAGTCATAATAATAGTGAAGAAATGTGACCATATATAGATTTACACACACATACACACAGACACCTAAATGTTTGCCAGCAGGTAGACATAGAGAAGATTTCAAAGAGTGACCAAAAAATGGCTAATGAATGTCACAAACATGACAGGCCGTTTCAATAATCATTTCACATTTCTTGCAATTTACTACAGCATGTATTTTTTTCCTCTTGATCATTTTTGAATCGTTGTACCGCAACGCGACCTAACTGCAACCAAAATGCAACATTGTGAAATGTTGTTGAAATGTTTCGTGCTTGCTGGGATGCCAACAGCAGTATCTTTCAATTTGATGTAATATTTAATGACAACATACAAAACTGACCCTGTTTACTTTCTTCACCCTTGTGTTGTGCTGAAAATCCTTTATCTAATTTGGTGTTCCCGGTCAAAAATGAACAGCCTTTTATCTTCTATTTTTGAGTGTGTGTGTGTGTGTGTGTGTGTTTGGGGACACATTCAATGCATTCAGTAAAAAACAGGTGCATAAGCTTATATGGTCTTATCAGTTTCAAAAAGAAATAGTAAATCTGCAATAACTAAAAGAAAGCAGTTCAAAAAAATCTATGGTAATGATATAGCATAACGAGAAATTTCTGAGCACCTTTTTGGAGGCTGGGAACGCCACGAGTGCATCAAGGTGCGAAAAACAAAAACAATATCTTTGAGAAGTCGTTATACCCTGCGTGTAAAAATCGGGAGGTTTTAATCCAATGTAATAACATTGTAACATTTGTTTGCATATTCCGAAGTGTGTTTGCATTCTGTTGACATAATGAAAACCGTGCGGGATTAAAACAAGCAATGAACCAATGAGATCAAGCCTAAGTTTCCTCTCTTCGGGAATAGGCTTTGTTCTGTACCTGAGCTCAAATCAATCTACGGACCAAAAAAAAGAGCTGTAATAGAATCTTTACAATTCTGTTCCATTTGATATTTAAGGTGGGTGGAAACAGAAGCTGAATGCTGTAAGATTGAATGCTTGATGAGAGGCATGTCAATAATGAAATTCCTGCCTTTGGAGGAAACTCATTATTTCAGGGCTAGTTTAAATAAAAGAGCATCAGCATGAGTGAATTTGGTTTTCATTTTCTGGTTGTTTACTGCAACACAGAGGGGAAAATGCCGGTGGTATTATAGGCTTAATAAACATTCTGCATGTGCATTTGCTTCAAGATAATTTGTCAAGAAATCCGGTGCAGATTTTGTACAAGTCAAAGTGGAAATGGCTGGTGTGTGTACATGTGTCCTTATAAAGTCTTTATGTGAAATCTTTAAGTGAAGGTTGTTTCTGAATAGCCGTGATGCACAGTGTAAGTGTCTTCTGAGGAGACCTTGGCCACTGACATGCTTAGTGTTGAAATGAAATTAGCCGATCTTTCAAAGCGATCTTGTCATGGCAGAATTGCTTTGGAAAGGAGAAAATGTGATGAAATTCTGACAAAGTGTCATTTTCCTGCTGCATACAAGCTTGTTTCAAGCCTCTGGGCTGTTCAGTGTAAACATTTAAACAACAGAAAGCTTGACTGAAGGGAAACAGCAGCTAGAAACAAAGCCCTCTACATCTTTTCCCTTATTCAGCGTCATCCTCCTGGGAAACCGGGAGTGCATTCTTGTGTTGTGAATAAAATAGCAAAGTGGCAACACGACCGTATGATAGAGACATTGATAGAAAGATTGAAAAGGGGGGAGGCGGAGGGGGGGGGAAGCGAAAGAGATGCAAGCCTCGTTTTCTTCTGAAAAGCTCCAGCGCTATGAACCCATTTATGAGCACAAAAGACTGAGCTCTGTTGTTCTGGCCGTACGTGCTCAAAAAAGGTGCTCAATCCGAGCCCGGCCAATCATAACATGGATAATTTTACCCATAAAAACCATAAAACAATCTTTTGCTCTCCGCTCATCAGAGATCTTTCTCTTGGTAACGCAAAAAGCTCTCAACACAGAGCTCTGCTGCAAAGCATTTTGAGTGGTCTTTTACAAATTATAGGGTTTTCGTCTTAAAGGTTCAGTAAATTTGGAGTTTTAGTGCAGACCTTAAGTTTCCAAAACAAACCTTCAGTCGATACAGTTCACATTCTTACAAGAAAATGGACCACAAATACTGGGTTTTAGTACCATGGAAATACTTTAATTATCAAAATTTAGTCATAATGTGTTAAGAACAGTGATGGGAATAACGCAGTTATAAATAAACTAGTCATTTCCAACGCCGTTGTCATTAGTGACCAAAAATGAGGCATTATAATATTCTTTGTTATATTTTTTCTGTCAAAAGAACAGTTCCTTTGGATTTCTTCATCTTTTAAGAACTGCCGGTTTCTCTGGTAATGGGCAGAACTTAACTAGCGACAATCTTATTGGCTGGCGCTCTATTGTCGTCTTTGTTTTAATTTCAGGAAATCAATTCGAGCAAACACAGACAACTTGATTAATAATCATGAACCCAGCAGCTCATTAATCCTAGTGTGTTTAATATTTTCGTTTTTCTCTTTTTTTAATAGAAACTTTAAATGACAAACGATACATTTTTAAAGCATTTTCAATGTTTCAAGGTTTGTACAGGATGTAGTTGTAGTCCAGCCATCTTTTCTGCAAAGGCGAGTGATTTGTTTAACATTTAAATGATGTTGAAGGCTCCATGTGTGGTACATTTGAAACGGAATTGTCTTTAACCAGAGGAATTAATAAAGAAAAAGTTATTTGAATCATGCTGTAGTACAATTTTTAAGTTGACTAGTTAAAAGTTATCTAGATTTATTTTTTTTATAATCCAAAATATCCAAAATAAAAATAAAGCAACCAAAATAAGTTTTTGTGTATATTTATTAGATATGTATAAATGCACACACATGCATATATATATTTAAGAAACAAATTATATTTGTACATTAAATATATGTATATATAATATGAATTATATAAATGTATACACGGAAATATTAAGAAAATATATACTGTACGTGTGTGTGTGTATATATATATATATATATATATATATATACATACATTTTATTTATTATTATATTTTTTATTTATTATTATATATATTATATATATATATATATATATATATATATATATATATATATATATATATAAATAAATAAAAATGTTTATTTTGGATGCGATTAATTGTGATTCATTGTTTGGCAGCAGTAATTAAGAATAATGTTTTATAAGTAATGTTTTGAGGCCCTTTCATGAGAAAAAAAGCCACGAAGATTCATATAATAAAGAAGATGTAACATTAATTGAATTTAAACATTTATGCGAAACCATAGCATTACAAGAAAACAGTCGAAAGATTACGAAAACCGAATAACATCAAATGAATATATTTTGAAGCGATTTGAAATGACACGTATACAGTTAAGATCAGTATTAAACATACACAAATGTTAACGTTTGCTATTCATCCATCGATGTGGGATCGGTGGCATCGGATAAGGGTCGCTATAATATAATATCTCCTTCAGACCTTGCAATGAGCCATCACCATAAGTGACAGGAAGACATTTCTGAAAGCATGGCACACCCATCGTGGCTGCGGATGGAAATGTTTCAGATTGTGAAGTTGTCTCCTGTCCCATCACCCCCCTCCTCCCCAGCACTCTTCTCTCCATCCTTTGGCAGTCGGCCTGGACGTTCGCCTGGCTGGGAGCCCCTGGCTGCATCTCAATGCCTTGTGCTGGGTATTGATTAGGACAAACGCTGAGCTCTCCCCACCAGCCCAGACTCGGTGCGTGCGGGAATGTGTGGCTGTTTGATGTCACTTGTGTTTCTCTCTCTTCCTTTCCCTCTTATTTCGCTGTCTTCCATCTCGTCTGCGCTTCTTCAAATGCTAGAGACGTAGCGAGCGGCCCTGCAGCCGTCTCGTGCGCTTGATGTTTCTTTGGATCGCACCTTGCTTGCAAAACAAATTGACTGCGGCTTTGAGGTGGAAACTCTCGAGCCCCTGGTGTGTCTCTGAAACTGGTGTGTGTGTGTGTGTTCGTGTGTATGCGTGAGTGTACTTGTACGAGGAAAGGGGAGAATATATACATGTTGATTCACTGTTCGCACTCGCTACAAAACTTCAGTCGTGGCAAGTTCGCCCGAAAAAAGCTAATTCTGTCACTTTTTACTCATCCTCGCGTTGTTCTAAACGCACGTATGCTGTTTGCTGGAGCTCAAAAGGAGAAATGTGAAATATTTTCACGCGTGCAACTCATCTGCATACAGCATGATTATATGCAGTATATATCTCAAAATGAATGAATGCTTTAATGCCCATTTCAATGAGCTATGATATGATTTTGAACACATTAATACAATTAAACACGTGAAGTATTAATATCAATAGTATAACCGGTTAAATTTGGAACAGTGATAATTAACTTTCAAGTACTTTTGATTAAGTAAGCATTAAACATAAACATAATTCAAGTCGGTAATAAAAAAACATTTGTTGGTATAGTCTTCACTGCATGATGAATAAATAAAAACCGTAATGAAATAAAGTTTGTTAAATTAGAGGACTGATTAAAGCTACATTAAAGCTAAATATACATTTCTTAACACTATTGTTGTTTAATTAATATTTCTCGCAATGAACAACAGCTTGTATTTTAGGCTGCACATACCAGACCTTTTTTCTGGTACTTTTGATGTCACTAATTAAAGTTACACAAATCATTTGCTGAATGGCTACTATATAATGTTTCTCTCATATTTTTTGGGTATTTGTGTAGTCACTGTGAACTTTAACTGAAACAGACCTGTATGAAGATTCTTCAAAATATATATATAAATATATTTAAATAAATATATATTTATATATTTAAATAAAAAGTAATAAGGGTGATGCAAATTGTATATATATATATATATATATATATATATATATATATATATATATATATATATATAATATTTTTTAATTTATATTTATTTTATTTTTTTTTTTGTAGAAAAATTATGATGAAAATTTATTTTGTAATAAGCAATGATTTATCTTCTCAAGCCGGCATGAGTTGACACGGGAAGTGACATTTGGTTTTGTTTTGTTTTTCTCCGCTAGGCCACAATTGTGAGTGTCTTACAAACTGACCAATTTAACGTGTTAATAGATTAGCGCCATTTAATTTGGACTGCTGTTATTACAATGAGGTACAAGACCCAAGAAAAGTCAATTCCATCACCGCCTGTGCCCTGAATGATTTAGCGAGGGTTAGTGGAGCTAGTGAGGTTAAATGGAAAAACTGCGGCGCATTGCTATTTGCTCTTCTCGCGGTAATGAATACTGACGGAGATAAAAGAGATTATTTTCATTTCAAAGAGGGCAAGAAAGCGGACTCTAATAAAAGACTTTATTGCGGTGATACATAAAAACCATTGCACGTGTGCTAAATTTTTGATAGACGCATACAATAACGTGGCCACACGACGACGCTAAATTGCTCCTCATTTTTAGTATAAGACGTCGTCTTCTGAGCTCGGTCTCAAAACGTTTCCAGAAGTGTCAGTGTATCCAGTGTTGAGCTGACCGTATTCACCATGTCCACCATTAGAATCATTCTAGTCAATGGAGAAGCATGTCTGAAAAAGAGAGACGCTCTTTGTACAATAAATGCCTGTCATGTTGGTAGCTGTTTTTTATGAGGTCATACAAAGGAAAAGAAAACGCAGTTGAAAGAGAGTGAGAGATGAAAAGAGCAAGATATACCAAGCGAGTGCACTGTTGAACAGATATTGATGCCGTATACAGTAGTGCGCATCCCAAATTCAGCCTTGATCCCATGTAGCTCAAAAAGCCTGTTTGCGCTTGGCTCTGTGTTCATTTGCGGAAGGTTGTCGCCGTACCAAAATTAGCTGGTACCAATCCCAGCGAAATTTCACAGTTCTGCATACTCATGTCAGCGCCACACCAAAGACAAAAACAATTATGCCATCGAATGCATTCTTTTCTTTATGGATATTAGTAATAACAAATGAAAACACTGACATTTAGCCTTCAGGTATTTCTCAGATAAATAAACATTGTTTAATTACTCAAGAGAAGTAAACAAGGCATTTTAAAAGGACAAAAGAACAAAGAATCAGATTTGATGCAATAAAAGAAATAACCGCGATAGAACAAAGACGGCCAAAAACGAACAGTGCTTGAAGCTTCTCAGTTATTCAGTTAAACATTTCAAATATTCAGTTGCATACTCAGAAATATACAAAAGTTTTAATCAGAATTATTAGCATGGTCTTTACTACTGCACGATTATCAAAAACAGTTTCAGTGTCTATCTATCTATCTTGATCTTGTGAAACACATCTATTTGATGTTTCAGTGTTCGTCTCCTTCCTCAAAACACTAGCTTGGACCAGCATGAACGTTCATGCTGGTAAGTGTTGGTTTGTGGACCAGGATAGCCATTCTGTTCACTTAGCCAGTGTAAATGATAGACCAGAATGGTCGTTTCTGATGGCTCTGGATGTTTTGAGCCTTGCTTGTCAGCTAATTTAAAGGTCTGGAGAGAATGAGGATGAAGATGGCGTAGAGTGGGCGCACAGAAAATATTTGAAATACATGCAGTTCTTTTGAAAAAAAAAAAACAGCAACGAATATATATGTAACCTTTCTATCTATCTATCTATCTATCTATCTATCTATCTATCTATCTATCTATCTATCTATCTATCTATCTATCTATCTATCTCTTTTCATTTACACATCCATCCATCCAAAAATAATAGACCAGAATGATCTTTTCTCGATGGCTCTGGATGTTTTGAGTCTTGCTTGACCGCTAATTTAAGTCTGGAGAGAATGAGGATGACGATGATGTAGAGTGGGCACAAACACATTCACAGAACATTTTTGATTTATACGGTTCTGTTCAATAGACTCTTTAAAAAAGCAGCAAGGTTACAAATGACAGAAACAACATAAGGGTAAGTGGTAAGTGAGTACCACCTTAATCTTTTTGTCTGAAGTCGGTGCAGCCAACACAATGAAAAACAATTAATTGTGATTAACATGATGCTGTATTTAATCGGGTACCGGTTACATCAACTGACATCCCTATTAAAAGCAGACAGTTCCACTGCAGCCATCATTTTAACACACACGCAACCACATACGCAAATGAAACGAAACCTCCTGCTCCACAATCCCTCAGTATTAGATTCATCCCTGCCGCAAGCTATCCCATAAAATGATGAGGACAAAATCTGTCAGTCTTCTACATTTCTCACAACCCTACAGTCTTTTAAGGACACTGGGCTTGCGTTAAATCTTCATCCGATCTGGTATGGTTTTGTTGTCCTTATCTCTTGGCTACTTAAGCTCAGCTCTGTATATTCAGGTTGTTTTCTCGTGAATGATCCTGTAGGACTCCCACTCGCTCTGATGCACTTTGACAAATACATCGAGGGCACATGAAGGGTCAGGAAGGAAAGAAACCGAAGCAAGTTCTCCAGATGAAACAAAGAGTCGCTAGCTGAAGGGAGAGGCTGCTCACGTCACAGTGAATCAGTGCTGGGCTGGTGATCCGGGGGAAACTCCGTCATCAGGTCTCCGCGCTGGTCTGAGGGGGCTCTGGATATAGCGGCATCACGAGGGCTTGTGTCTGAGAAGCATCCTCTTGTCTCTTTGAGCACCTTGTGAGCCCTGTGCGAACCAATGGGATCCGTGCACATTACTGTACATACAGAATCACCACCCGCTACGGTGGTTGTTTCCTGCCTTGCCTTTGTGTTGGAGACTTGAGAGACTCATCAAAGACATCAAAAGTAGCGTCTTACCAACAACTGCAATAGGCTTAGTGTTCGCTCAAGTGCGTAATTTCTGTACCACTAGCAGCTTCAAGCAGAATGGCATTAAAAGTATACTGTATGTTTCGTCAGTTTGCGCATTCCCTAGGAATCAAACCTTTGACCTTAGCATTGCTAGCGCCATGCTTTTCTGTTTGAGATACAGGGAGGACTCGTTGAGAAGTCTCTTTTAAAGAAGTTCTGTATAATTATGAGTCAACCAGATGCCGACCAGAATCCCGAATGAAATGTGTTTAATTATAGAAATATTGCTTTCAGCTGATGGTTTGAAGTGTGCCGTTAACTGTTAGCATGCTAAAGCACAACATGCTGTTCGCTTGCTACAACAATTTGCTAGAAGCTTTGTTCTTAATTCACCCTCTGCTAAAATATTGAAGTTTGTATTTAAAATGTAGTTTGATAAACTACCTCACTATTCAGCCAACCTGGCTGTTAGGTAACCAAGCAAAATAGCACTAAACCAGCATAAACCAGAAAATTCTTTACAAAACGCGGCATGAAAAAAACTAAAATGTCATGTGGTGTAACCATGAAGTAAAATGCATTAGCGGTATGATTCCATTTGTTAACATTAGTTGAATACAAAGTTAGTTGCATATAGACCGACTCTGATATTAGTTGTTTTCTGATATTATCATATAATTTTTCACATGACACAGTTGATTGGTTTCTTTTCATATCAGCAGCTCAATAGGCTTACTGCTCAACATTCAAATATTTGGCTTGAGCTTTCTGTAGCAGTTGCAGCATACTACAGACACCCTCCACCTTCCCCAGCTCCACCTGTCTAGGTCTGTAATTGGATGATTTCATGTATGTTATATGAGGTGGTTATTTCATATATACATCGGCGTGTTTGTGGATGTAATAAGTCTACATCGTAGCACATCCATGAGCTATTTTGGACAAGACTTTTATTATCCAGAGTTAGCAAAGATGATTAAATACTGTAACAGTGTATTGCTCATTGCTAGTTAATTTTAGTTATTAAAGGCTTAGTTCACCCAAAAATGAAAATTGTCCTGCCTTTTACTTACCTTTGAAACATCCTAAGTGTATGTGGTAAATATACATATTTCAAATGTGATAACCATTTTTATTACATATTACATATTTTATAACATTTTACATCATCCGCTAGGACTTCTTCCGGTTTCCACAGTCAGCAGAAGTGAGAGAAAAGTGTTCATTGCATTTGAAATATGGATATTTATCGTACAAAAATGCATGGGTTTGCTACAGGAGGTCTTTATTCACCCCCTTGAACCGTGTGAGGGATGCTTTATTATGAATACTCACACGTTAGTTCCAGGGGTTAAATTGAGATTTGTTATATTAAATTATATTTCATGTTTTTATATTTGCAATTTAACTTATCTGAATGCTAAACTATTATTTATTATGTAAATTAAAGTCTTTGTACTTCAGTCACATTCAAACACAGAGGCACGTGCTGATGTTTGGTTGACTGTATTTCATTTTGATTAAGTACCAACTGTGCTGTCAAGTTCACAATGCCGGAACTGAAGTAAGTGAGTGTGTGTGTGTGTGTGTGTGTGTGTGTGTGTGTGTGTGTGTGCGTGCGTGCATGCACAGCGACGCAATCACTAAAGCTGTATCCTTACCAGCAAACATAAACAATAAACATTAAACACGTATATATATATATAAAAAATTATAATGTAATAATATTTCATATTTTCACTTATAGGTGGGAAAAAAATTAATTTGTACTACTGTCTGTTTAAAAAAAAACGAAAAGAAAAAAAACATAGTATCGAAATCGTATGGAACCATGAACCCTGTATCGAGGTACGTACAGAACCGTGTCCTCTCTGTATCGTGTCACCCCTAATATACAGTGAAAAATACAACTGCATTAAATAATATTAAGACATTCTTTAATATATATTTTGTTATATACGAAAAAGAAATGATGGTGGAAATTATACTATTCTACTAAATAAAACGCCAATAGGTGCCAGCAATGAACTTTTTATGAGTAAGTTTTTGAGTTGTTCATTCAAGTGATTTGTTCAAACAACAGATTCATTAGTTGTTTATGCATGGGCTAATGAAACTTTAATTCGTCTGGTTCATTCAAAACACTGAATCATTCATCAGTGAATCGTGCTGTGGTTCCACCTAACATGTAAGTGGCTTAATATTACTGTACTTGCTTAATGAATTGTTTATTGAACTATTAATCAGTTGCAATGGTGGAAAGGTTGTGTAAGATTGTCTAACTAACTGTGTGAAATCTTTTTTTACCTGCTGACTTTCCTTGTCGTTTTCTTGTTTTGATTTCTTTTGGAAAGGCAGCTTGAGCCTCACTTCAGCAGCGCAGCTTTATATCGTCAATAGATGCATTATATACAGTAGCCTACCGAGATCCGCTATTTGTCACTTACTTAATCTAAAGGTAATAAAATCGGAATAGTACTTGCATTTTGCTGTTTGCATAGTTATATTTGATTTTAATCGGGTTACTTGTCTGGTGCTAATGAAGCATTTATATCGAGCCCTGGTCATTTTCATTTCTTCTGAACTGAATACAGTCACCACCTGTTTAAGCCCATTCAAAGGCTTAAAGGGGTCTGCACAATTTTTAAAATTAATTTATTTGGATTCGTCTAACGGAAGAAAGTCACATACACCTAGGATGAAGGTGAGTAAAAGACAGGACGGTTTTCATTTTTGGGTGAACTAACGATTTAAATGTAGTTTACAAAACATTTTAGCCATTACGTAAAAAAAACAAACCAGAAAAACCCGATTTTTTTGCATTTTCATAAATCTTTTGAATTATTCATTTATTTCGTTTTTCATCTCATCAGCACTACATGACATTTTAAAGCCTGAACAAACCTTGCCTTGTCAAAAAAAGGTCAAATTATCTGATGTGCACCGTCAAAGGTCAATAAGTGAGGATCAAAATGAATATTAATTAAAAAATTAAAAACATGCTCATAATATAGAAGATGTATTCAGGACATCCTTTGTGGAAAATAAGCAGATTTTAGCACAATCTAAAAAAGAGCAAAATAATGTAGTTAAGTGCAAATTTATTATAATGGAACATTCAATGTTCATGTGAATTGCAATTATATGAAAACAAATGTTTAAATGTATATTAATTACAATCAGCTGAACTTTAGAGGGCTTTTTTTGACACACTTATATAAGACGTATTATATGCAATTTCAAATGACTTTAAAATATGGTTGTGTGGTTGCCAAATGTACTGACTTTTATAGTTAACTAAAATACACTTTAATGCCATTTCTACTGATACTTGTATGCCACGCATATAAATATTTTTAGATGTAAGGATGAAGGTGCAACATCTACAGCGTGATTTACCATGTCAATGAACACATCAAAATAGAACAAAAAATATCCAAAAAGCTGATACTTTTGAGCTTTTCGTTTGGCATCGCTACACTTTTATGCGCTTTTATGTATATGAAGAAACTGTGAAGAAAATGCACTCTTTCATTTAATTCACATTACACTAACTGCGCGTTTTTAATATGCTTCGCTGTTTAAAGTGCACTTACAAAGCGACTTCTTTTCCACAATCCGTGCTATTTTGAAAGGACTCCTGATGAATTGTTTAATTCCGTCGTTCCATCATGCCTGTGCCGCTCACCTCAAAAACCTTCAAAAGAGTAACATACGAGCCTGTGATCATTTGTATAGAGTCAGTAGTGCTGTACTGATACTCACCTGATGAATTGTGTTTTTATGTTAGCATTTCATTAGCCGAAGAGGAGCTATCAGCATACAGGCAGACAGGAAGGTGATCTGACAGCTCCCCCCCTAACCTGTCTATTGATCCTACAGCCTCATTAAACCTCTTATCCAGTGGCTTTCACACACCCGAGCCTGTCATCACTCTCAAAGCTGTCAGGGCCTGAGCAACAGTCAGAACACACACACACACACACACACACACACACACATACAAACACACGCTCTGCCAGTCTCCGCAAGCAAACATGCAAGGCTGTGTGGTTTTTTTAAAAGCTTTAATCATGGCACAACAGCGAGCGGAGCATGTCGGCATGCCCTCCCCTCTCCGAAAGCGTGTTTTATTAAAGGAGTCCTGAGCGAGCGGCCCATGTAGAGCTGGAGCAAAAAAAAAAACGGGGATGTAGTCCGGAGAGTGCATCGTAAAACACTTCATTAAAACTTCTCGCTGTTCGTGGAGAAGATGAGACCTAGTTTAACTCCTCGTGAAGCTCAAATTGAATTGTCACGTGTTTAGAAGGTGACCCGAGTTGATTGGCGTAATTGTTATCGCCGATCAATCAAAGCAGGAGCAACTTTGGGAATAACCCGAATTGCTTCACTTTGACGAACGGTGTGATGCAGAGTTCATAAAGCCTTTGGCTGACATGCAGATATGAACATGTCATCTCGGCATCCAATCTCAAACGAAATACCAATTTACATACCATTTAGCATGTCAGGATTATCGCGTCCCATGATACAAATATAATGTCAAAGCTAGCTGGATGACGCACATTGTCTAGGGGATTTCGGAAGTAGACTTTCATTTATGCTTTCTGAGATAACATTGCATACAAATGCTCTAAGATGCAGACTGTGTGTGAAAATAAAACAAAGACCAAGAGTAGCGTTGAAAATAAATTTGCTATACTTAACCCAGTCCTATGTGTAATATTTGAATATTTGAATATGAATAATATTTGAATGGCTGTTGAAACTAAATCATTTTTCGTATGCTTTTTACTATTAGCATTATTATAAATTAATCAGTATAATCGCAAGACAGCACATGACCTCTGAAAGCTACTACCCATCAGTAGAAAATGTAATAATTTGTTTTTGCACACACACACACACACACACACAAACGGTTTATAGGGCCTCTCCATAGCCTTAATCGTTTTTATACTGTACAAACCATATTTTCTATGGCCCTAATCCTACACCTAAACCTAAACTTTACAGAAAACTTTCAGCATTCTCAGTTTTTCAAAAGAAACCCCACCATTTTAGTATGTTTTTAAGCCTTTTGCATTATGCGGACATAGACAGTGTCATAAACCACCTTCAAATTGTAATACCTCTGTCATACCCATGTCATTAAATGATTAACACAAAAAACGCATGGATCAGTTACACACACACAGACACACACACTAGTATTAAATTATTTTTCAATATTGTTAGGTTATATTAATTTGTTTGACGTCAAAGCTGCATTTATGTAAAATAGTAAAAATGCTCAAGAATACTTAATGCTTAAGAATTGTTTCTTCCTTTTCATAAAGTTGAAAACCATTGTTTTTTTTTTTACATACATACATTTTGCCCCAAGATTCTTTGACGGTTGGAAAGTCCATAAGCGCAACCTTTATGCGAAATAGTCTTTTGTAACATTACAAATGTCTTTACCGTCACCTATGATTAATTGAATGTGTCCTTGCTGAATAAAACTATTAAAAATATTTCTTTAAAAAGATCGTACCGCACCAAAGTCTCAAAAGCTGTTGCTTTTAACATTATGTAGACCTCCAACACCAGTTAAAAAATACCTAATTTAGCAGCACAGCTCATACTTTTGAAAGCGTGCAACTTGGGAGGAAGTCTGATTACAGTCTGGTTGCCATGTCTGCAATTGTTTTCGTGCGTCTATATGATTCAGCGGCTCCGATCCCGAGCTCTGTTTGTCAGAGGCCTCACAAGCCTCGTCACTAATTGCCCTCATTAACAGCCTGCACTTACACCCTGCACCGTTCCCTGCAATTAAGATTCTGCAGTAGAGATGTTATGAGGTAGAATAATGCGGTGGGTCAAGGATATAAAGTTAAATCTAATTAATTCTCACTTAAATAAAGATATCTCTTGAACGCAAATGGCTTTTGGGCTCGGAGTGTTTTCGCCCCTCTTTTGAGAAGTCGAAACATGTGACAGGACAGGAATTAAAAGGCTTTTGTTGTGTTTTTGTGAGTTATTCTGCGCGAGATGAGCACGACACCCTACAGTGAGGTCGTATTAAAGATCTGCAGTCATGAAATGACACTCAAGACTAATGAATATGAAAACATTTATAAAAATAGGCATGAAGCTCCTTGGAGCGAGAGATTGGGTGACAGCCACATTGGATGAGCTTAACTGACAAAAGCTTCAGGGATCACATATGAGGACGCAAACACACACACACACACACACACACACACAAAAAGAAAGAGAGAGTACATTATCATGAAAATAAAAAACGCATTACTTTGGACAAAATTCATATCACATATAGCAGAAGACACAGAGTGAGCTTCTGCAGGAAAAGTGCATGTTTATATTTAGCGCTACGAAATAGCTTATAATAGTTTAATGTGGCTGTCAGGTGCTTGACTGATATGTGTGATGTTTAAACCATTTGACACATGTTTTCCTACGGTGCATAACTTACGTTATCCTTATCTGTAAATGTTAGAAAATCCTTCTAAGCTAACTATGGTCGCGAGTTTCACTGAACCCATGGCGATGACGGAAACTTGGTTTTAAGAAAAAATAAAACAACTTATTGTTTATTGAGTCAGAACAAAATAAAACTGCAGTGCAATCATTTTAACTTAATATATTTTGCTAAAATTGCATATTGTGTGAAGGACAATATTGAATAGAATGTTAAAAAACAATTAAAAATGGATAATGTTGTTACAGTTCAGTAATTAATAATATTTTTATCTGATTAATCAATTAATTAAAGAAATAATTCACAGTTAATTCTCAAAAGTATCAATAGCTTCAGACTTCTTAATGTAAACAAAAGCAATGCTATTTTTATACTTTTTTATAAATACAGTTTTTCTTTGTTGATGTAAAGGTATAGTTCACATACACACACACACACACACACACACAAAATTAAAATTAGCTGAAAATGTCTTTAGGGCTTCAGGTCATTCAATATGTAGATGAGTTTGTTTCTTCATCAGAAAAAATTTGGATACATTTATTACTACATAAATTGCTCAGCAGTGAATAGGTGCCGTTAGAATGAGAGTCAAAACAGTTGATAAAAACAACAATAATCCACAAGTAATCCACACGACTGCAGTCCATCAATCATCTCAACCAAAAAGCTTGTAAGAAGTGTATGTAAGAAACAAACCCGTTGAGAAGTGTTCATCTTCAAATCACTGCTCAGCTAAAATACAAGTCATTTATCCATAATATTGCTTTCTCGCAACTCTTGAAAAAGTGACGCAATGCAAAATTTCTCCAAATCTCCTCAGATGAAGAAACAAACTCATTGACATCTAGGCCTGAGGCTTGAATCGCATTTTGAGTTAAGATATTCCTTCAAAGAAACTTTTTATCCCGCCTCTTAATCTTTAACCATGTCAAATGAACCACTTTAAGTGATTCTAATTTTTACATCTTTACTGACTGGTTTGCTCCAAGAACCGGCTCATAAGAGTCATCCGTTTGTGATCCGCAGTGCTGCTTTCATTGTAAACATCGTGTTGTGCGAAGCCAGCAAAGACAAGATGCATTAGCAAATTATTGTTTTTGCCTTCTTTTACTGCATCCAGTCTCTTTTTTCGCATCACATTCAATTGGGGCTGGAGAAAACGCAACTAACACATAATTTCTTTTGCCATAGTGCTGAGAGAGTAGAAAAACAATTTACGATATATAAATCGCGCGCGTGTGTGTGTGTGTGTATTTACACAAACGCACACACACACACATTTAAATCTATAAACGTAAATACCTTTTTTGTCAAGCGACATATAAATTACGAATGCGTCATTATAATATAGTTATTTTTGCCAGTCACAGAATCGTTTCTGAAAGGCTCTTAAAGGCGTGAAATGGACTTATGTTTTTTTTTTTTTCCTGTCTGGTGCCTTTCAAGTCGCAGCTCATATTCAGTGCAGAGTTTGGGTCTGCGACGTGACTTTTTCCTGAATTTTAAGCTCGTAAAAAAACAAACGAAATGTCAAAACAAAGCAGAATTTAGTAGCGTAATCCCATTATGATCTACAGTACAGTAGCTTCTCCGATGCTGTTGAAATGAGACACGACGTGTAGCAGGTGATTTACGCCTGGCTGAAGCGCAGGTGTATCCGTCAGCCCTCCTCGAATGTTTCGAGCATCTTTTGCCTGGAAGCAACACGATGCATCATGGGGTTTGTTTTCGCTCTGACATTTACGCTCATAACCATTATCTCATATAGCTCTCTGTGTGACAGTTTATTCATTCATATGCTTACAAGATGACAGGACAGTCATTGATATCAGTTAGTGAACGAGAGCGAGCGGCTGTAGCTCAGAGACAGAAGCCATGACACGGCTCTAATGAATCGAATCAATTCTGATCCTGGTTTCTTCCCCGTATCCTTAAAAAGACTTTCATAAATGCGATATCCTGCAAACCGCAGTTAGTCTGAGACTGTTTTGTTGCTATATTGCAAGCGTCGTTAAAAACCGGTTCGCTCACAGACACGTACATTTACACAGGCACGCACTGTTAACCCTCGCCTGGCTCTTACCAGAGCCCCTGGTGATCTACATTAAGATGTTTTTGTTCTCTTTAAGGAAGATTAAGTTGGACTGGATGTTCTTGGAGGAACGGGAGAGAGAGAGATCACGATACATGAAATGCAAATGCTCTCAGTAGGCAGCAGTTTTAACTGATTAATTGTAGATGTTTATTTGATTGGCTACAGCTTACTAAACCGTGACGCTATTTATCAAGCTTTTCGACATGGACGTTTAATGCGAAATTGAAATTGTTTTGCTTTTAGCTTTGATTGTTTGTTTAGCTTTCCATAACCCTACCGAATTGGATCACCAACGCAGAAATAACGTTATTTAGCTAATTCTATTTCTAACATTTAGATTTAGATACAGAAGTCTTTAAGGCGTAGTCCGCCAAAAAATTCTAACTCGGAGAGATAATGAACGATGCACGAATGAAAGGTCTAAGTGAGTGCACTGTACACAAGATTATTGTGTCTCAAATGAAAGAGTCGACTTTTTTAAATGAATCCCAAGCCGTTTCACTTTGATGTCAAAATTAGCATATTAGCATATTACCCGCACACTCGATCTTTTCGTTTTTCTCTGAATGAGAATGTAAATTCATTCTTTGCCGCTAGGTGGTGCTTTTGCGGTGTCAAAACCTCACAAACACTGCTTCAAATAAAATCGATCAATCAACGGAGGGGTTTGGAAAAAGGTTTTCGCTGAACGGGTTGTTTGGGAGTCATTGAACAAAGGTAGAAACAAATGCATATTACGAGAAAATTAAGTGTTTTGCATGCATGCCGACATGTTGTTTATGACTCCAAAACCAAAATATGAACCTTTCATAACCCATAATAGGGGCACTTTAACAGTTACTAGTCACCACCTACTGGTATGATGATGCAATGATACATTCTTTTTAAAAGTCACTTTCTGATGTACTCATGTTTTTAATCCTACTATAGATATCCCTGTCTGTATCTGAACTATGAGCATCTCAGTAATTCTGTGATTTATTAGATTTTTTGACTGAAGTAATTATGCTGTTTGGTTGAAAAGAGCCATTCATGACACCTGCTCTTTTTGGATTAGAAGATTTGATTCGGTGTTTCATTGTGATCGTACTCGTTAAACATTTAATAGACTTGGCAAATGATAATTTTTTTAAGGATAAAATGGCACGGATGTTTAATTCGAGATCGTTATCTGCGCAGAAAAGTCACGCTTCAATAAATTACAACAGTTTTTGATTCGAGACACCATTGTTAGTTAATTTGAGGGAAGCTGGCCACGTAATAAGTCTTGAATGTAATCGACCATTGAAAAACCCATGTTAGTTGGCTGTTAAGATGAATATCGTACAGGAACGTCCCCCTCAGTGTCTATTGCGGTTACGCCGCTGATTCAAGCAAAGAATAAAATGCTACAAAAGTGTAGAAAATGGTCCCTTTGAAGCTTTAGTGGAGCATTAGCATTCACCAGCGAGCCACAGTAATCATTTATCTGCCTTAACACTAGTGAAGAATCACAATCCAGTCATGGAGAGAGAGTTAGTAGGTAGAGAAGTACAGTGTGAACTGCTGTCAGTGGACACATCTGTCAACACTGCAGCTCTTCTGTTTAAGTCAGTCTGGCTGTTTCGCCCGGGCCATTCTCTTCGCTGTGTGCCTGTCTACCATTTAATGAGGCAGTATTTCAATGCTTTCAATACATCCAGTGTGGAAATAACAGGCTCAGAGCAACACACTGCATATAAAACTGTAATACAGTGCATTGTGAGATTTAAAAGCTTTTGAATGAAACTGCTGTAATAGCTCCTGCAACCTCAGAGACAAAAGCAGCCACATTTTTCACTGCTGAGATGTTTTGTTCTCCGAGGCTGATGTTAAAGGATCTTACCAGAACCGATTCAGCCAGGACATTCATTGGTACGTTGAAGGACACGGTCATTTTTCATAGATGCAGATCAGGGGAAGTTTTGTTTTTTAAACGTTTTAATATTATATATGTTAAAAAAACATTCAAGTTCGTAAAACATTCGTCAAGTTAATTTATCTATCAAAAATAAAAATATAATTTTAACTAGTTTGGCTAGTCAGTTAGAATCTCTTTTATTTAAAATGTATTTTGCTTACACAGTATTTATAATATGTGACAAAACCAGTCTTACAGGTGCATTTTTAAGAGTAAAAGTGCAAAAAATCAAATATTGAGAAAATTGCCTTTAAAGTTGTCCAAACGAAGTCCTTAGCAGTGCACGTTTCTAATAAAAAAAATCGAAAAAGTTTTGATATATTTACAGTAGGAAATTTACAAAATATATATTAATGGAACATGATCCTAATGAATTTTGACTTAAATGAAAAAAAAGAATTTTGACACATACAGTGCATTTTTTGCTATTACAAATTAATATTAAATAATTATTAATATGGAATTATATGTATGCAAGTGTATTTTTTTTACATAAAATACTAAATACTGTATTTTTCTGAGTACATTTAACCAAAAATACTATTTTAGTCTTTATACTTTAAATGCCATGCGTAATTCAACTGTCACATGATGTTTCTTTGTAACTAATTGAGGAATTTACAATTTCTGAGTGAAAATTTCTACACTAAATTATATTCCTTGTAAAATACTAGCTTTTCAACATCTAGGTTTTCAACATTGATTAACAAATGAGGCCCGTGCTTGCTTTTTGAATTTTGAGCAAATTCGCCATCACTTCCGTCTGTTTGTTTATGAGTGTGTGCTTGCCTGTGTAATATATGCCTTTTTGAAGTGCACGAGTGTAAATGCACGGGCGCAAACCTGAACAACGGCAGCTTGTGATTGAAGAACTCCACGGAAATGTCAAGAGTCATCAAGCTCCATTCAATCACAATCAGCCCTAATTCTGCCTGTAGTGTATTCTCTAAACTCGTGCGACATGCTCCCGGGTCCCTCCAGATTTAGCCCTCCTTGACTTTGCCACAAGGATTCGCGAACGGGACTGCGCCCAGGAGATAGACCCGATTCATACTCCTGTTCGGGGTCAAGGGTCAATTAAAGCTTATTGAATAATAAATGGAAAGAAATAACAGGCAGCTGGGAGCGAGCAATGTCTTGGCCTCTATCTGCTCCCCCGTCTCTCTCTCGCTCTCATTTGCGGCCAGCCCTGTATGAGCCTGTAATGTCCTGTATATATGCAGGGATTCATATTGCAGTCACAGCCACGCTGGCTGAAATTGGTGGTTGAAGATGAAGTTGAAATTGGAAAGTGGTTATCATGTCTGCATGAGGAAACACATTTGAGTCAGTAGGAGGTGGGGGAGAAGAAATCAGGCCGGCTGTATTATTGTGGAGACTGTTTTCTGTGTGCTGTGTGCACGAGATTGTAGCCGAAGGTGAATCCAGACCAACCTGAAGCCAGAGGCCCGAGCGGGCACAGGTGAGGAGTCCGCCTAATGATGCATACCTAATGCACCGTGGCTTTATGACACTGAACAATCGCTGCCACCTCGTTGAATATCATTGCATTTTATTTAACACCTTTGTTATTCACATCTTTAATAGTAATTTGCCACATTCCTCTCACGGGAACCCTTGTGGCATCTCAGTACAACTGCTGTTACAACTGAGCAGGCGTATGAAAGAAATCGGGAAGAGCATCGTGGCGTTTAGCTGGTGGGGCGTTTTATCCATCCTTTTACATACTAATGCTGGCCCACGGAGTTTCCTTTCTGTGGCATATGGGGAAAATTGGAAGTTAAAATTTCCTGCAGTCGCTTCGATCTTGTCTTTGAAAACATGTCAGGGGAGAGCTGCCGTTCTGTGATCACAAGGCATTAAAAAAATCTTTGGACTCGATGTCTGAAGTCGTCTCCTGAGTGTACCACTCCTGCACACTTGTATTTTACCCTCTTTACCAGAGTGTTTGTGCTTATAGCTTCATAGGAAACTGTCAAACACTAACAATTCAACTCATTAAATTCTCCTCACACCTGGTGTTAATATATGTGGTTTAATTTCCACACTCTTTTGCATATTATTATGTAAATGTATGGCACGGTATCGCATTTAAAAGACCTGCTAATGCTGCGTTCTATTCAGCTGAAGAAACGGCCGCATTAGAACTCCATTTGAAGTTGGACTTCCAAATTGGAAACTCATTCGGGGTCTAGAAGTCTAAAACTCTGATTTTGCAGCGATGCGGGTGAATGACGTCACATGGCGGCGCTGAGGGAGATGTACACAGTAAAAAGATAACCAAAAATTCAACTTTAAATGTCAGGGTAACTCATTTTGTTCCAAACCAGCATGATTTTTTCTTCTTGAAAACATCTGTATATAGAGAGAGAGGAATGTTTTGTGTTGTTATGTCCACAATAGGATACAAAATAACATTAAAATTTATTGACATATCATATCATCAAATCAAATATAGCTAGTTATTTTTCAAAAAAAAATGTATAATTCACAGACAAACGTAATACAGTACAGGTTCTGAATGGCATAAAGGTGAATAAAGTATGACAGACATAATTTATTTTTGGGCAAACTACTATACAAAGAATATACTGAATGTACACTTGACACTTAATTGCATGTTATTTACAATTAAATTCAATTGCAATTAAATTTACAATGACAATTAAACTTTTTATATGTAATTTCATAATTTATTTGTCTAAAACTATTGTTTAGGACATTTCAGCTGGACATTAAACACATATTTGCATGCTTCTTTTTAAAGGCATCCCTTCAATGACATTTTTACGCAAATAAACGCACAGAACTGTCAAATTCCCTAAAATGCAAGTGACTACAACTAGTCTAACGTAAACAGGCAATAATCCTCAGATAGCATAACATGTTAGCACAGCGTAGCAGTTTACTTGCTAGCAGACTTCTTTGTTGACATTCAAACAACTGCAAAGCTAACAGTAGCACCGCCATTTTGTTTGCTCATACACAGAGTGTAAGCCAAAGCAGCTCCTTTATGTTTGAAATTCGCAGATGTTTAGCATGAGCATCACACATCCGTCTCTGAATGGAATGCAGCATAATAAGATCTATCTTGTTTTAAGGAGCGAGGTAGGGACGTGGTAAATTAGCTGCAGGATGCCTGCTATTGATTCTGTAATTAGGTAGATTTTAGAAAGAAAGCTTAAGATGATAGCATACCCATGTGAAAAACTGGTTAAGAGAAGAGATGCTATCGCATGGGTTTTAGTGTTTTTCTGGCATTGGGAGTTTGCGCGTGTGTGTGATGTTGTAATATGCGGCGCGCAGTGGCTTAACGATAGCCCCTTGTTTCCATAAACACCTTATTACATCCTCCGCCTGGAAAATGGCTGTTGTAACAAAGAGAAACTCATATATTCAACATCTCATTCATCCACTATGATTTTAGTCTCTTATTGAGGTCCGGTGAGATGAAAAAAAACGAACAAATTAGTCATTCTTTTTCTTTGAATACTTGCATAAAGGCATATAGTTTTGTGCATAACATATAATTCATGTTAGTTTGGTTGGTTTTATTATTTTGTCTTTGTAGCTGATGCGACGGCCCCCGGGGGAACGGCGTGCAACCTCTCCATGAGGGCGGTCACTTCGTTCGCCCCGCCGTCAGTGCCGGCTCACTGAGTCTATTCAGGCCCACGGGCGGCAGGGGTGGCCCCGCAGATCCCAGTTTTGTGTGGTCTGAAAGGAAGTGGCTGTAGGCCTTCAGGGCTCAACGGCGGTGTTTTTCATGGGGGGTTTTGGAATATGCCAGGTCAGGACAAACACAGCCATTGTGGTTTGTTTAAGATGGCATCTTGCCAGCCACCTCATTGCAGATGTATTGAGTGGACTCCACCGTCTGCACATTTCTCTCCAAACGTTTATTGCAAGCAGGAGCGATCTGAAAAATGGTGGAAGGGGCACATTATGAACCGTGACAACCTGGCTTGTGAATATCAATTAGGTGAATTAGGTAGCATTGGGGCAGTGGCTGAAAGTTATTAGCTTATTAAAATCTCTTGCGTTTGTTTAACTGCCAGATGCCACTACCAGATAGTTCACACAAAAAGGACAGTTTCTTCATCATTTGAGACCAAACACACGTGTATTGCTCTTTAATTTAGTAGTAGGAGTAGTAGTAGAATTAAAGGAATAATTAACCCAAAAATGAAAATTTTGTCATCAATTATCCACCCTCACGTCGCACCAAACTCGTACAAGTGTATTTTTTATGTTAAACATAAAAGAAGATATTTGGAAGAATGCCGCTAATCGAACTGTTTCTTGCCTACTATGAAAGTCAATGGGGACTAAGAACCAAGCGTCTTCTTTTGTGTTCAACATAAAGATTTGGATTGACATGAGAATCAGTAAATGACATGTTCATTTTTGTGTGAACTATTCCTATATATTATTCATAATGATTATCAAAATCTTTAGTATAGTTATCATTAAAGTTATTGTCCATGATGTGACACGTGAACATTTTCTTTTTTTTTTGGATTGCCTGTGTCGGTTTAATTTTATTTTTTGACTTTCATTATATGAATTAAAGCACAAAAATGTGTTGTTGTTTTTTTTCCTCAGTGTTTTATTACACTGAAGAAAGAAAGTAATTCAGGTTTTGATCAACATGTGGGTATGTTGTGATAAGTGATGACGTTCTTTTTTTTTTTTTTTTTTTTAATGGGGGTTAAACTATGTTGTTGTTGTTTTTTATATAACCATTTCTTTTCTTCATACTGTGACCAAGGAAAAACAAAGCTCTTAAAATAAAATGCTTAGTGCCAAATGGAGGTCGAAGAGAGGTATTTTTAAATGTGGCAAGTTATGTCCAGTTTCTAGTAATAATGGATGCCACGGGTATGTAAATGGATGTGAGGAAAAAGATGAGAAAAGTCATACAAAGAGGCTTTTTGGCGATTTGGTGCTTGGTCACAGTGACTGAATGCACAAAGTAGTCAGATGAAAATGTTGCCATGGTTTCCAGGGGACATGTGGTGCCTCTGCCTTGTGTCCCGTTGCCCTTCTGTGATAATAACAAGGCTTTTGACATTTCTGATTTTGATTTGGTCAATTTAGGGGTTACTTTGTCCCACCAGGAGACCCCTTAGGCCTTTACATGTGTCTTTAGTCATCACGGCTCATTGCGAAGCATCACTGGGCGGTCCTGCGTAAGCGGCGGGGCGGGCAGGCTCACGCACCAAGGGGTGGGCAGGATGCCAAAGTAACTCCAGTCCACATGAAACACAGGGAAGTATTTCTGTTGCGACTGTAAATCTGTCGTTCAGTCATCTGGTAGTCATTTAAGACAACCGTTCCTGCCACATACCACAGAACTGCTTACCCTCAGTGCCAAGGGCAGAACAGGCAAAAAGATGGACAATTTTTTTCAGACTTTGAGGCAGAAGCCAATAAAATGTGCAGCATTTATCACAGTCAATCAGACCTAACACCCTATTCAAGTTCACTCATTGCTGGCAGAGTCTATAACCTCATGATTTAATGACAGGCCATGGGCAGCTCGGGTGGCACAAATCCAAGCTCTAAGCTGTTGTTTTGTGGGTTGTATTTGGTGTGGTCTCATTAGACCCTCCTTCACATCTTGAAGTAATGTGTGTAAGAGTTTGCCGTTTTTAATTTGGTTATAATTTCCTGTAATTTCGCTAATTAAAGTTTGATGGCGAGCATTAACCTTAGCAACTAATGCTCTCATTACCCTTCAGATTTACTCTTAGACATGTAGCCATTCACACACACACACACACACACACACATACCTTCTCACAATGTTAGAGCTGCTCTTGTTACATTGAAAAATTATCATTGCAATCATGTTCTTGTTTAAAAAAATAGTTCACTGAAAAAAGAAAATGTGTAGAAAATGTACTCACCCTCAGGTCTTTGAAGATGCGGATGAGTTTGTTCCTTCATCAGAACATATCTGGAGAAATTTAGCATTACATCACTTGCTTACAAGTAGATATTCTGTAGTGAATGGGTGCCGTCAGAATGAGAGTCCAGGCAGCTGATAAAAACTTGGAATCATTGCTTCTGGCCAAAATATGAGTCCATAAACCATAATATTGCTTTCTCCAGTAAATGAGCCTCTAAAACAGCAAAGAAACATAAACAGGAAAACAGGGGATGGAGTTTTTCCACTGGAGAAAACAATATTATGGACAGAGAACTCAAAGAAACACACATTAGTTGTTGTACTGGAGGTGTTTGGATTATCGTGATTTGACTCTCTTTCGGGCGGCACCCATTCGATGCAAAGGGTCCATTGCAATTATGCGAAATGCTAAATTTCTCCAGCTTTCATCCTAGAAAGAAATTTAAAAAAACACTCATCTATGACTTGAATGTGCTGAAGGTAAGCAAACTTTCAGCTCTTTTTCAGGTGAACTATTTCTAAAGGGATAGTTCACCCAAAAATGAAATTCTGTGTCACCCTCATGTTGTTTCATGTCATGTCGACCTTCATTCATCTTCAGGACACAAATTAGCACTTTTTTTTTTTCTTGTTCAAGGTTATGTCATTATTTTATTTCTTTGTGCAAAAAGTTCATAAAATTACGGTTAAACCGCTATTTTAATGATTACTACCTTTGTGGGCCTTTGCAGGGTCAGAAAGCTCTCAGATTTCATTAAAAATATCCTACTTTGTGTTCTGAAGATGAATGAAGGTCTTACATTTTTGGAACGACATAAGGGTGAATAATTAATCACAGAATTTTAATTTTTGGGTGAACTATCCCTTTAAGGCTAAAACACATCATACATATCTGAAAGGTTTATTAGACCATATTTACGTTTTACTACCTTTAAACTAAAAAAAACACACCTTGCTGTCTCACAAACAACTCCTTTTTGTCTTATTTCATGTGTGAAATGCCGTAGCAATTCTGCTAACTCAATTGCATTTTTCAGTAACACATCAGTAGTTTTAATAACCGAGCAGGGTTTTTATTTTATTTTATTGAAGCTACTTTAAAGCCCCCCCCCCAACAATTAGTGGTATTTATGCATTAGCAATATATCACTCGTTTTAATATTACACTGTTGCACATGCATGTCTGCGAAAAAGTGAAAAATAATCAATTAAAATAATTAAAATGCTCTTCTCACTTTCTCATATGTCACGCTGGGAAGTCTGTTTCAAGTCTGCCTGCAGAATTCCCAGCGTGGCAATTTGCATCTTTTTATAGCAATATATTTAGTTAATCGCTGTAGTTCATCACTATACTTTTGAGTCATAGTCTAGTTTAGTTGTATTTAGTGTAAATGGACTGTGTCTGTTTAAGACAAATTGATCTGATTTTGTCACCATAATCAAGATTTATTCATTCAAAAACCTATTTTTTGAGCCAGAGAAATACTGCTCTGATTGAGTTATAATTATGTAATCTGTTACTTGTCTGTTTCAGAAAATATGGCTCCCTAAAACAGCCTCAATGTTGTTTGTAGCGTGTTACATAAAAAGAGTACTTACTGTGTGACGGAAAATATAGATTTTAACAGAATATAGTTAAGTGTGAACTAAATGTAATGCTTTCAAACACTTACTTTTATTCAATGTTAATTGTTAATAATATGAAAATAAACTCTAGTTTAAATGTAGATAAAATGCAATTAGCTGAACCTTAGAGTGCCTTTTGCCAAATTTTTTAATGCTAGACTAAAATACAAATATATATATGTATATAGTATGTGTATATAGTATATATGTATATAAATGTGTGTGTGTGTGTGTGTGTGTGTGTGTGTGTGTGTGTGTGTGTGCATTATAAGTCTGTAATGCTGAATGCAATATGCAATATATGCAATATCAAATTACACACTATCAAAAATTATAATTAAGTTACAAATTAACATAGCAATTAAGCATAACAAATGCTTTAGTATATTTGTCAGCAAAACTAAATAAATGTACTTATTTAATGATCAACCAAAGACTGTTACGTGCGTTTGATATTTTGAGCTGATTTTTGAAAATATATGTAATTAATTATGTGTTAAGCATCTTTTAGCAACAAAGCTGTTTGCTGTGGTTGGAACAGATTGTCAAAGTCATATAGCATATTACAGCCTTGCAGTGTGTTTAGAAACAGTCGTGACCTTACTGGTGTTTAAAAATAAAGAGTTCAGATGCAAAAGCCTCTAAGTGACTTCGGAAAACTTTCTTCTAAAATAAGTATTTTTATCAGGCTCCTATATTTATGTTTAGTTATTTCACTTTAATTGCTTAGAAAAGGATCCACACATTGCCATTAAAGTAAAATTACTGAACCTAAAAATAGGAGCCTGATAAAAGTGCTCATTTTAGATGAAAATCTTAGGTAGCTATTAAAGATTTGAAGTACACTACAAGTGTGCATCTAAACCTCGGGCTGTGTTCAAATTCCTGTAACACTTTTGGTGTTTCCAGTAAAAAAAAAAAAAAAACGCCTCTTAATACTGGTATCATTTTTTGTCAGCTTGTTTTCTTCCAATTAGGACTGGTTTTGTGTTTATTTTTTAATCAGTTTATGAGTATATAAAAAAATATTATTTGTGGATAACTGTGTCACCGTTAAGTAAAATGTGAATATTACCACACTTGCATGCTCTAAGGTTTAACCAACGCATGTGTTTTGAAAAGCTTTTATTTTCTTCTTAAAATCACACTTAAGAAGTTCTCTATCATAAATGACTGGCCTACAAAAAAAAGCTTATAAATCTCTTGTTATGTGATATTATTTTTCAGTATATCAATATATATTTGTCAGTTTTTTTGTAATGTAGCTTACCTACATCGGTTTTTGCATTAGAAGCATTATTTGTGGATCGTTTTATCATTATTAATGCAGCTACCTACTTTTTCAAAAGGCCCGCTTGATAGTTGACCTAGCATTAGCAAGCATAATTTGATTAATTATGAATAATAGCTTAGTTAGCAGTGTACGGAGTATCCTACGCTATTTGCTACGGTGTTCCGGATATATTTAGTTTCCACATTTAAAGCAAGCCAAAACATATTTAGCAGTATTTATACGAATTAAACCTAAAAACACGTTTCCACAAATTAAACTGTAATACCTAACTCGCCTCAATTAGGCTAAAAACATAAAAACGGTAAACACACACTCGTGTGTGTGCTAGCACCGAGAACAGCTTGCGGCCCTTCAGCATATAGTAGAAGCCAAAGTCCCCACAGGACGTGTCACTCTGAAAGATTACAGTGTTTAATAACAAGAGTGCCACGGACTGGTAGGAAGTCCATTCACTCTGAGCCCTACAGGAAGTGAAAAGCTGTGACACACCGTCCCTTTATTAGTGTGACACATCGCCGACGCTGAATTGCTCACCCCAGCTGCTGATAAAGCAGAATATGGCAGGCTTACCGCACATGAAACGCATCTGCTAACTATGGCAGTGAATTGTTAAAGGGGCACAATGAGTTTATTGGGGCTTAGCAGATGTGCCTATATCCAATTCAGCTTGCTATTCAGCCACCACGTAGAGCACGCCATATTGGCCCACGATGCAACTCTCCAGTCTGGATCTAATCATAGGAGCAGTTCTTGAAGCTATTTAGGTTAAGTGATTTGCTGTGGGCATTATATTTGTGTATATATATATATATATATGGATGCTCAAAATGTTCCAAACAGGCGGTGAGAACTGTAAAAACAGGGCCGTGTAAACATGTAAGCCATCTGGGCATGTTGTTTTGTGTGTCTGCTTGGAATAATGATAATACAAACAATGGCATTAATGGGAATTGCGAGGATAATGCCTCGGTGATGTCACTGATAGCTTCTGAAGGGAAACAGAGGTGAGAAACAAGCGGACGAATTAGAGCGGGGTCCAGATGTGGCGAAAGGTGCCGCGATGTTGTGATGGATCCGTGCCATGGATATCCGGTCATCTGTTCGTCGATTTATGCCACATTATTGTTATCTGGCAAGATCATCCTAATCCCTCGGGTTTAGCCAACTAATGCGTGTGACAATAATAACAGTAAGGGGGCAATGTTAGATTATAGTGCCCTTCAGAAGAGAGCAGGAAGTCCCACCTCCCCGCAGAAGAAGCACATACTGAATAATAATAACAATAACATCACTGAACCAGCTTATATACATCAATCTATACCAACAAAGGCATTTCTGTGGGTTAAATCAGGTAGTACAAGGTAACAGCTGCACACCAAAAATTTATTGGCAACATAAAAGTATATAACGGTAAACATCAATGTAATGTAAATTTTAGTGTGCTAATTTCACAATCCCTCCTGTCCTGTGACTTATGAGTCTGAATGTGCTGTAAAATGTTTTTAATGGCATTATTGATTTGAATAAAATGTGAAATAACGAAATGAAATAAAACAGAGCATTCTGAAACAGTACAGTAAAAATAAATAGCAATAATCTAGGGAATTATGGTAAAATCTTGACCATTTTTTTTCTAAAACTATTTTTCTATTCTATTTTTAATAATGTACATTTTAAATCATTATATTTTATTTGTCATGCTTTAGTACATTTACCAATTTTGATCTGACTAAGATATAAAGCATGTGTACTTGAGTATAATTCTAACTCTGGTATGTTGTTTGATATCACATTCAAAGCTAATATATTTCACTAAATTTCAAGGTCACCGTTCCAAATGTATAATTACAAATATAATTAGGTACAGTAAAAAAGACATTGAAGATGCATTCGGTAGTACGCTTTTAAAAAACAACAGAAGCAATTTTGAAATGAAGATGTACAAAAGTGGAAAAAGAAAAAGGAGAAAAAAGCACATTAAAGTTAAGCTAATTGCATTTAGTTGTCAACATAAATGCTTGCGAGAATCTGTGGCATCTTTCATTCCCAACGTTTTTTTGCATATGTGTATATTCCGAAAATGAATGATGTTTATGTATTTTGAATCCATTTAGCCGTAAAACACATTTTATATATTGCATAACATATGTTTATTTTATATTCATAACATGCTGTTTATATATTGTGTGCAGCTGGACATTAAACTTTATTTTTATTTATTAAATCACACAAGCTTTGCACCACCATTTTCTCTTCCAGACCTTCATATTGTTTTAGTAAACCAGCATTAACCAGAATAAACCAGCACGGAGAACCCCACCCCAACCCCCGACTCGTTCTCCATCTCCGTGCCCCGCTCCTCTCAGTATAAAGCGGTTCTCCGCATTACTAAACCGCCAGAGGTGATCCTCCCAGCTCCCTCCTCTTTGTATTCAAAACTCTCAGCACACCTTTCCCTCTCACTCCATCCTGGCTGTTTTATTTTTACCATCTTGTCACTAGGGATCCGACTGGAGGACTGCAGAGAGAGACGGGATCATCTAGTCCAGCTGCTAAATGTCATCAAAATGATTTGCACAGTGCTCTCAAAGACGCTCTCAGAAACTATTTAAACGGAGCTCCTCCTCTCAAGCTCCAGAAGTGTTTTTAAATCAAAGTCATTTGTAATATTTTTCAAATAGGAGACGGGGACGCCGCAGCCGGAACGGAGCACACATGGGCAGGGAATATAGAAGTGCAAATAATTCCCTCATGTGGAAAGGCTGCAATTAACTGGGGATGTCAGCCTTTGTAAAATGTAATTGAGTTCAGGAAGAAATGAATGTCTCTAATCCCAACGACAGAGCACTGTCAGTCAGTTTTCGGATTCCCGTACCCCGAGTGTCATGCTTGTTTATGAGTTTCTGTCTGATACGACGACTGCATTTCACTCGTGACAGACCCATTCTGCCACATGGATGCCGCTGCGCGTTTTTGAAGCCGATCTGGTTCTATTTGCGCTAATAACGCTCTCTCAAACTGTAATTTGCAATAGAAGTACAGTTTATGTTACTGGAATTAAAAGCTACTTACGGTAATCGGATCAAATGGCTCGTTGTGCTTTCCTTGACCGAAGTCTGTTGGTTTTCTCGCAGAGCTGCACATTTCAATATACTACGAAGAGGCGTTGGTGTTAGCATTGGGCCTCACCTCAATTCCAAGGGTCAGTAGCAATCATACTTTTACCTGACCGTCCAATCGATAGTCTCCTATTCTGATGGAAGAGGAGTAAATTACTCTTTAACCATCAGGCCTTTCACTGTGGCATCTAAAAGACTCGCCTTTGGAAATGTCAACAGTTAAAGGCACTCAAATATCATTCGTTAAGCGAATGAAAAAGAGCGGCAACCTCCAAGTGTCTCCTTGACTTTTACACTTACTCACGTACACTAATTTCTGTCTGCCTGTATCCTCTTCTTTTGGTGTCCGCTTTGTCTTGAGGTAGGTTTTTTGTGGGGGAAGAAAGGGAGAAAATGTCTATCTGTTAGAAAGACGCTAGCGCACTGTTAAAAATTAACCCTTAATTTTTAACCACGAACAACTGTTTCTGCCAGATTTGACTCATAAAAATCGGTTTTGTGGGTATAAATGATTTGTATTTATTTGGAAACACATTTTTGCCAGACGAAAACGAATAGCCTACATAAAAAGGTAATTGCCATTTTTTTATTGAATAAATATTCACAATTCTGAGGTAAAACAAAAGAGTTTATATCTCGCAATTTTTTAATGTCTCGCAAAAAATGTATTACGAGATAAAAAGACACAATTATTATTTTTATATTTAATCTCATGGTAGAAACAAGCTAGTGTTACCGTGTGATGCTAATCTAATGAAGCCCATTACTAACTTGCAAAAAACCTGTTAGAACAATTTTAATGGTTTTATAAGCTACATCAAAAATAAATCACCACTCAATTTTTACGTTTTATGTTATTAAGACTCTTTTCCTCCTAGGAAATGATGTCATTTCATGCAAGTCACGTGATGTGCATGCTTAAGATTTTAAAGGGCAAGTAGCGCCAATGCAACAGAGTTGAGTAGAATTTTATATAATTTAAATATGCACTGCTGTTTGTATTCTCAATGTATATTCTAATATTCAAAATAGGTCATTTATGAATAGATAACTTCCATTTCAAAAGTAACTTGGCTGGACACATGGACATTTGTCGAGAGGTGCTTCAAAAGGCACTAATCATTATTAATTATTGTCAATGAGGTACTTGCATGTAAAGCCATGTGGCGCTGAAGTTGATTAATATTTTATGTAAACTATAGTGTTGTTTCATGGAGATGTAAAATCTGCCAAACTGTAGCAATGACCGTCCCGCTCCCATTGTGTTCAGACAGCTAGTATGTGGTTGAATTTGTTGAGGCCTCTCCAGGGGTTTTCAGTGACCTTATAGGACACAGGGCCTGACATGCCAAGACACAGAGGGCTCATGTCACAGCAGATTAATGTCCTGCTGCCTAGTTGTTTTATTCTCCACACTCAGTGTTAATAATACAGTGGGATCATGCCATGGACAGTATGGTGGAGCAGGTTGGTACATTAGCTGTGGATTAATTGTGCTGTTTTCTCCTGGTGCCTGTCTTTTATTGACTCCCAGGTGACAAAGCCATTGCCCTGGCAACTCACTACGATGGGTTGAACAATCCTTCTTTCTTGAAATTCTCTGTTGTGTGTATGGACAAGCTCGCGATAATTATGTTTATGTTCACAATGGTGTGCATTCTGTAGATGTCACGTTCATTTTATGGCTGGACTCCTACATTGCTAGGCAACATCAATGTACTTCTACACATATATGACGAGAATCAAGCTGTCAGGTATTAAAAAAATGCCCAATGACAAGCTTGTGTTTATAGGCTGAAACAAGGAATTTTCACCTCTTGACTGGAACCAACATTCAAGATTTATATATATATATATATATATATATATATATATATATATATATATATATATATATATATATAGATATAGATATAGATATAGATATATACACACACTATAAGTAGTAATGGAGACTGAAAAATAATGTAGGATTTACTTGGAAACAAATTTCGCTCTAATTGTTGGTTAATGAAGAATCTGCATATACACACAGTTTCAATCAAGTAATTCCAGTTTGTCACATCCAAACATATTGTGTTTTAATTATCATATGATGTGAATGTGTGAAGTTATAGTTGGTGCTGGAGCCTTGGGACATAGTAAATACATAGCATTGCTCGAGGTAGACGTTGTGTTTTGTTAGTAAATGTGTCATTATATTACAGAAACTGCCTCGTTTGTTCATTATTACTTACTGCGTATGCTGCATCCGACGCTGGTGTCGTTTAGTTTTATAACGTGAGCCCACACTTCGATGAATGTTTACACGTAAACACACACAGCCCATCACACGCACGTCTAGCAAACATCATTCAGCGAAGGAAAAAAATGATAAGCGGCAGCTTCTGATTCGCCATTATCATTGAGTATGCGAAAATAAAACAACCTAAGCGTCGATAACGGTAGATTGTCCTGAAGCTTAGCGGTAGTCCGGTACTGATCCAATTACGTTCTGGTCCAAGAAAAAAACCTTAACAAATGCAAGGATAGCATGACAAAGATAATGCTTTCCTCTGTGGACATTCAAACTAATGTTTTATTGTGAATATGAGACTGAGCTGAAGAATGAATGCAAGTAATCACATCTCTTGTAATACTCTACTCCACATACGTATTTAACGTATTTACACACTACTGTTGTATAAATGCTACATCACGCAAGTAGTTGTGAGATATGGCTGCATATCAGCATGTCTACCATTTCACAAGCACCAAAGCAGCCTAAAAAATAGGAGTTTCAGCAGGGCTTTTCATTATTGGGTGGAACAGAGTTTTTTTTTTTTTTTTTTTTTAACACAGACTCGTTTGGTTTGTGGGAGTTCATCACAAAGGTCCACAATTGTGAAACGCAGTGCGGGGTGCTAACGGTGCAGACTCAGAGGTCATCAGGTGCACCAGGCATGTGGCGCAGCAGCTGAGAACTTTGCAACAAGATGAGAAAGAAGTGCCGAAAATCACAGTTACACAGCATGAGGGAGCTTCTCTTCCCCCTATTCTCCTATTGACTGGCTGTTTTCTTTTAGTGCCCCAGAAACTCGTTCTTGTTGTTTCTTCACACAATCCACGAGGTCAGCGTCATTATCAACCTCAGAGTCCACCTCAGCTGCAGTAACATCATGACCCTCTTGACCTGACAATTGACTCCTGATCAGTGCCGCAGTCGCCGGCTTCTAAAATTATCTTAATAAAAGAAGTGGTCTGACGCACTAAAGCATGTATGTAATTTCTGCACATTTCTGCTTGTTGTACAGCATGAAAGACAAAAAAGCTGTCTAGTGTGTCCGTAGTGGCTGATGTATCTCCAAGTGATTTTGTATTTGACACATGTAAAGATTAAACATGGTTAAATTAAAAAAAAAAAAAAAACACTAACAACAATAATAATCATTAATTAAATAAATATTTTTCATAACACATAAATAATAAGCCACCTTAAGCTTGACCTTTTTTTAATTTTTTATTTTTTTTAATTTTTTATTGAATTTCTTTTAATGAGTTTTTTCTTTTACATTTATTTCATAACATATAAAATAAAATAAATAAGTACCAAACTCCTTAATAAAAGGCTCTCTTTCTTGTAATATATCAATTGTCTTTTTCTTTTAATTATACCAGAACCTTGACATCAATTTTAGTTTTATAATGGAAATTAAACATGTTTATCATAGAGAGGTTTCACATTATGATTTTGAATTAAATTAGAACTAATAAACAATTAAGCAATTAATCTGCGTGTGAATGCAATTAAGTAATTGTGCAAATGGAATAAATAGCATTTGTAACGTAATTTTTGATGGAAACTGATCACACAGGTTTATCACACAGGTTTGTGTAATTAATCCTAATTAACCGCATAACATAAAATTTGTAACATGAAGTAGAAAGAACAGTATTTAAAATATTTGTTTACTGGAATCTTTTTTACTAAGTACTAATGGCCAGAATAATAATAATAATAACAAAAAAAGTACTGTTTCTTGCAATTTAGCATTTCTTTTCACCTGCTAATGGCAGTCTAGTGGGTCTGTAGTGCCTGATGTACCTCCTGTACGGCGAATGAAACAGGAAAACGGCGTGATTCATAAACTCCTGCCGCTCTTTCACCTCAACGCCCGCCCACTGCTCTCTAATTGTACCTTAAGAGCCTTAGTGATTCACAACCCAGCGTCCTATTGTCTTTGCAGCCTTGCCCTTTCTGTACTACATGTCTGCAAGCATTGCTGCAGCTGCAGCGATTATGGAAGTGTGCCATATTCTCCTCATGACTTGATCTATCAGGCTGTGCCATTTAAGATGCTAATAATATTAGAAGGCTCCCAGTTGCGTGTTTGCATACGCACGCCAGAGTTTGTTTGTGCCGTGCTGGATTTCTTCGAGTGTGTGCATGTATGCAGTGGAGCTGTCCTGCGAGGAGCTGAAAGTAAGCTTCCAAGATCAAAAGAGAAATGATACACGACAGCAATCACTTTATATTCGCCCAGCAGGCCAGCTGGAGCGTGCTGTGCTGGTGATGGAGCACTGCAGAAACCAGTCGAAATCTGACGGACTGCACTGAGCAGTTGGTGGGCCGTGATTCAGCAGTGCTGTAAGCCATTTTAACGTTACGCTAACTTGTAGACACTGAATCAGACCACGCCCTCTCGCTAAACCACGCCTTTAAAGATGATGTCACCTGTTTTAGTGACATCTTTCGGGTAGTTGAGACTTTTTCCTGCATTCTTATCTCTGTATACTTTTTAAGGAAGTATATTATGTTCACCAAGGCTTTGGTTAAAAATACAGTAAAAAGCTGTACAATTGTGAGTTATTATTTCCATGTAAAATAAGTGTTTTTAATTGAATGTATTTTTAAATATCATTTATTCCTGCGATTACAAAGCTGAATTTTCAGCATCATTGCTCCGGTCTCCAGTGTCACACGATCCTTCAGAAATCATTCTAATATGCTGAAATTCTATATATTATATCATTTTAAGTGCGTGATGTTTGGGATCCCAGACGCCTGGATTAATACACTGTAGCACACATGGTTGCTAGGTGGCTTGCTGCACTTATAAAGTCTTGTTAAATAGCAAATCTTCTTTTATTTAAACCAGATTATAAACTGCAGTGTGCATATGGCTTCAGTGCATTTTGGTGTCTCTTTGAAAAAAAAAAGCCTACAGTAAAATGTCTTCCTTTCTGAATTAAATAATTACCTTGTTACTTCCATTTATAAAATACATATATTATAAATAAATAATAAAAATTATCTCTCGATCTCTCGATCTCTCTCTCTCTCTCTCTCTCTCTCTATACTGCCTTATATAAAATATGTAAAATAGGACTACACAAAGACTCCTGGGAACTCTATTATACAAGTTCATTGAAAAGAACTGTCCAAGCGAACAAATTCACTACAATAAATCAGACTACCTGATTCTTGTTAAGAAGAAGAGAGATATAGGGCATTGAAAGACCCTGAGTTTGATTATTTCCTGAGCTGTAAGAGCTGTGCGCTGCATAATGTAACATCAGCAAAGAAGCATTTTGTTATACAGCACTACATGTTGGAAAAAATACAGCTTGTCACTATAAATGCTACAGTATTTAGAAAAAAAGCTGAGGTACTGTCACTCTACCGAAAAATGTGATTTTGTTAGTAGTGTCACTTCTTTTAGCCGGCTAACTCTCCAGCACCGGAGGTGTGAATATGCTAGCAGACATTCGGGCCTTTGATAGCGTATGCAAACACGAACAGGAAGCTGTTCATAGTGACTTACATATCTTTGCATGCCGAATCTGTAGTTGTCTTTGAGAATAAGGATAAAAAAGACTAAGTATTGTAAGAATCTGTCTCCCAAGAGGCTTAAATAGGAAGTGGCAGCACAACAATCTGAGGATTACATAGCGGATTTGTGTGAGAAGCTCCGGATATATCTCCTTATCCATTTATCACCCCGAAGAGGACGAGGGCTTCGGGGGCCAAATTCGGTGACCAGTTGTTTTTGTAAAAAGTCGATGTCTGGAAATCTCGATAAGCACGTGTAAGAGTGAAGGGTGCTTGATTTAAGTCCATAAAGAAATATTAGGTTAGAAGAAAGCAAACGAGCCGGGAATGTTAAGCAGCGACACTTCAATTTTATGCCGCTAATAAATTATCAGCCATTTGCCTTCAAATGAACCCCGAGTTGAGAGACTGAAGAAAATGGCTTTCCTTGTCCTTCCCACAAGTCCTCAGGGAGCGACCACTCCGAGCAGTTTTGGTCTCTTGTCAGTGTTTTTATTCAGTAAGCCTGACTTGGTTCAGAAACAAAAGACACATCCTAAAAAGAAGAGTAAAATTCTCTCCGGTGAAAAGATGTGGGAGATAATAGAAGAGCGCAAGTTACCGTAGAGAGAAAGCCTGAAGTAGAGCAGCAAGGTTAGACTTTCTCTCTTCAGTCGCTACAATGATGACAGTAAACACCCATTCTGTCCTGGGAGACTTTATTCTGACCAGAGATAGCACAATTGAGACCCTGATGAGGAGCACATGCAATTACTCTCTCTTAATAAAATCTCATAGTTCCAATTATACCCCAGCACAATGGCCACCGCGCTTGGCTGCTGATTGAGTTCAGACCACGTGGGACTTGAAATAGCGCTCTTCCCGCTCCCTCCCCAAGCCTCGCTGCTGTTTCCAATGGTCGAATCCTTTCACGCCGCTAGTCTCTTCACCTTCTACTTTTTTCCTGGCTTCTTTAGATCTTTACAAAGGCTCGAGTCCCAACCCACAGTCCATCCAATTGATCCAGAACAATTTAAGCATGATGCTCGAGTGCTTTGAAGAAGTATCTCCAGCAGTAGACTCAGCCTCGGGTGCTACGCCCACAGACTGCCCATAGTCCAGTTCCCTGGTGCGATACGGATTGCATATTTCTAACACCTTGAGTAGTGCACATCTGAATCAATATTTAAACAAAAAGATTTTTTAGTGGGAGGGGACAAGATTGTCTTCTTTTTTTGTTTGTAAATAAAATCTCTTGAATTATTAATTCATTATTGCTTTTTTTGGGATGTTGTACCACATGACATTTTTCAACCTAAACATACTTTGCCGAAAATCAATCTGTGAATCTATCTGTCTGTCTGTCTGTCTGTCTGTCTGTCTATCTATCTATCTATCTATCTATCTATCTATAATCTATCTATCTTTTAATATAATCTGCATGTATGTGTTAATAAAAAATTCCACTAAAACAACAATATAAACTAACAAAAAATATATTAATCATAATAATAATATGGCAGTTTTCATGCCTCAAAAAACGATCAAAATAAATGTTAATGTTAAATGGAAATGAAAGACATGTATAAGAAATGATAAATAGTAAATGATCATGATTATTCAGCAAAACGTTAAAGCAGAAAATGTTATCATAAATATAATTTCGCATTGAATTAATACAAAAATGTGGAAAGGAAATAAATACAATACAATTTGATATTTAATATTTTTTAGGGCGTAATTTTTAATAAGTAGTAAAAAACAATAACATAAAAAGTGCACAGACATCATGAATTTATACTTTAAAAATAGACAAAACATGTGAAGACATTTCTACCACACAAAGTAAAAAAAAAAACCAGATGCTGTGTTAATTATTTATTAAAACTGTATTTTTCCCAACCCTAATCTTTGAATAAATTAATAGTTGAGTGGCGTGTCAGCTAAGGTCAGGAGAACAGCACTTATGGGTTACTCTTGGGTGTGGTGCAACCTAGTGGTTAAAGATCTGGGCTATTAACCGGAAGGATGTCAATTGAAACCTCACAAATAGTGGGTGGTGAACTATTACCGTTGTTTCCTTGAGCAAGGCACTTAACCCCAGGTTCATGTACATCAAGCTCTCAAAGCATCAGATAATGACGAAGTAGAAAGAAACACGAGAGGTCTGGTTTGAATAAAAACGTGAAGTGCTGGTGTGTGATGTTGTCTAGCAGCAACGCAGCTCACAGAGTCTACTGTAAATAGACATATTGATGTCAAAGAATCCAAGGTCATTTATGTTTTATAAACCTACAACTCTTTTATGTATACTTTTCACAGTTTGAGAGGTTTTCGGTCTCAATCTTGGGCATGGTACATGGCAGGGCCAACATGAATGTCCTTGAAAATACTTATCCATCATCCGACGCAGAGGGGAAGTACATATCTTTTGAGGTTCAACGGCAGTCAACAGGAGTTGCATTTTTGCCTGCTGCGATGGCACTGTCAGCCAAATCCTATCACACACCTGCCCGCAGCACAGAAAGATGTGGCTCATTGTTGCCTTTAATGGAAAACAAGAAGTATATGAGCAACCACAACATAATTAACTGGCACATTGCTAAGCCTGCTCTTGGTTATTCCCTGTGACAGAGCTAAACGGTGTGAAAGCTCAATTTCCCCCACAAAGCTTCCACAAGCTGTCCTGGACCAACCCTGCTGAAAAGACCGGCTTAGATTAGCATGAATTAACGTGCTGATTCAGGCTGGTTTATGCTGGTTTGCTGCTGGTCTAAACGATGGGTTGGCATTGCTATGCTTTTCACTGCGCAGAATATAGTGAAAATCAATAATGATTTTAATTTTGATAGTAAAAGTCTCTAAAAATGCTTCAGTAAAAACCTTGGTGAACAATAATGGGGTCTCAGAAAAAAACTCATAGTTAAACAATTATTAATTGTTAATTATTATTAATTATTATTTAGCTTAGTAAATTTTATCTGTGCAAAACCACATATTAGCATTATATCCTTTAATTAAATATGAATTTTTACTGTACACGTAATTAATACTTAAAATGTTGCTAACACAGCTGCAGTTTCTTTGTTGTTGTTGTTGTTGACTGTATAAATTAAAATATGAATGAAAAATATTTTGGTTGTAATTGTTATTTTAAAAATATTATTTCTTTAAGGATGGCATTTTAGTGTACAATAATAATATATTCCTGTCGTAATTTCTTCAAGTTAAACCAACATTTTATTTTGGCAGCTTGTTTTAAATATTTTTGACTTTCGGTGTGTAGTTTATCTTCGTGAAAATCTTTCAGAACTTTTTTTTTTTTTTTTTTTTTTTAATCAAAAGTTTCACAGATTCTTTTAACCACATTGAAGGTCAAATGAGTAATTTATGTTGCTCTGAACAGAACTGCAGAAATAATGGCTGTTTAAAAAACATATCTTTTCAGATTTAAACGAGTCCACTGTATCTTTCTACGTGACTGATTCATTTAGTTATCACGTTTTCTCGTCAGTGCTTGTTTCTTTTTTTTTTTTCCTTGACAGGCTCTAAAATACATACTAGACTTTTTAAGCTATGAATTTCATTGAATTTCTTTACGTTCTTGCAATTAAGGAAATGAATTGCTATTGAACAGGCAATTACTCATTAATTTAAGATTCATTTGTACATGGCCACTGATGCAGCCAACGTTGTTGTATCTGTGGGTTACCCAAAACAAAAAGTCACAGACTGTGTATAAAAACCTGAAATAATACTGCAAGCATGTGTGTGCGATTCAGCAGCTGCTGATAAGAATAAAATTCCCTCCACATCTAACAGTAAATTAATTTATACTTTTTTTTTTCCCACTGCCGATTGCATTTGTACTGAGAAACAAGCATCGCAGCCATTATACATTCACTCTGATATCTCTAAAGCTCATTTGAATTTGTTATAGATCATTAAATATGACATTATAGCGCTTTCATGCGAGAGCGCTTTTCGTTAAGTCACCAGCGTCCGAAACAAAGCATTTTCCATTGGTCCTCTCAGCAGGACGTTGCTGGTTACAAGCTTATCCACTGAGCCGGACCGACGGGAAGTTCTCTTGTTGACTTTATCGTTGGCACTGCGATATAGGTCAGAGGCGCTCGCTCCCCGAGTCTGCCGTCAGCTGATTATGTCAGATTAATTTCATATGGACCTTTGAACGGGCTCTCCTTTGATGTGCTTTGATTCACTGAGATTTATTTATTTGACTCAGTGCGCCCGTCTCGCGTTGACCGCGATAGCATGACGATAAAGGCCGAGCATTAGATCTGCGGGGTGCCGCTCCGTATTTCCCCCTCGACAAATCCGCAGAAGTTCCAGTCTCTCGGCCCTCCGCTTGGATGACAGCCTGAGCTCTCAGACGGAAGGGATGGACGGCTCACCCTCACAATACAGCTGCAGGAAGGACGGAGAGAAAGAAGGACGGAAGAGGATACAGACGGCAAAAGAATGAAATAAGGGGAGAGAGAGATAGAGAGAGAGACGGGCCGAGAGAGAGATTGATTACTTCAGGGCTTGACACAAGCTGGCACCCATCAGTAATCCTTCAGTGACACCCTTCCGCTGTCATGAGCTCAAAGTCTGGAGCGCTCTCTAAATCCTACACATACACTTTAACACTCTTAGGAATGGCAGTCTTTCTCTGTTCTCCTGGGCTTCTCGTGACTGACAAGTGGAAGAGGAGTGACTTTGAGGAGTTTAGGCTAAATATGATGAGCTTTTCAGCAGGACGCTTAGACACTGTCACAGATGAGCAAAGTAGGAAATTGGCGTGCATCTGTTGCTGCGTCGGGAGAAACTTCAGCCTTCGGTCTGTGGTTATCGGCTCTCGGAGGTGTCCTGTGTGTCTGATCCAAGCGGTCAGGATTTCAGTTTTGCTGGCTAGCATCGTCCGCTCAGGCCCCGTTGGGAGTGTAGATGCTATAACCGTAGCATCTTGCTGCAAAAAGGAACTTATTTTATTCAAGGAATTTGTTCAGATACAGTTGTTCAAAAAAACAAACAACAACAAAAATGAAACTAAATTCGTTCTAAACTTAAACAACATTTACAGTTACATTTTTGCATCTAATATTTATCTTTTATTTTATTTCAACTTTAAGTTAGCAAAAACATTTTTTAATGCTTTCCATTTAGCTCACAGTAACAGCACTGTTTTCATTAACGAATGCAACACAATAGTTAAAGCTGAACTGGTCGTGCTATACGTTATCGATCACCCCGATATAATCGGGTAGGCACATTTTTTCAAGAATCAAACCACACTGGTTGCTTCTCAGGCTGTGCTGTATGTTTTTGATTCGCTGAAAAGAACTGACTCACAGCCGTTCTTTCGAGTGCTGCATTTTCCAGATAAATTTCACATATTTTTTTTTTTTCGCCAAATGACTAATCTATGTCACACGTAGAGTTGGCAATAACAGCATTGTTTAAGAGTCACTGTCGCCGGGCCACAAACAGACACGAGACGACGAGATGTTTTCCTGCATGCTGCAGCAATCTATCTATCCGTAATTTAAATTTTCATTTTAGTTCAAGTTTTAGTAATTTTGTTTCATTTTATTATTATTTTTTTAAATATATAAAATTTTTATTCTTTATTATTTCTATTTTAGACATTTTATCACGTTAACCTAGTTTTGTCTATCTATTCATCATCTGACTAGCAAAGCCATTTAACTAGGGCATGCTAAAAATATGCTAAACGGCAACATGTTAAGTTATGTTTGCAATATGTAAATATGTGCATGTGCATTTTAAGACAATCACTTTCGATCACGCAATTCTTAATCACTTTTATTTATATGGTGCTTTTAACAATACAGATTTTGTTAAAGCGCTGAACAGTTTCAAATACGAGAACAAATAAGAGTGATAGTAATATATAATGACAAAATTAAACACTTATTTTTTTAATTAATTTCAGATACAGTCTCCGTAATCAAATCGAGGGTAATCGCTATAAATTAAATGTTCCCAGCTAAGCAAGCCAGAGGCGACAACGGCTAGGATCCAAAACCGAATCCGTGACAGAATGGAGAAAAAGAAAACTTGGGAGAAACCAGGCTCAGTTATTCTAATTATTTTATGTTTCCATTGATATAACTTTGAAACATGTTTTCTACAGTCATATATTTATACTAAGGTTTTTCTGCTTTATTGATATATATATTTTTAGAGTTACATTATTACTTTTTTATGATTTATTTGCAGTTTATATTATATTGTATACATTTAATGACATTTACATAAATAAGCATGAATTTGTCCATATTTCTAGACAATATATTAGAACACAAATTGACTACACTAGCTAAGAAATTTCCATGTAAATGGACATTATAATGGATAGTTTTCTCCAGTCCAGACTAATATTGAGTCATATATTTTTCTGCTACAGCATATTACTACATTAGGAATCATATTTACTAGTTTCAGCTTTATTTATATTATAATAGAAATGCACTAGCAAAGCTAATATAACATATTATATTAGAAAGGCACTATAGCAAAGCAACCCCCTTTAACACAGTTGGAAATGCTAATAAACATATTTTCCAGTCTTCGTTATTTTTTAAACTATATTTATATTGCATGTAATACATCACATTGCATTACAATAGGAACGTGCTGCAGCTGAGCAATTGCCGTTGGGAACGCTAACGGATAGCTTTCAGCAGGTATTATGGATCCCTTTGATCTGAGTCTGATCCCCCAAATCATCCCTGCGCTCCGTCCCAAAGTCCTCCTCCCTACACATCAAACATCTCTGGAACTTTTATTTTATTTGCTGCAGCAGTCTCTGGACAGTACTTCCCGTTAGCGCCCTAACTCTCTCCCTTCAACAGCCCACATAACGCACACTCGCTAGGCCAATAAGAATCGTTGAGCCATCTTTCTACCATCCTCTCCTCCTGGACAGATCCTCACAGTGGAGCGGTTCAGATTGATTGGCGCGGTATTGATCAGAACATGTGCCGGGGCTAAAAGCGAAAGGGATGGTTCTGCGCGCCCCACGGCTTAATGGAGAGGAGCCCAGTCTAGCCTGGCTCTTTTGATCCACCGAGGATTAGAGGAGATTGCTGTGTACGAAAGCAGGAAGATGCTGGTCCATCAGACGGCTCGTCCAGCAGACGTGAGCGGAATGAGTCGGAGTGTGGCGCCAGCTTTATCCCTGTGTTTGTGAACACATGCGAAGAGCCTTCGCTCCATCATCCAGATGCAGATAAGCATGTTGCGGTGTTTTCGTGAGCCCTGTGACTTCCTCTATACCTCATTTCAGGATTAATTACCCATTTGAATAGACAGCCGGTGGATCTGACCCATGTGCCGTGTAAACACTCCTGGATTGTTCTATATTCCGAGCATGGACATCCACTGAAGAGCGTCAACTACACCCTGATGAGAGCTCGCTCGCCGGTGGATTCAGTCTGTTTTCTCAGCTACTTCAACATGGCTGATTAATATCTCGCTGCAGCGCGCGGGAAAACATCTCGTCGTCTCGTGTCTGTTTGTGGCCCGGCAACGGTGACTCTTAAACAATGCTGTTATTGCCAACTCCATGTGTGACATAGATTAGTCAGAAGCAGAATCTGCAGTTTGAGAGAAAAAAAAAAAAAAAAGTAAAATGTATGTGGAAAATGCAGCGTTCGAAAGAACGGCTGTGAGTCAGTTCTTTTCAATTAGTCAAAAACATACAGCAAAGCCTGAGTAGTTTAATTTACGAAACAACGAGTTCATGGAGTTGTACTGTTGTACTACTTAGTAGGTGTTTCTTAAACATATCAGTTTTTTTTTAGTTAATCAAAGTCGTACAGTGGAAAAAGCACATAGCATGACCTCTAATTTAGTAAACCAAATTTTCTATGTATATTTGTGTTATATTTGTTAATGAAAAGAGTGCTGTTATTGTCAGCTCTAAAATTATATAAATTGAAATAAAGTTCAAATAAAATAAAATATAAATAGTAATAAACGGAAATGTTTTAGTTTAGGATAAATTAAACTGGGTTAAAGTATAAAATGTCTAAAACTAGGTTAAAGTTTATAGGTTAATGTACTAAAATAGATAGACAGATAGGTAGATAGATAGATTCTTTTCAAAAGCACTGAAGGAATAATTAATGAAACTGTTAATGAACATGAATCAAAGGAAGATGTTAAAACTGAAATATATATAATAGATCTATTAAATCTATTAAACAATCACAAATGTTCAAGGACATGTAAAACTCTCTGAATGAAGATTGAAACTGCCTGTGTGTCCTAGCAATGAAAGATTTTAAAACATGCTCCTTTTGAAACAGGCGTTATTCGGTGACTCCGGTGTAACTTGTGCAGAAACTACACACTTTTAAATGTGTGTGTCATGTTTATGACAGCTATTTTGAAAAAGCAGGAATAAAGAAACTCTGATCAATAATCTCAGCTTGATATTCACAACAGTGAGTCTGAGGGAAGTTGGTGCGAAACAGTGTTTAAAAAAAAAAAAAAAAAAAAAAAAAAAGGGGCTGGCCTTTCAATAATTAAGACAGATTTGGGAAAGAAAACATCTCGGAAAGAACGGGTAAGAGTGGGTGCTTTGATAATATCCCGCTGATTCATAAAACATTCATACACTTTTCATTCTCAAACTTGTCAGTCAGATCTCGGCACCTTGTTCTCTTCTTTTGATATGCGGGTCTTTGAGGCTGTGTGGGCTCTACCAAGATCTATAATCACAGCTCTGAGCCCTTTTCCAAATCTATTTGATGAAAAAAAAAAAATCCATTTAGAAAATAAAGGATCAAACGATCATTATTCAAAATAATGTAGTCGCCTTTAAATGCAAATGCAAAAGGTTATCCCTGCCCTTTGACTCGGAGAATATCCCACGGCATATTATTTTATGAAGTGCACTGATCCCGTGCAGGAAAGCTGGCTGCGCTACGGTAGACGGGGAAAGGAACCGGGGGTTTAGCCACAATCTGATTTACTTTCATCATGTCGCACGCTGTGAGATAGGCACTTAAAGTGATGAAGCAGAGCGTCAGGTTTATGTTCCTCACGGCGCTCGCGCAAATGACTCGTGGCATGTGATCTACGCCACAACAGCCTGTAAGGGGCTGCAAGAGCGTCAGAGAGTCTCCCAGGCCTGATTAAGGAGACATATCTGAATATCTTATGTAGAAAAAAACACCTTTATGAAGTAGTAGTGTACAACAGGAACCATGGGAGTCGAGTGGGTGGGGTTGCTGAAGGCAGAACAGTTCGCAAACCTTCAACAGCTTCGGGCTAAAACAACTGTGTTCTTTACAGGGGTGCCAAGCATACAGTGCACACAGAAGTCGGCCTTGCGTGATCAGACTCCTCACTCGGCTGGGAGATAGAGCTCGGTGTGCCGGAGCTGCTTGGCACTCTTTTCTTTCTCTTGGAATGATCTGGTTTTCATCAGCTCTTCCGCCGGTGAGATGGCCCAAAGAAAAGCTGTCATCTTTCAGCAGACAGGCCGTCCTCAACAGAAGCTCTGAGTGAAGAGGTGTGTCTGTGTCCTTCTGTGCCTTGTCAAAGCAGGAATGAAAAATTCGAGGGAAAAGGCGTGAGTCTATCCTACATGGATGAGAAGAAATCTTTGCTTTGTGTTGCCAGTACTGTGGCCAGCTCTCTTTGTGAAAGGACCGACTCTGCTGGTTACCAGCGTACGATGTGTGTCGGGCATTGTAAAAAATATGCTTTAAAAGAATATATTGCTTTATACTTAATTGCAATTAAATGAAAATGTATGGTAGTTCACATTAGTATTGCGTGCACCCACGTAATGAAGCTTTAAGTAATCTTTGTAATTTCAGTTACTTCGATTGTCAAAGGAGTAAGCTATATGAAGTCAATCCAATCATAATCCAATCATTTTTTTTTACTTTTCTGTTTAAGTGTGGACATGAATAGATTGTTTACATAAGATGTCAAATTGTTCATTCCAGACTTACTGTTTTTTATTAAATAGTGATATACTACCAGCATGACTCCTCTGTAAAGCATATGAAGAGTTATTTTGCAAAAACATATAACTTTTAAGTTTAGAAGTATAATACAAGAAGCAGAGACGTTTCTCTTTAAAAATGGAGGTGCTGTGCTGATGTCAATTTTTTTACGCTGGCCAACCTAGATCACCTGCCATAACCAGCATGGAAATTGATTTTGGCTGAAGCTGGCATTTCCATCAATGATGTTTGTTTGTAGGTATTCTCAAAGGCGAGTAAAATCATTCCCTGGCCATGTTTTGACATTGTAATATTTCCTTTTATGTTTATAGAGTGGTTATACTGTAACATTTATGGATCAGGCGTCTGTTGGTTTTTCGAAGAGTATTATTTATATTTATGCCATATACAGATGCGGTACAGAAACAGAAAAGATTACTATAGTGACATGCTATTCTGAATTCAGTCATACTGTTTTTAGAGGAGATATGTGGATAAAGGATAATGGGATGATAAAGGACCACAAGCTTGGAATCAGATTTGCCCGAAGCGGTGTTGCACCATATGCCTGAGTGCTGCCCACAAGGCTATGGCTCCAAATTAATTTTAATGAAAAAAAAGAAGAGAGATATAATATATTCTTATCATGAAAGATTTGTATTCTAGTCAATGAATGTATGAAATGCATTTTTTATATATTTAAGAATAAATAAACATTTAGAGCAAAATAATGAGCATCACATCTGCCCCACTGGTCAGCATGTGCATAAAAACAGAACAAGAAAATTATGTGAAATTTCTCAGCGAGTGCATTTTATTTCTGACCGAAATCACTTGAATGCACATCACAGTGATTACGATTTTCAAACTACTAACTTGGAACTTCTCAGGAGGACTTGAAGACAGCACAAGCATGGAAAATTCTGCCATTCATTGTGGTCAAGTGGTCCTCCTCCTTATATTTTCAACGTAACTACATATTTATGCTCAGCACTACCACAGATATTATGTTGCCAAAAACATGATCTCAAAGAACCCCCCAGTCAAAGTCTCAGATCCCAATTGATCGAGTCTCAGTGGGATTGAGAGCTTGGAAGCATTTGCCAGGCGCTCAACATTTCACTTGTTTATTACGACCCTTGGGGGACCTTACCTAGTATCACTAACCGCTATCGCTCAGAAGCCTCCGGTCAATAAAGACAGACGCCGACCATATTCACAACCTGTAATTACAATATGCCATGCACATGACAGCAGCATCTCCTCTCTAATTAGCCTCAGGTGCATAGACTCTACTCAGACTAGTGTCTTGTACAAGTTTCTGATTTCTCTCAAAATGCAAGGTGTGTCGCATTCCCATCCGGTGCCCAGGTTGAGTCCACGTCTCGGGGTCCTGACCTCGGCAGCTCTTTGTTCTGCCCCGTCCGTTCGGTGTGGGTATCTAGTGTGCATGTGTGGGCGAATGTAGGCGAAGAGTGGTTCTGAATCTTTAAAGAGCCCGGCGCCTGCCTCTCATGTTTAGCACGCCGCTCATGAGCTACAGCCCAGCAAGGTTCGGATATTTCAATTAAAAGCAAAGCTGAGAACTGTGGTTAAAAGCATGGAGGGACGTTATGCGCCACTGAACCCCCCCCCCCTCTTCCCTACTTTTCCAACTCCGTTGTCGCAGAAACACAAAGGCTATTTTCGGAGCGCCAATGCACAGTGGGGCGAGCGGGCAGGCTGAGCTGCTCGCCTAAAAGCACTCATGACTTTTTAATCTGTGGCTGAGGGGCTGTCGTCCGGCGGTCGCGGAGCAGACCCAGGCACTGGGGTGAAATAGAGGGATCAAACCCTCGCCCGTCACGTCAACTCTGTCAGAGAGCAAGAGAGGGCTGGAGAGGAGAGGATTGGAGGCTAGGTTGGTTGGAGTTGCGCGAAAGTGTTAGATTAGTGCATTTCAGAAGTTACTCGCAACGGGCGAAGGCTGATAAGAAGACCGAGAAACGGCCTACAAAGGAGGACAAAGGACAGGGGGCTGACAGACAGAGATACTTTGCATCATCTGACTAGTGAACAGAGAGAGAGAGAGAGAGAGAGAGAGAGAGAGAGAGAGAGGACAAGATGAGGACGAGCCAGCCGTCTCCTGAGAAAACAAAATGATATCTCTTCCAAAAAGAGCACGCAGGCAGACAGTCTCATGGGCGTCATTCGGTATTAACCCATCTCTGTGTCTGATTCATCTCTGGCACCTGTTTCCACCATATGCATTCTTCCCTGTGCAATAATACAAAACAAATAAATATGTTTATGGCATTCTCGCCCTGTCTGTTTCAGTTATAGCGTTTCAATTCAAAAAAGATTTATTGAGTTTGAAAAGCCGCATTCAGAAGTGATCGTCAGAGAAGGCCTGATGAATTATGTATGCCTGACAATGAACTCAACCTATGAGAAGTGCAAAATGGTGTTAGTATTCGAAGTAGCGTGCATACAATGTCAGGGGTGAAAAGGTAATAGGCCATTGATTCTGAGAGCCTATGAAGAGCAGTTTGAAAAATGTATTTCCATGGGCTTTTTAAAATGGCTGGCGCTCTTTTTGAGCCACATATGTTTGGACTGTCACAGCAGTAATCATTTCAATTTTGTCTTGAGGTCTGATGATTCTGATCTGAGCTCAATAAAGCATGCTTTTTGTCATGTGGCAGCTCTTATCTGAAATCAAAATGTAATTTAGTCTATCTGAGAAAATGCTCATAAATAAATCTGAATGTATTAATATAATCCAGTGCAGTGAAGTATGCATGACTGTGTTTAAGTGATTCTAATAAAATTCTGGAGCGTTTAATGCCGGTTTAAAATACCAATGCGCTACTCACCACTGTGACGCCAATATTCCCTAATGGGTTTCATTTAAATATGTTCATTTGCGATTTTCTCCACCAATTCATTTCTATCTCGGATATTGTAGACAGAGATTATCCCTGGGATTACAATGTTGAGGGGGGTGAGGCGGGGTAAAAGAGACACTCTCCATGTGTATTTACCCGCAGCTTAGTGATGTAGATGTAAAAAAAAATGGGTCTCGCATATGCAAAATAAAACCTTGACAATATCAGCCCAGCGTCGCCCATCTGGCTTCCTGTCGGTTTGTCATTTGCTAATATTCATTTCCAAATGTGGAGAGCTAACAGACGTTTACGATGCAAATCGTGGGCCATAACTCTTGTCGGTGTGGCAAGCAGCATTAATCCGCCAAATCACTCATTCCGGCTGGTGCCAGAAACATTAGAGCCACCGACTCTGATGGTGGGAATCTACTGTGCTTTGTAGTCTGTGTCAGCTTGTTAAATGCCACTGTGTACGAGTGGGGTCAGTGTTTTTTATGGATACTCTGTTTGGTGCTGGATTACAACTGATAGAAAATCATTTTGTGGTATTTTTTAACTTATCTGTATAGAATGTTATTGTATCACCAATAAGGAAGTTAAACGTTCTTTTACCTTTTGTGTTCATTTAGGCTTCAGTTAACTGCATCTGGATAAGAAATGCACTTTTTATCAGCTAGTACAATATATTATTATTTATATGGTTGTTGGACAAGAATTAAGGAACCCAAAATTCTGTGATTAATCACATCCTTGGAACACAAATTAAGATGTTGTTGATGAAATCCGAGAGCTTTTTAACCCTGCATAGGCTGCAACACAACCAACATGTTCAAATAGTTGCATTACTGTCTATGCATGGTCAAAAAGCTCTCTGGTTTCATTAAAAATATCTTCATTTTTCAGTGATATAGACAGTCACCTTGGGCCTGCTAAGACGGTTCATGAGATGATAATTGAAGGAAAATGATAAGTTACAGTGGAAGTGAGAGACAAACTGTGACAAAACTGTCAGTCCAACTTTAATCAGTCAACTTAAGAAATCTTTTGCTTTTGCTCTGCTCGTTGAATCTAAAATTGCATTTAATGTGTTGAACAACATTTATGCATATTGTACGGAGGGTGATTATTTTTAGCGATTTCTCTGGAAAAAAAAAAACACTAGTCACGTTGCAGTGGTTCTAGTTTTATTTTAAGACTATTTTTGCACTGGCGGGACCCATTTTAATGATCTCGCCTGGGGCCTCCACAAAGACCAGATTATGGTCCTGCAAGGCTCTAGGGCACCTGCCTCTTTAATGTCCAAAAAATGGAGGGGGAAAAAGCATTGCAAATGTGAGAAAAGAATGTAGCAGTTGAGTGAAAAAAAGTTTTGAAGTTGCAGTTACAAGAATAAGCACATACTGTATATTGCTAATGAGGCAACAGTATACTATATACAGTAAATGAAATTTCTTCATTCAATTTGCATCACGGCAAGTCTATATTCCCAGGTGTTCAAGAGCCTTCTTACAGCTGGAGGCCCTTGATAACCTGAGGCCCTGGGGCATGGGCCCCAATCGCATTAATCTGTCATTTGGACATGAGAGGATTTGAATATGGGAGATTATTATCATTAACTCAGCCTTCTCACTAAAAGTTCTCACTAAAATGTTTAACTGGTGTAATGAACGGTAGAAAGGGAAAAATGGTTGTGTTGTTAATTTTAATAATGTTATTTCCATCCCTCAGGGATAAAGCTGACGTTGTGTGAGAAGTAAAATTGCTGTCTCTATAATTCTCTCTCTCTCACTCACTTACTGTTTATCTCCCTATTGCTTTCTCTCTCTTTCTCTTTCTTTGTCTCACTCTACCTTTCTCTCTGTCTTTTAAGAGCTCCTGAATATTTATAAGAGGATGTCAAAAATAGAGCTAACCTTGATTTTACTTTCACAACTTCAACCCTGCATTGAACCTCTCAGGCTGCAGTTTCCAATACTCTTGCATATAAATTGGATTTGTTAGTAGGAGGTTGCCAGTGTGACATCTGGGTGGGGTGGAAAGTATTTTCCCCCCCTACAGCAAGGTTTTTGATTCTCACCTTTGCTGTGGGAAAAGAAACAGACATTTCACAAAACTGGTGATTAAACATCACTACAAACGTTTTAAAGTTTCGTCTGAAAGACAGAAAGATATGTCAGTAGAGCCAACTGTTGCCCTACAAAAAAATTCTGTGTTGTTCACCTTAAACTAACTTTTTGTTTGTTGTTCACAAAGTTTCCCTTTCTGTATTTATGTATTTAGTTAGGTTAATTTGATTCTGCTTTAAGCCAGTGGTCCTCATTTGGTTGGTTCACTGGTCTGTTCAATGAAAAACAATGATAAATGCTAATAATAAAACCTAATCATCTAGCAAAATAAATATGCTAATTAGCTTGATACAGCAGTTCCATGTCATATTTGACAACATCACATTCACCTCTCCATGATGACTTGATTAATGCTTAGACAATATTGAAACTTATTCCATTTGTTTGTTCTATGCTGGTAGTTTATCAATTCAAATAATTGGTATTTTCATTAATTTGAGTTTTTGATTTATTGACACAGTCTGCTTTAAACCACAAAAAAAATGCAAAATCAGCAAAATCAGGTTCCAGTAAGCAGGTTTAAATGAATGCTATCGTTCATCCAAATTTTTAAATGCAAAGTTCTTGTTGTTCAGAACACAGAACAGTATTTGAACAATGATAGTGCTCATTGACTCTGATTCCACTGGAATTTAGCTAAAGAATTTTAGTTCTCTCAGATTACGTATTTAATTTTGTTCAAATCATTTCCAAAGAATAATTTCTCATTTAAAAGACAGCAGATTCCATTTTGGGCCTGATGCTGGTGTGAACCCAATCAGGAAAACTGTGTGGGTTTCTCGTTCCTCCTGAATAGCATTAACGTGACATACATTCATTTGATGTCTAAAACCAGTCTTTAAGCCCAGCAACTGTCCACAAATTCTTCACCCTTATGCGTGGCAGAACGAAAATACTCACTCATTTAAATAAATCTGTTAATGTGCCCATCACCACATATTTCTCTTGGCCAGACCCTAACCTGTGCTGTTGAAATCTATCCCTGTGACCAGAGCACATGAATTTAAACCACATTCGTCTGCAGTTCTTACAGCAAAATGCTGATCCCAAGCAACCTACACCACAGTTCTTGCCCTCTCCTGTGTTTGTATAACCAGATGCTTATTTAGTCTATTTTTAAAGGTGTGGTCAGTCTTACTTCAACTCCAGAATTCCAGGAAGTTTATCTATACGGGTGCCATGTTAACCACAAGCACAGAGCAGATTCCAGATGCTGCTGCTTTATGCTGACTACAGAGGTTAATTGTACCCACCCTCACATGCAAGACCATCGCCGGCCACTATTGTGTCCCAGCAAACACAATAATTAGTGTTTTGAAAAGAACTCCTCTTTCCTTTTGTTTCTGTGCAGTGCCTCTCAGCTACTGATGCACAATATCTGGGTAATTGAGAAGCGAGATGAGATTCAGCGAGGAGACATGTAAGATGTGTGAGAACAATGTCATTAGCATAATGTTGGAGTGTTCGGATCCGTATCTGCGCTCTGTTCTACCGTCCAGGTTGGGACAGAGCCTACATCTGTGCCCAAATGCCCACTGCTTCTAGACAGAGCTGGCTATGATAGTCTAAACACAGCTATAGGGTTCCTGCTGGAATAGAACTCTCGGAATGATGGAGGTCAGGGGTCAGCGATGAGGTGTTTAGGGATGTGGAGTGCTTACTCCCTCTGAATGGGGACTGCAGCTAGAAGTGGGGTCATTGGGTGTCACAGGGGAGGTATAATTACACCATCTCTGAGAACACCAACAGCCCTATTAAGAAGAATGATGGGGGAAAATGGTGTTCAGAAAGGTCTGTAGGAAGTGTGTGCATGTGTGTAATGGAGTGCCATTACACAATGTAGACTATCAGCAAGCTAAGATGAGAAACTGTTGTTTGTCTGCTCAAATTATTGTGTATGTTCTCAAACACAAAAGTTCTTGTTTGGTCACCTCGTTTCAACTCCCCATGTGTCTTGCTTGCTCCAGTCACAAAGTAGTTTATTTTTCCTACATTTGTTACCAGCTTGTGCTCCCAGATGTATGGCCATTGTGCAGTTTTTAGCCTCGATATTGTTTTGTCCTCTGTGAGGACACATTCTGTCTCTCTTTTCTGAAAACCCAGAGCGTTGATGCTTCTCTGTTTCAAGTCACTCTGATGTAAAATATGGCTGACGTATCCTTGATGGTGCTGGGCTGCATCCTTTGCTGTCCCTCCCATACGAATCACATGTGACTGATGTTCCTAATGTGAACCGTGTTGTGCACCTTCATAACAAATAAATAAACCAGTGTCCAAGCCGAGCCCTGTCTGCTTTGGCACGCGGACCGCTGTAAATGTAATGAAGGCGGATGGTAATTCTTCTCTCTGTCAAAGCCATGCAGCCATTAGCATTTACATCCAGCCCTGCCATTCACTCAGTCACCTCGCGGCGCTCTAGCCAGCACACGCGCAATGATAAGAATCACAATCAGCGGCCTTTCCGCACACATATATTACAATGCCAGCCTCCAGATACAATGCAGAGCTCCTGACTATTAACAAGTGTGCTATCTCTGCAACACAGGGGTTTCAGGTGTAGGGGAAGGGTTGGAAGAAAGCGGGAGGAATCCGACAGCTTGTTCTGTGCTGTTGGAGTGTCAGTATCTCTAAGGCCCAGTGAAATGACTGCTCGAACAGATGGGGCCTAGGCCGTCCTTTCCATTTGAAATGATTGCCTCGGATGCCATTTAGTTGCAAAGAATGCAATGTGTGATTTCCTGTAGGGGAGCCTAAAAGGGCGTATCAGCCCGTAATTACACTGCATGTTTGTCATTTTTGTGTTTGTTTGTTTGTTTTTTTTGACTCGTTCTTTTTGAGCCCGGCATTAAGGGAGCGAGGTTTTGGACAGTGCCATGTCATACGTCCAGGTGCTCTACCATAATGGAGCCAGTGAAATAATAATGTGTGGATGGAATGCTTTCCCACCACCCCATCAACTAATTAGGATCTAATTATCCAGGCAAGTGTAAACAATCGCAGCAGATGGCAGAATGCGCAGAATTAACTCTAATGACCCGGGGCTCAGTGGAATTCTCATTTCGATGCCTTTGTTTGTTATTTTCCTCCATTATTCTTTGCCCTACTTTCTAAATACAGTTCGTAGCTGCCTCTCCGTGCCATGCCAGAGTGCTTTCCTGCCTCCGATCTTTCTTCTTTACACTTCGTTGAGGTGTTTGCATGCCTTCAGCTTGCATGATGTAATTTATCTTCGCAGTAAGATCAAGTGAATTTGTAGCTAGCGCTCTCATTTACCGGTTTTGTTTGCCACCTACCTACTTGCATTAAATTAGACGGGAAGACAGGCTCTGAGATGTAGTTCTCTATAAGTAGGCACATAATTACAGCACACACGCCATTAAAACTTCAGTGCTCCCTCTGCTTCGCTCCAAAACTCACTACTCAAGTCCATCAAAACAGTATCTGACTTCACAGAGTCCACTGGATGAAGAGAGAAACACGCAGTCGGGGCAACTGATTGGGATTCTCAGAGGCATTGACAGAGGGGTGAAAAATAGATGTGGATGAAGTATGAGGGTGCACGGCATCTCATTAATTGATGGTTGGCGTGCACAGTTGCTTCTCCGTGTTGTGCCAAGCGCTCTGGTGCCTAATTAATCTCATGGATATCAGAGACACGTCCCAGGGCGCATGCATCCCCTGGTGTTGAGTCAGAGTGAGATTGAGAACCAGAGAAGGAGAAAGGCAGATGAAGCAGGAGGGAGGGAGAGTAGAGATAGGTGGGAAAAGATGCAAACAGAGGTGAGTAGAAAGAGTAGTTATAGAGGGAAATGCAAGGAGACAGCATATGCACAGCGCCAGAGCCTGTGACGAAGTGGCAGAGAAAGGAGAAGTGACAAAAGGTAAGAAAATAGATAGGTGTTGAAAGAACAAGAAGGCGGGGGAAGAATGTGTGCTGGCATTGTGTCGATGCCGCCTTCAGGAGGCTGTGCTCGGATAATTCAATCTGCCGACCATTGACTGCCCCCCATTCTGTCTTCACTCCTAATTAAATCTCTATTTGATAGCTCAATGCCGCCTCTAATTGTGTTTGAGTTACGTCACTGGCTGCCCGCAGCCCCCTGGATCAAAATCGCAATGCCGTGCTACATTACACCTCAATTAATCGCATCAATTACACATCCATTAACCCGCGGCAACCTACTCATACTGCAGTCATAGACAGATGTGCTGAGAAAACCTGAGGAGCTAATGAAATTCAGAGCTATGAGAGACTGCAAATTACCCCACCGATTGAATTGCAACAGAAGTCAAACAAAGTAATTCCGAGTTCCTTTATTATTCTACGCCTCATTCAACAGACCTGTGGTGCTTTTCAAAGAAAGACAACAACAGTAAAATAAAAGCTTTTTCTGTCTTTCTTGGTGCTATCACAATCTGCCTAAACAAAAGAGCCTTCTGAAGCACCCACCCTTGTGCCTCACCAGTCATAAATACAACAAAACATAGTTTACGCAGTAATGCGGATTGAAAGGCTGAATGTAACGGAGTCCCGCGGCCACGCTGCTGTTGCATCTGTGTTTGTCTTAATGTGGCAACATGCTTGTTTGGCCTGAAGGGTAATGGGGCTCTTCACCTTGCTGCCAGGGTGGAGGGCACTTTGCACGCTTGGAGAGTTGATGAAGTGTAAATCGGCAGGGTGCCGCTTGTCACCGTGACAACCGCCGCTGAAAGAGAGTGACAGATCAGGCTGACCTTCAGCAGAGACCAGGAGCGCAGAGCAGGATTGTTCCAGTGCCAGTATCGTACACTCACCTGGTCCAGCAGACAGACAAACACATACACTAACTAGGTTCTGTGCTCTTTTTGACAAGACAAATCAGAGGTGACCATTACCCCAAAGTTCTACAATGATTCAGGAAAGGGCACCTCTTAAAAAACACCTTTAAGCCCAAGGTTGCCTAGAACCTGCGTCCACTTATTTTAAGCCTTTGTGATGGGAAAAGCAGGATTGGCTAACGTGCTTATGCACAGGTGCCAGAGGATTACGCGGAAGGGGACATGGCCCCTATCGTGTTGGAATAAGGGAGGGAATGGCAGAACAAGTGTTCCGTCCAAGCCCCAAGAGTATGATCGCGTGCCAGCATGGTGCAGTGAAAGCTCTCAGGAGCATGCTTTATGGATCCCGGCTGGTGCCTGTGGCCTTTGTCTCAGAGCTATTAAAATTCTGTGTGTGCAGCCTGAGTGGAGCGTTGCCATTCGAGGTTGGCTGTCAGGTTAGTGGAAGTGCTTCTTTGTCGTTTCTAAGGTGGCCAGTGGTGGCAAGGTGGATAAGGGCAAAGCAGAATGATGGTCTCGGCCTGACCAAGCATGAAGAGAACATTAACCGCCCCCTGACTTCGGCCAGCTCAGCCTGCTCGCCGCAGGGCTCCTCCATCGCAGAGGAACCTCCCCTAGGTTCTCCATCTGGACCAACAATCCACGCCACCCAACACCCCCACACACAAAACATACAGCGTGTGGAAGGAACCTCAATATAGCACACTTCCTTCTCCTAGTACTCGTTGACATGCTTCTTATCTCCTGCAGCCTCCCCATGAAGATCAACACAAAAAGGCACCTTCCTTTAGTTTTATCTTTTTCTTCCAGCTCCGAACCACAGGGATTCTGATGAGAAATGGCACCTGTGTTATGGCTCATTAAGGCTGAGTTTAGCATCATCCTGACCTGGGGTTTTCTTCCTCTCTGTGGGCACGCTCTCCTGCGGACCTAGCCCGCCCACTCAGAGCAGGATTTTAGAGAGTGAGAAACAGAGCTGCTTAACCCTGCCTGAGCCCCAGCAGATCAAAGCCTGGCGCTCAAACAGTGAAGAGGCCACAGGCACTGACTGACATTCTCATTACAATATGGAGATCGCTCTCAGCACCAAGAAGCTTCCTGTGTGAGGACAATGTCAGACCTCTGCGAACTAGTCTGTGCTCTGCCTCCATTTCATGCTAACATAACCTTTCGTCTGACATAATAGGAACCCATGGGAGTGAAATTTCCACTGCATTGTAAACTCGGCCACAAAGACCCTGTTCTTTTTTTTGCCTAAAACAACACAGCTGCTCCAACCCTTTTGAGAACTGTCGACCACCAATATTAACAGTTTAGACAAAAAGCATAACTTTGTTCAGAAGCAGTTTGAAATCTAAGATCTCAATTCTGCCTCACTCAGAGGAAAATTGTGCAGAGGTTTGTCTTTCATAGGGGATGTTATGGAGTTCACAGGTTTGTTTAAAATACCTCTCAGTGTTTCTCATAAAATTCCTTTAAAAAACGTGCACAAATACTTACACACATGGGGCAATTGGTAACCCACTGTAAGACTTTAGAGCAGTGGTATTAGCCACTATTAGCCACCAATAATGTAGTCCTTGCCCAAGGCTGTTTTGGAAATAATCACTTAAAGTTTCAGCCACCCAAGAAAACAAAATGGCCAGCTGAATGCTTTGACAGTGGACTAAACAAGCAATAAGTTGTAGTCCATTATTGTTAGCATCCATTTACCTTTCAGCAAGGACTATTTATGTATACAAGTATATGCACCCACACACATATTCTTGGTAAATCAGTCCTATGCCTGTGATATAAAGTATAGTATATATCTATAAAGACAGTATGGTATAGATTTATAAAATAAAAACATTATATAAATTGTCTATAATATATTCAGTTCATTTTGAAATCTTTACATTTTCCTTGGCCACTATGGGCATAGTATAAGACATTCTTCAGGGGTATTTTTAATGTGAATAAATCTCTCCATTTTCTCTTCATTTAATTAGATTTTTTGTCTAGGAGAAACGATTGAGATATCAAAGAAAGTCTCACTCATGATTTTCCTTTCCTGCGGGCAGTCTAGATGAGACTTCGCAAGATGGCACAAACAATCAAACAGCAAAACCTCGCACACACATTCGCACACATATGCGCAACCGTCCATCATATCGTAGTAGGGGGGATGCTGCTTTCAGCCAATCGATGTGGAGCCTGATTTTGCACCTGAGGTCTCTAATGGTGGTATGTTTATAGTACGGCATTGCTAAGTGGATCTGCCTCTCCACTGGCTTTGCTGAATGGCAGTGCATTTACTGGAGGATAAAATGACTGTGGTGGCATGGTTGGCGAGCGCTATGCACTCAGGGTGGGGGGTAGTGAGAACTGGGTGGGGGTGGATTTGAAATGACTGGCAGTCTATGTCTGCTCAGAGAGGAATTGTTTTTAAGAGACTGTTACCCAATGGCAATGATTTGGAGGGTTGTACCAGGCTTGATTAGGTCGATTACAGTTTCTGTATGTTAGACAAAAATAATTACCTATTGTTCATGCAAGGAGCTTGTGGGTGAATGATTGTTTTTATAGGTACTTATGCATATGTACATGGCCATATCAAAAATAATAAATGGGAATATAGCAATGAATATGCATTTGACAGCCCCCAAAAGACGTTATAAGTTGCCAGACCCTAAAAGTTGTTAATATGTATCAAATACTTGTGTTTTTGATTGTGTTTGAACTGAGATCTGTATGCTTGGTGCCGCCCCCTATAGGAGAGACTCCGCAACTTGCCTCTCGGTGCACCTCGCAGCACAGAGAAATTAGCACAATGTTTAACAACCCTGCAACAGAGCTCCAGGGCTTGCTAGCTTATTGCCTCAATTAATACAAGCTTTAATTGGCTTTCCACAAACACAATGACAATCAGATCCATGTCACCTACAGAGAACGACTCGGCTGCGATCGATAGGTCCCATCATCTGCTCCTCGTGAGGGAAATGAAAGCACTTTGTCTCCTGGCTGAAGGCACCCACATGCAGGGCTTTGTGTTTGTCTGAGAGTCTGTATAATCCGGCTGTTTTAGAAAGACTGAAGATGAATGGATTCCCCGGCACACTATAGCTCATTCTGTCAGGTTTGCAGGCGGAGCGACTGCATCTTAAAGTTATCTTCAAAACCTTCCCTCACTTAGCCCGTCAGGCCCCTGAAATTCTCACCTCACCCTCCCTCGATCAAGTCTTCAGACGTCTCTAGAGAGCGTCTCGGCATCACAACAGACAAATCGTTTCTTAAATTGTCTTATATTTTAAGAGGCCAAATTCAGTTTGTCAAATCACGTTTAGCTTTTCATTCTTAATGGCTTCTTTTGCCTCTGTTTCTGTCTCTCATTTACGACCTGATGTGATTCAGCAGTGAGACGTGTTTCATCTTTCTTTGTTGGTAGTAAACAACATCTCTTTCAAACAATCAGCCTGTTGAATATGGAGCCTGATGGGTAGTGTACAAGTTCTGACGTGTTGTCACTTTCTATATATATCAAAGTGCCAAAAATAAAGCTTTAAAGAAGGAAACAGTCACAGCTCCAGCAGTACCTGTAACCATCTTTAGATCTATTTCCTCTCATCCCTTGCAGTCATCGGCCTAGTGATGCCAGTAGTGCCGTCACAGTCAAAGGTCACTGTCTAAAACCTTCACACTTTGTGGTGAAATGTGTTTCTGACATTAACCCAAACAGGAGAATCCATTGGAGTCTTCAGTCTTTATCTTCACACCTTTAATGGACTAACTAGCGATTAATCTCAGCAGTCAAGGGAGCCATACAGAAAATATCAAAAATCATACAAAGGAAATATAAGTCAAAGTGGGTAATGGCGAGATGTAGATGGAGAGACTTATGAGAGAAGAGGTGGCATTATGATTGGCTGATTACTCTGCCAGTGTGATAATGCCCACCTGTCTTTTTCGCAAACGGTCTGTAAATAAGCCTGAATGGGTCTAACAGGTGGCAATGGATGGACTAATTACAAAGTAAACAAGTCACTCATTTGCACGTCACCACATGAATTGAAATGAACTTGAAATGTCTTTACCCAAGATCTGTTGCTAGATGGCTCAAAAATAATAAATAAAACTAAATAAAAATGTTAGAAAATAATCAATTGTGAATAATATTAGATAAACATTTAGTACTAACAAATCATTTATGTTTAGATTTTGCTGATTAATTATATTAGTGTATGTTTTAAGCAACTTTTATACTTTAAAATTTTTATACTATTTGTTTGTAGTCCATGTAAATCAGTGGTTCTCGGTGGTGAATGCCGTCCTATTAAAGAGGTATATGGCACTTTTACAAAATAAGTTTTAATAAAAAATAAATAAATAAATGTGTCTGTTGTATGGAAAATGTCAGTTTAATGATTAATGTATTTATTGATTTTATGCATGTTTTAGGCGTTTCTATTAAGATTACGTTAATGTAAATTTATTTTTGAGACTTTTTTGGAGCCCACCCTCAAGCTCACCTCTCAACGTCTGGTTGAGAACCAATTTTGTAAAGCAAATAGACTTTTATTATACTTTTCTCCCTTGGAGGGAATATCTGCTCATTTTCATGTATAGAAGACATTTACAGAAGACCATCAAATGCCAGCTCTACAGTAACTATCATTGTTCTCCAAAATGTTTTACTTCCACTTCTGTTTAAGCGCTACACTATTCTAGTGAAGCTGAATGCTGACTACATGTATTGTTTTCTCCCTTGGATTAATCTGCTTGTATTATTCTGGTTTGTAAGTCGCTTTGGATAGAAGCGTCTGCTAAAATGAATACATGTAAATGTAACCTCAGCCCTAAGCTTGACTCTAAATCTCACCCTTATATCGGATTGGTTGACAGAAATGTTGTCTCTGGACTAACAAGTATGTTGATCCAGGAACATGTCCTACTTGAGTGAAACATCCTAAGCCTCTTTCTTTCTTGCTCTCTCTGCCTCCAGACGATGTCCCACCCTACTTCAAGATGGAGCCGGTGGCAACCCAAATCCACCTGGAAGGGAACCGCTTGGTTCTCACCTGCATGGCTGAGGGCAGCTGGCCCCTGGAGTTTAAATGGCTTTACAATGGTACCGAGTTGACGCGTTTCTCCCTGGAGTACAGGTGACACTTCCCATCTTCCCACTGCAGTATGAGTGTTTCTGCAACTATGAGCACTTTTGGCCCTGTAGACATATTGAAAATGTACTTTCACACAGGTAATTCATTTTTTTTTTCTTTGAAAATCATGAAACATTGAAAGACCAATGTCACATCTGAAATGATGTATTGCGTTTAATAATATTTTGCGATGGAAATAGTGATGGTGATGGAAATGACATTTTAATTTTGACATTTACACAAAAGAGTATTTTTGTGTGTTTTATTCAAAAAATGACATTTTAAGGATAAATGCGAGAATTCTTTTGTGTGGCTTATGTTTTCTAAATACACTATATATATGTGTGTGTGTGTGTGTATTTAGGAAATGTAAGCCACATTTTTTAATATTTATTTATTTCATGATTTGATAAAATTGCAGCTATGATAAACAATAAAAATACTTTGTTTAATGTGAACTTTCATATTTGAACATTGAACCATCAGAGTCTGGGAGAGGAAGAAAGCAAAAAAATATATATTTATAAAAGGCATTTCAAAAGTAGAAAAGGGAATAACGAAGGTTTGGTAAAAAGTTCCATTTTAATATGACCTTCATATAACAAAGAAAAAAAATGTAGTCTTTTAATTTGACTAAAAATCAAGCCCTGGGTCACAAAGTTGCCCGTAGTTGAAGAAACACACATTTATCACTCAGACACCTTAATTATTACCACAAATAGAACATTAACCACAGCTTCAATTGCAACAAATTTCATTCAGTTTTTCTGGTATTTATTTAAATGATGTCTTCTTTCTTTTTAGTGAGTCAGGAGCATTTGTGGATTGTAATCCTCTTGAGTTGTACCGCCTCATTCCCTCCGCAGCCATGAAATCACACTCATATTGCCTCTCAGCTCACATTAAATGAGAATGAGATGTATTTCCTGAGCGATCCCTGTCGTCCATGTTTTGTTTTATGTATTCTGCATAAATGTTGTATCCCTGGTGAAGGCGGTGCAGAATTATCCATCAAGAACAGAAGAGCAGGTAGCCGAGTACCTTGTGAATTATTTTCAATAGCTTCAAGAGCTATGTAATATTTATATTTGAAAAGCCAAAGTGTTTTTTCCCCCCTCTCTCCCCGGTCGCAGCGAGGTGGCTTGGCTGTATTCTTTTCCTGCACTCTTTGTACCTGCTGACCACAGGACTCTAGATGGACTCTTTCATATTTGCCTTTGCATTATAAGACGTCTTAATAGCTAAAAGTCTAAGCTTCCCGCAGCGCTTACTTTAAGCAGGGGTCCAGTCAGACGTTTTCTGGCCTCTTTCAGAGGTTCCCGCTCTCTACGGCTTTTCTGACTGTCAGTCAAGACAATAGCAGCGCTTCCGACGAAGTCCACAGAGCATCTCCAAAAGATCCCTGGTGACTGAAACTTCCCTGCAGTCTCCTACGTCTCAGAAACTGATATGTGTGTGTGTGTGTGCGTTTGCATAGTTTCCTCTTTGAGCGAGTGGAGACTTGCACTCTTCTTTGTATTCCACACATCCACCGATCAAAGAAAAAGCTTGAATCCTCTTCAGCAGGTCACACTAAACCTGTGACTGGTAATGCAGGAAAACTAGAGTATCGGAAAAAGAGCTGGCGGTGTAAAAATGAGGCAGCATTGACTGGTTGAGTAAAAGCACCACTGCCTACATGTTCGGCTCTCTCTTTATCACTCCATTTAACTAATAGGTCTTGCCACAGGCTCGTGACTGAAGCAGTGTGCGTAGGTGTAAAAACACACTTGCGTACTTCATGTTTTCGTGATGGCGGCCTAGTTTTAGTTTTTATTTCAATAGCATACATGACTACAATGATGGACTTTCAAAGCACATGAATAAATATCCAAGACCCCTCATACCGCATTAAGTCACAGTCATCTTAATAGGATATTTCTGTTGTCATTTACCCTCACGTCATTCGAAAACCTGTATGAGTTTATTTCAAAATATCTTCTTTTGCATTTCAAAGGAAACCTAAAATCGAGCACGCTGGTATAACATTGAGCAAAAGATCACAGGATGTTCAATTTTGGTTAAATTATCCTATATATTATATACAGTGGAGATCAGAATTAGAGATCTTTAGAACATCTCAGCAAGTCGGTGAAAACTGGAAAGTTAGGCTACTAGTTAAATAGGGCTTGTCAGATAACTAAGGAAATTAGTATTAGTATTGATTGGGATTAATGCCAATAACTGGTATATGAAAGTATTCCCTGATTTTGATCAGTGTTCTTTTTTTAAATTTCTCATTAAAAACTGCTTTTACGCCTGTTAGGATAACTTCAAACAGGACTAAGCAACATGTAGCAAATTGTAGGTTGTTTTCTAATTTTAGGTCTTTTATAAATATCTCTCAGCCCTATTTTGGAACTCTTATTTTGAAATGTTATAAAATGTGCCCCTAGTGGCAGAGTTTAACCGTAAGATCAATAACATGCATTTTAATGCAACATGCAAAACCAGATGAGGTTAATTTTCATTTTCAAGGGTTCAGGTCCTACTTGCTGCAGTGAGGAGCCCCTATAAATTAATTCACACTGTACAAGAGGGCCAGGTCTCCCAGTGGTCAGCAAGCAGACAGGTTTTATTGTATGCAGCTCTAGTGTTTGGTTTCCTTTGATGGTCTCAGGTCATCCAACGTGATGTTTTGTAGGCCCCTGTCAGCTAGAGGCCCCGGGGCACTGGCCCTATCCATAATCCAAGCCTGCCCACATCCACATAAATATTTCTCTCCTTTGTTCTATCTGAAGTGTTAATGGCCACTCCTGTGTTTTGTTGTGATCGCAGCACTAGGGCTGCCTGAGGACTCCTATCTATTGTTGATAAGGGTTCTTTCTTCAACAGGTTACCCATGAACACCCTGAGCTGGCTGAATCTTGCGGCCTGATCTGCACTCCAGTAGAAGCTAGGACTGTTTGATTAATTATGGACCAATAAATAGTTTTTTGGATCAAAGGCCATTTGTTATAGCCAGTGCTTTGGGTTTGCTGCAAGCTCCCATGCTGTGTGTATGAAAAGTAGCAAACAATGGTTGATGGGATTCGGATTTTGTTTTACCAGGTATGTAATTTCGTCGCTGGATCGCTCTCATGCAGGCTTCTACAGATGCATCGTCAGAAACAGGGTGGGAGCTCTGATGCAGAGGAGTTCACAAGTCCAGGTCGCCTGTAAGTACCACATCATATCCTGACACAATACAGACAGAAAAACCTAAAACTTTGTAAGTGCAGTCACTTAAAGGCACAATATGTAAAATTTTTGTAATAAATTATCCAAAAACCACTTGCACAGTGTTATATATTTCATGCAGTTGTTCACTTACATTATCTCAAAAGTTCTCTAGGATTTTTATCCTCGGTGTATACTACGGCCACACACATGGACAAATGCGGAAATGTTTGTTATTTATTGTGCATTTCAGTTATGGATCACAATGATACTTGGCAAATTACGGAAAAAATGTAAACCAACTGAGGCAAGAAGGTATTGGAACAAACACAGAAATAAAAGTAGAATAAATATCGGCATGGCGTTTCCGAAATGGAGAGAGCTTTGTGAAAACGCTGACTAAACAGCGACTCACGTGTATTTTGAGCAAAAATATAGTATTCATTGTGCAAGTAATAGTCATGTACAGGTGATTGATTAAATAGATAAAAATTAGCTTTTGCTACCATGAACATGATTTGTACATGAAAACGCAATTTCCCAACGTTCCATGTGCCTTTAAGATATCACATTAGTAACATTTTTCTAACAGAGCAAAAAGGGAATTACTAGGCAATACTTGAAGTACCAAGCAGCTTTCTATTGGTCAATACAGTTAATCTATGTCACCAAATTAAACTAATTGTGAAATCTGCATTGGAAAATGCTTCCTTCATGTGAAATTATTATCATTCCCCTTGGATTTATTCCAGTAAATGTAAATGTGATTACATTTTTAGATAAGTGATAATAATCTGAGGCACCTTTAGTGCGAATATTGTGAGATAATTAATGCACCACAATTTAATACCTAGGTTTATAGATTTTGACACATTTTGATTGGCAGTTTTTTTGTTCATTTAGTGCAGACAAATTAGCATATAGAAAATCTGGTGTCGCACCAAGTTCACAGCTAACATTTCTGGCAAGGTTCAAAGTTATTAACAACAGTTATTCCTGTAGCATTTATAGTAATCAGTCTTTAATAATGTTCTAAAACCGTTAGCACAAAAATGTTGTTTACATCATTCGTGGACATTCGAAGAACCTTCAGTACTAACATTCTCAGAATGTTAGCAAACAAATAAAATGTAATTCTCCGTTAAAGTTCATGTAAGAAATTTTACATTTAAGCCCGGTTTACGCTAGTGTATTTTAATTTTAAAACTGCATTTTAGAGTGAAAAACGATCTTTTTTTACACTGATCAGAAACAATCTCTGTCCACACTACACAGATGAAAACGCATGTCACATGATCGTTCGTGCAGGTACAACCATAGATGTGTTTAGGTAGATTCCTTTTTATTTAAATGGTGAATGTGTCTGCATGCTTGGAGCAGTCAAATGAGAAATCTACCTCTACATATTTATGTGTACGACAAAGAGTTTTCAAAATTGAAAAACACTGAAATTTCAGCGCTTTTTCTGTTTTCGACCTTGAAAATTTCAACAGGGCCTTAAGAAACTGGGCTCTTCGAAAGTTCAGAGAACGTTCAGTATTCAACTCATTGGAAACTTTAGCAAAGCCAGATGTATATGACAGCAGTACATATGCGAGGGACGTTACCATTTGAAAATTAAGTGTCATGTACGTGTATATCTACACTCGCGGTCAAATAGGTTGTACTTTGAAAGACTTGCACACTCAAGCCTGTGCAAGACACGGAAGAAAAGAACACAGAATGAAGCCTTAAGTGTTAGTTGCCAAAAGAATCATATCACAAGATTGGAACTTTGTGTTTCCTGTCACAATGAGTCACAATGCCCCTGTTCTTGTTTTGTCCTCTCACTTTCCCCATTCTTCCTGATTTGTGCTCTCTGTTTCTCAGACATGGAAGGCTTTGTGGAGGGAGAACGCTCTCAGGTGGTGTCCCAGGGGGAGGCGGCGATGATCTTCCCCCCACAAATCCACAGCTTTCCGAGGCCCGGGATCACATGGTTCAGAGACGGACGCAAGATACCCCCCAGCAGCCGCATGTAATCTTCTCTTCATTTGTGGATCAAAGTCAACTTAATGGCCCCCGTTCTCACAGATAGGCTATTATACCTTACAGAAATAGAGTACAATGCTGTTGTATAATTACTCTGGAACTACCAGAAACATGCCAGGAGTGTTTACTGCAGAATCTCTCATTGATAAAGTCGGTTATAATAAGAACCCCTGTTGACTTTAGACTAAACGTGATTGAAGGCTAGAGAGGAAGCCGGCAACACGGGAGCCAATTAGACAAAGTGGACAAAAGACCTTTATTGATGACCTTGGATGACTGACAGAGTTTGCACCTGAGTGTGTGTGTGCGCAGTCAGTGTTAGAAAGGTCTTAGTAATCACCTGAGATCAATTTACCTCATCCGCCAGCAGGAGGCTCGACAAAATCAGCCAGTGTGTTTGATGATCTATAATTCATGCTGATCGTCCGGCATGTCACATCTGACGTGAGGGCTTTAGACACTTAGGATTGTGTTCCCCCTCCACAGCTAGCGCACGGACTGAAGAACATTCAGACACTGTTTTTCAGCTGGAGTATATGAGGAATCCCCAATGAGCCGCCGAGCGTTGAGGCAGGGGTTATATAAACATCTGAGGTTCCAGCGGTGCTGCTCCTAGCTCTATTCTGTCTCACTCTCTCTGTGTCTGTTCGAGCAGTAATGGTCCTATATGATTGTGAGAGGGCCTGACAGCATACGATTTGTTTGCCGCTTGTTTGTTGCTCCTTCAATGCATTGATATTCCGCTGCGCGTTTGGTTTGGACTCTGTGAGAGCCCTCACTCTAATTGTGCTGGAGTCGGTTTAATCTGGGCTGATCAGGCCTGTGCTGACAGATACACAGGCTCTAATCTCGCTGCACTCCAAGTGTCGACTCTCATTTAACCACACGCACTCACGCATGACCTGCATTTTAGCTCCAGCAATCCTAAAACACTTATCCACTCGAGTCTTCAATGCAAATAACATTACCGTCCCAGCCTATTGGAAGTAAACAGTTTTCCTCAGCGCTGCTGTGTGTTTGTTGACGTGTTTGTTGTGTTTTCTAGTTCTGTGACTACTGTTCTCCATCTGATGTCGTAGAGCCCTCACTTTGGACAACACCCTTGTCATCCTGTCCGCTGTGGCCCCTGATGCGGGCCGGTACTACGCTCAGGCCGTCAATGACAAGAACGGAGAGAACAAGACCAGCCAGCCCATCATCCTGAATGTAGAAAGTGAGTTTTTAAAAAAAGAATCAACATGTTTTGTGATGTCCTGTCTTCAAAACTACATATTAAATACACATTAAATAAAAATAACATTTTTAGATGGACTTCTACAATATTAAACTTCATCATATCTCTCATGTTCCTCGTTTACACACACTGCAAGGCAATTGTATTTATTTGCAAATGGGTTTTTCACACTATCCAACAGGTGAATTGGCATGTTTAAAAGTAAACAACTCCATCGCCCCCTAGTGGCTGTGCATGACACCTAACGTATTGCCCACACTGGGTGAGACTTCAGCTTTTCAAGAATCAATATTCCCCTACTCGCTGCGCAGTAGATTGCGAGTATGTGGCATGTGGTGAAGCTTCATGGAGCTTTGTATGATAGCTGTGGTCCTGCGGTGCTACAATGACAGGGTGATTAATTACCCTCATAAAAACAGCCCCTCTCTTTAATAGACCCCACAAAAACAGATTTATGAAAAAGAGAGGCAGACCATAAAGTCCCTCTGTGAGGCCGTGGCCTACTGTAACTCTTATCCAGGGGTCCAAGTATGGAAAAGGAGGCAAATAAAGGGGAGTAAGATCAAAACGGAAGAAAAGAGAGATCACTGATTGAGGGCAGAGAATCAATGGACAGCTAAAGGTTTCCAGAAGCTGGCAAATGATTGCATGGCATTTAATCATGTCGACTGCGTCTCTCAATCAGGCTCCTTTCTGCAGCACGGCACATTAGCGAAGGTATTGCAGTGCACTTACAGAAGGAGAGGGTGCAGACAATTACATATATAATACTAAGCACATAATAGAGAGGGCTGTGAGAAAGAGACGAACAAGTGCTCTGGGCTTCAAGATTATCTTTATGTCTGCCTTCTTTCACTACCTGCACCTATACTCTGGCTTTGTATCTCTCTCTCTCTCTCTCTCTCTCTCTCTCTCTCTCTCACTTTTATTGCTCAGAGATTGCTCGTTCAAATGGTTTCTCTGGCTCTAGGTTGCACAGGCTCCCAAATGGCTCCAGTGGGGTCATGGAGCGGCCATACACTGGATAACCACAGAGAAGAAGACAAAATGTATACATACTGTAAAAGTGCGGAGCTGTAAAGTTCACGCCAGAAGTAAAGCTCACATGATTCGGGCTTGGGATGAGAAACGTTCATGGAATCATATACTGAAATCTATTGCTTTGTAAATTTGTTTTTGTGGTATTGTTTTGAAAGACACATGGGAGATTATTAAGGTGTTTTTCCTCAGAAGTACAATCTCATAACCACGTGAATACAGAAAGTCTCCCTTTGCTCTTCATTTAAATTCACTGTGAAATGCTTTCGGTAATCCATTTACTTCAATATTTTCACGTGTTTCAAAGCAAAAACAGGATTTAGACAGAAACGCAGGATGGGGCTTGATTTTATTCATCGACTGTTGATTAGTCAAAGACTTTCTTTTGAATAACACACTGATAATCATGATAAATATAGAAAACAACCTCATTTGCAGCTGTAAATAAATTGTGATGCTGTCAATCACAATGCATTTTTACTGTGTAAGGTTTGTACAAAGGTTAAGGTTGAATTTTTTAGAAGATTTCGAAGAATAACAATATGTTAACCAAAATTGCGTTTATTCGATTAAAGAACCATATGAATGTGAAAATGTAACATTTTATGACCATTTAAAATAACAATAAATAATATGTTACAGTTTTATTATACTTAGAATTAGTGCTGTCAAACGATTCATCTTTTTATATCTACATTATAAAAATACACAGTACCCACTCATATATTGTGTAAACAAAAACTTTTATTTTTTGATGCGATTAATCGTTTGACAGCACTAATTTTAATCTGTAGTATATTTCTGTGATGCAAACCACTACTCCAGTCTTCTGAAGAAAATCATCCTCCAGAAATCATTCCAATTTGCTGAATTGGTAAATAAAGACTTCTTTAAAGAACAGAAGGTTCAAACAACTAAATTAGTTTGAACTGGAAATCTTTCATAACATTTTAAATATCTGATTGTTTTAATTCATCGTTGCTGACTAAAACTTTCAATTACTTAAAAAGAACTTTCTGACTCCAAACGTTTGAACAGCATTGTGTATAAACATCAATTTTTATTAAATATTTTGTATTTAAGTAGTTCAGAAACCAGTTTACAGTTTGAGTCGCATCTTACAGACAGCAAACTTAATCAATTTAGGAGAAACTATTGAGATCTCTATTTTAATCTTCTTGCCTGTGTGCTTTTCCTTCTCTTCAGACGTTGGAGGCCCAGCAGACCCCATCGCTCCCTCTATTATAATCCCACCAAGGAACACCAGTGTGATGGTGGGCACGTTTGAAGTCACATTGGAGTGCGTGGCCAATGCAAGGTGTGTGTTCGTTTCTGTGAACACAAGCACTCAAGCTGACCTCTATCAAACTATTAAAACTCAATTCTGTTTATTTGTTTCCTTTAGGCCGCTCCTATCTCTCATTTCCCGCTTGTGTTTATCCGTATTTGTCTCTCTCTCTCTCTACCTCCAGGCCTCTCATTAAACTCAGCATTACATGGCGGAAAAATGGAGTGCTGGTAAACCGAGGCCTCCGGGACTTTGGCCGGCGTCTGACCATCAGCGGCCCTTTGGTCAGTGACAGTGGCTACTACGAATGTGAAGCCTCTCTCCGGAGCAGTAGCGCCCCCTCTGTCAGTGCCGGAGCGTATCTGCACGTCTTGGGTAGCCTCATGTTCCTCCTTCTTGCCAGAATGTGCCTCGTACATGAAAGTTTCCATCCCTGTGTATCATTTTTTCCTTTTTAATCTTCAAAAAAGTCAACACAGATGCACGTCAAAAAATACAATAATTCAAGAACCTTCATTTCTCCAAGATGAAAGACTCATTTATGAAAGTATTCGTCTCTTAGAGTAAATACTTGGCCTCTTGCAGCAATTACAGCCTTGAGTATGTCTCTTCAAGCAGTGCACTTTTACTTTGTTTAATTTTTGTCCATTTACCATGCAAATGTCTTCCAACTCTACCAAATTAAATGGAGAGTGTCTGTTTTTAAGTCTTGCACTAGATTTCAATTAGATTCGAGTCAAAGTTCTTGCTGGGTCATTGCAAAATATTAACCTTCTTTTATCCTTTACTGCTCTGTGCTTTTTGTCGTTGTTCTGATAAAAACTGAACAAAACCTAGATATCTGTCAGACTGAATGAGGTTCTCTCAAGGATTTTCTTGTATTTGAGCCTATTTATGTAGCTTTTGATGCAACTGAAACGAGATTATTATTATTGTTATAAGTGATGGTAAAGACGGTATTACTTAGGTGTTGGACCAAAGACGGTGCTTTCTTTTCAAGTTTAGGCAAAAGATGTTCCTCCATAAGGTTTCATGCCTCTCATCTGGATTTCAGCAAACTCTGGATGAATCTTGGATGAATCATTGGTCCTCCTCAGAAATGGCTTGTAGGAAGGTGATTCTTGGTAGAGCTGAAGATTATTGATGTCTGAACAGTTTTAGATCCTCACACTGCTGCTGTTTTTTGGTACTTTGACAGGTATTGAGGTCCAGTTGCTCAGTTTGTTGAGATAGCTTAATCCTAGGGCTGTCTGGGTTGTGCTGTGTTTATTCCCCTTTGTTATGATGGGCTTCATGGTGCCTAAAGAAAGATTCTAAGTTTGCCAGTCTTTTTTATAAACTTGTCCAGGTGTTTTCCACACGGTAGCTTCATTTTGAAGTTCTTCAAACAGCTCCTGGGTCTTAAGAAGAGCAAGGCTGATCTTTATTGCTATTTGTTGCACTGTTTCTCACGAGAATTCATGAAAAAGTAGTTTTTGTTTATATACCAGGGAACCCATGTTCAAATCCTAAAATTATTCGATTATTTTGGGGTTGGTAAGAGACGTTTTTGAAGTCTTGTATGTTTACCAAGCACTAAAATTGTGAAATGAAACTATTTTAAATAACTACTTTCTGTTTTAATATATTGTAAGTGATGCAAAGTTTTTCAGCATTACTCCAGTTTTCAGTGATGCTATAGAAAGTAAAAATAAATAAAATATTTGAAATATTAAACTACGTTATAAATGTTCCCACTGATACAATGATTAATTTAATGCACCCTTTTCAAATGAAGCTTAAACAAACAAACAAATAGCTTACTAACCCCAGACGTTTGAACAGTGGGGCAAAATCAAAAAGTAAAAGACATTTTTACATAAGGAGAATATTTAAATTATCGTGTTTGGTGGACCTGTGATGACAAATTAATGTTTCATAAATAAAACTTTGCTTCAGAATCATCATTGCTGTTTAAATATATTTTAAAATGTAATTTACTGCATAAAACATTTGCTTTGCATAACATTTTTTGCTGCTCTTAACATATTTTATTCCCTAGTCATGTACAACTTAATTATTAAAAGTTCAAAAATGCACAATTGCCTCCTCAGTTGAAATGGGCATGATGCTTCTGCACATTATTAATGCATCTACTGTGATCTGCCATATCAGATAATTAATCACTCCACTATACATAAAGTAGATTGTTAAAGAAAGCGAATGTTGTAATGATTTTTTTGACATCTGTGTAAAAAAAAACAAAAAAAACCCTGAACCCTGAATGATTTATTTTATTTTGCAACGATAATGAAGGCGGATACTTTCTCTCTTCCCAGCACATTCTCTGTATCTCAGTGTCATTGACTGCTTTAGATCACTCTGGTCAAGTACTCTCACGACTGACTCAACTTAACTCTGTGCAGAACATCCTCAGTTTGTGAAGGAGCCCGACAGACACATTACTGCTGAGATGGAGAAGGTGGTAGACATCCCATGCCAAGCTCGCGGTGAGTTTGTGCGCCTCTGCCGTGTGTGTGTGAGAGAGTGTGTGTGGATGTGTTAGATAACACTCCTCTTCCTTTGCCCCTGCAGGTGTTCCTCAGCCAGATATAGTGTGGTATAAGGATGCTGTACCCATAAGCCCCGTGAAGACACCTCGTTACAGAGTCCTGGTGGGCGGCAGTCTGCAGATAAATGGACTGCTCCCGGACGACACCGGAATGTTCCAGTGCTTCGCTCGCAACTTAGCGGGAGAAATCCAGACGAACACGTACCTTGCTGTCACCAGTACGTCAAAGCACCATCTGGGCCCGTCAATAACTCGTCTTCATTTATTACACTTCTTCCCTACATTCATCTTCTCCCTTATCTCCTGTCAGATGTGTCATTTTATAAAGCCTGTGACTTATCAGTAGCTTTTACTTTAAGAAAGAAGGAAAGATTAAGACGAGTGATTATTTCAAGGTTAAGAGTGAGAGCTAGTAAGAATAATGGTTGTTTTGTCTGCAATGGACAGGTCTTTATTATGTCACTATTTATTTAATGCTTACCAGACAGCTTGATGATTTAGTCAAGTTACTGAGCAATGGCTCTTATTTTTTCCAGATCCTCTGAATTGATGTGTGTATGTGATGTGTATGTTACAATATTCCTCTAAATGTGAGATTAGACAAAACATGATATATATATATATATATATATATATATATATATATATATATATATATATATATATATATATATATATATATATATACACACAACACACACATTGCATATTAAAGCTGCATTTATTTGGTCAAAGATACAGAAGAAATAGTAATATTATTTATAAGTAGTGTATTTATTATGTAATTTATGTCTACTTTTCAGCATCATTACTCCAGATTTCAGTGTCACATGATCCTTCAGAAATCATTCTAAAATGCCGATTTGCTGCTTTAGAAACATCTCTTTTTATTATCGGTGTTAAAAACCTTATACTTTAGTTACATTTTAGTGCAAACCACTTTACTTTTTTATTTTTGCAAAGGATTCTTTGATTAATAGAAAGTTGAAAAGAACAGCATTTCGCAGCATTTTATATGTATGTACTGTCATTTTTGATAAATTTAATGCATCCTTACTGAAGAAAAGTATTAATCTCTTTCAAAAAAAAAAACCACACACACAAATATCACTGCCTCCAAACTTTAGAAGAGCAGTATATATTGCTGGAAAACAAACAAAAAATAAATTCAAAGAAAAATACACACATATATCAAATTGAAAACCCATCCGTGTTTACAGCTTTTAATAATATCCAAGCGAAAACTTCTGCTGCATATCAGTAACCGTTTCTCAGAAATGAGGCCCATTTGGTTGTTTTTTATTTTGTTATTTCCCTGGAACAGAGAGCGACCCACAGAGCGACATGGTGAGAGAAAAACACAGCACCTCTGACTAGAGGGAAGCGTAATGCCTAATGTAATGTGCTTTTAAGTTGTTGGGGTTTTTTTTCAATGAGTGATTACACTTGTGAAATATGGACATTTTGTGTTCTGGGTGAAGCTAAAACCGGACTGAAGCATATATAGATGAATTGAATTGAATCTGTGCCAGAATGTGATTTCCAGATCATTCCGTACCAATTTAATTTCCGTCTACACGGATAATAAATCCTGAAATCGCCAGCATTAAGGCACCAGCCAACAGTTCCCTAAATCAAATGACTTAATAAACATTGAATGTCTTCAGATAACTCTAAAAATACAGAAGAAAAGTTTCTGTGAAGTTTAGGAACAGAAGAGCGCTTTAAAAATATAATTAGCTCAATATCACAATGATAGAAATCGATGTGAAGTCTCAGCTGAGTGTGTTTGCGCGTGTTTTGGTTTTTAAAAATGTGCACGTGTGTCTCACCGGCCTCTTTCTGTGCCACAGGTATTGCCCCGAACATCACGGCCGGCCCTTCCGACAGCGCTGTGATTGATGGCATGTCCATCATTTTACACTGTGAGACCTCAGGGGCCCCAAGGCCCGCAATCACATGGCAGAAAGGTCAGTCTCCAATCAGTCTTCTCTCTCAAAGAAAGATATTCATCAGTGTCTCGTGGACTCACAGACATTAATGTATCTTTGAAAGCTTAGGGATGTCAGCTAAATCAAGTGTCCAATCAACGGTCTTCTGATGAGCTGGGGACTGTCTTGTCTGTTTGATCTTCATTTTCATTTCTCTCTCTCTCTCTCCCTTGTGTTTTGCCATCCCTCCATCTTCGCGCAGCTGATCGGGTTCTGGCAAGCGGCTCCGTGCAGTTGCCGCGTTTCACTTTGCTGGAGTCTGGCAGTCTTCTGATCAGCCCCTCTCACCTGTCTGATGCTGGATCCTACACCTGCATGGCCAGTAACTCCCGCGGCATTGACGAGGCCTCGGCCGATCTGGTGGTGTGGGGTGAGTGCTTGGCTTGTCCCATATAGCGTGCACTTTTTATTGCAGCTTCCGTCCACCCATTTAATAAGGGTCTGTCTGAGAAGTGACCCACTCTTGGCTTTCTTACGTCTGCACTGTCCTAATCAAGGAGTCGAGGTTTGTCTGGTTAACATGGCCCAGTTATTACCTACTAATAAATTTTTTTTAGGTCAAATTTTTTTATATGTAAAGGCATATTAAACAGTATTTTATTGACTAAAAATGTGTTAACTTTGAAGTAGAACTTAATAACATATTTTCCAAACATCTTGAATACACATCCTAATCATAAAAAAAGGCAGTCGCACCAAAAATATTGTTTACAAAATATTTATCAAATTTGTTATCTAATATTTTGGTCATGAGGGCCTGCCGGGATCCACTCTACATTCCTTATGTCTTGCTTTGACTTTTATTTAGTTTAGTTTAGTTTAGTTTAGTTTAGTTTAGTTTAGTTTAGTTTAGTTTAGTTTAGTTTAGCTTGCTGTGCTGTGCTTTGCTTTGCTTTGCTTTGCTTTGTTTTATTTACTTTTTTTCCACCACATGACTTTGATGTTCGCACTGCATGACTTTCATCTGTCAGACATTTTTGTTTTCAAATATTTATAAGCAATATAGATGTTTTGCTTTGCTTTTGTTTTGTTAGGATTTGTTTAGGTTTGTTCCACCAAATGACTGCACTGCATGACATTCATTTGGCAGTTATTTTTTGTTTTTATATATTTATAAGCAATATAGAGTTGTACCACCATTGCACGTTTGACTTTTTGTCCCCAAATAATATCAAAATACATTTTAATTCAGAAAATAAAAACATGTTCCTTGTAGAAGAACTGTATCAAAGTTATTTTATCCATTAAAACCATTTTTATGTCTTTTTCAAAAAACTATTAGGATTGAAAAATCTCTGTCACATCCTTGACCCATGCCAACATTCCTTTCAAAAGCCTTTTAAAAGTATTGTTGCCTAACTAAAAAAGAGTGTAGTTTAAATCTTAGAATTTTTTTAGTCCTTAATGATAATATAATAATATTGAAAAAGGACTATGTTTCTTTTAAAAAATATGACTATGTACTTTAAAGTAAATTTTTCCATTTTGTTTCAATAATTTTCAGATGTTGCTGTTACATGCTAACAAATTAAACCACATGTAAATGATTTAACTGCAATTTTAACTTCAGTGTGTTACTCATTATTACATTTAAAGTTAATATATTTTAAATGTGGTGAATTTTGGCTTCATTATTACAAAAGCATAATTACACATACTTTTAAAAAGCCAACACGTGTTTCAGTAGAAATGACAGAAAACATATATTAGTTATAAAATAAATGCTTTGTACATTGGCGAGTACACTTCAACCATATGTCCAAGACAATAGAAGCAATTTTATGTGAAGATGTACTTATGGCTTACTTAGACGCTATAAAGCTCAGCAAATTGCATTTAATACCCATTTAACCATAGTACATTTTTATTTAATGGCAACTAATCTGCCAAAAAACATTATCTTTAGTTCACACTTACATACGGTCATTTAAAATATATATTTTTTCCATAGTAAGTACAGTGTGCTTCCTTTTCACAGGGTAAGGCTGTTAAATGTCTAATAGAAATTGAAAGGGAAAATCGATGCCATCGATTAAACCCTGTGATTTGTGTTTGCAGCTCGGACGAGGATCACTAATCCGCCTCAGGACCAAAGCGTGATCAAGGGCACGAAAGCAGCCATGACCTGCGGGGTGACCCATGACCCCAGCGTTTCAGTCAGGTACGACCTCCACCCTCCTCAACATGTCTTTGTTGTCAGCTCTGTCTAAACGTCTATAGTATTTCTCTCTCCCCTGCCGTATCTCACGTCCAATCTTTGATCAACGCTTGCTTGTCCCTTCCATCCCTGTCCCGTGCGTTTATTACGTTTAGTCTCATAAGACTTGATTTAACTGTCACCTGCTGGGCTGCTGTTATTCATTTGATCAGGGAAAACGGATGAATATGTAAACAAAGCAATAACTTAGATGGAGACTTTAATTAAACGCAAGACAGATGAGATTAAATGGGGAAACGATGTGGCTGCAATTAAGAAGCGTCGATGTGTATGTATGAGTGCATATATGTGTGCGAACCAATTTTCTGTTGTGCGTATGTATGTGTGCGTGTGTGTGTGTGTGTGTAATTGTTTGTTCATTAAGTAAACAGCTTTGCCATGTATTGTGGCTGTGAACAAGAATAAGCAAATAGGCCTCTGTTATTCACAGGCACATCTGGGAGAAAGGAGGAGCGGCTATTGATGTGAAATCGAGTCCTCGTTTGCGGCTTGACACCAACGGCAGCCTGCATATATCTCAGACCTGGTCAGGAGACATTGGGACCTACACCTGCAAAGTCACATCCGTGGGAGGCAATGATTCGCGCAGCGCCCACCTGAGAGTCAGGTACACAGTCAAAAACGCCAGTTAATCTACCGTGTCCTTCGCCTTACAGATTTACATTCCGTCCCTGGTTTTCACTTCCTCTTGGACATCGTTTTGGATTGTATCTGTGAGCTTTGTTTTTTCCCCTGGGATTTAAAGAACTGAAACAATGGGTTGTTGAGAATGCGCAATGAATAGTAAACAAGCAACCAAACATCGCTTTCCTCCATCCCCCCTCTCTTTTTTTTATCAATGTTTCATTGTTTCAAGCAGAGAAGTGCATTGTATTTTATCTGCATCGTGAAAAAGGTGAATTGGCAAAGCGGTTCAGGCAATATTTATATAAACAAGAAAGTCAATATTTATTATAAAAACTCTGTTTATCTCTCGCTCAGCATCATTTGGTCTGCTTTATTGACATGACTAACACTTGTACATTCGTATTGTCGAATTGTCAGGAGCTTATCTAAACAGCATAAACATAAATAACAGAATCAATTTAGTTTGTTAAATACATGTAAATGTGTTGCATAAATGCATGTATACTACCATTCAGAGGTTTCAGGGGAAATTTTTTATTTTTTTTTTTATTCAGGAATGATGTATATAATTTGTCAATAGTGACAGTGATAAGCAATGTTTCTTGAGCAGCAATTCAGCATGTTAGAATGATTTCGAAGGATCGTGTAACACTGAAGCCCGTAGTAATCAAATGTAGTAATGAAAATGTAGCGTTGCATCACCCTAATAAATAGCATTTTTAAATACATTATACATTAAATACATCAAAACTATGTTTTCACTGTATTTTTTATCAAGTAAAAGCAGCCTTGGTGAATCTTACAGAATTTTCTGTGGTAGTGTAGTGTATAATTAAAGTGCCCTTATTATAACAGGTTGGCATGCATACAAGGTCAAAAAATACTTTCATTGTTTTATAATATGCATTTAATTTTTACCTTACTTGCTCAATGACTTCCAAAGGATTCACTGAAATGATTCATTTTTTCTAAACCCCTCCTTCGCATGATGCTAATCGGCTAATTAAAAACTCCAAAAGCAGCACCTAGTGGCAAAGAATGAATAAGCATTTTCATTCAGACCAAGAAGTGTGCAGACAATATGCTAATGTTTCAATCTGAGGTGAACAAAGAATTTGGGATTCATTTCAAAATGACTAATTTCAATGATTCCGAGTCGACTTTTTCTTTTTAAAACTTTCTGTGATGTTTTTATTCACTTCGAGCTGTTACACACTGTGTAAAAACTCAAAAAGCCATAATAGGGTCACTTTAAAACTGAATGCACGAATGCAGGGTTAACAGTTGTAAAATGTTTGAATTATTATTGATTTTTTTATTATTTTCCTCTTGCACTTTCTGTCTCTGTAGGCAGTTGCCTCATGCTCCAGAGAACCTCATCGCCACCCTCAGCAGCTCAGAGAGACGAACCATCAACCTGACCTGGGCCCAGGCCTTTGACGGGAACAGCCCACTCATCCGTTACATCCTGGAGGTGTCAGAGAACAGTGAGTTTTCTGGCCTGCTGTATTTTTCTGTCACTCTTCACTCGTCATTCAGCTCTGGAGTCTATTCTCAATGTCTCTGTTTGTGACAGACGCACCTTGGACTGTGCTCTTGGCCAACATCGATCCAGAAGCCTCCAGTGTGATCGTGGGGGGCCTCATCCCAGCACGTTCTTACCAATTCCGCCTGTGTGCCGTCAACGATGTGGGGAAGGGCCAGTTCAGCAGGGAGACGGTGCGGTGAGTGCAGGACTCAAAAAGTGAAAAACATTGGTTCACCTCACAGCTAAGCCTGAAGCTTAGGACGTCAAACTGTGAGATTCAGTGTTAACAAAGTGATCGGTTTCTTGAAGCCTAAATACATTAAAGGAAAGTGTTTGCATAGCCCGTTTTTTAGGGGAGGGGTTTTGGCTTTAGTTAAATTCATGATATGAACTATTGTGAGTTATTAAAAAATGAAGCCGTTCAGAGGACTGATATTTTCTCTAAAATGTATCGCAAAGACCGATATTATCTCACAATTCTAACTTTTTATCTTTTGAGATGATATATAACACAATTACGAGAAAAAACAGTCAGATTTGCAAGTTTTTATAATGCAATTTAGAAATTTGAGTGCAAATGACTTTATTATTCAGAGTTGGAAATTTACTTTCGTAGTATTCTGTACGAAATGTGCTGAAAATATATATTTTGAATTTATTAGTGCCATGCGGTCTTCATGAATAGCTATATAAAAAATGCTGAAAAAGTTATTGTACTTTTCTGGTCAGAATTGGAAATAAATTGAATTCCAGCTGGCAAACGTGGACGAATCTAGTGGTTTTCCTCATTTCACAGACAGGCTGCAAGAAAAGCTGTTGCTCTTTTACTTCCAGAAGTGAATAATCCCAGCCAATCAGATTGAAGCTAGTGATTTCAGTTGACGCTTTTCTATCAAACGTTCAGTGAACAGGGTTTCCTGGGGTGTCCTGAGGACCAGAGCAGACATGTCTGTGAGAATCGCACTTAGGCGTGAAAGAATGGCCACAAAAGCCTGGCAAAAGTGGGAAGACTTTCTTCTCGCAGACCTACAGCCCCCGTGAGGAGGCAGGTAGTGCATTATTCAGCTGAATCGGAGCCTGCAGCCCGCAGTGCTGTGAGGAATGGAACCGTGCACTGAGAGATTTTTAGCAGCTTTTGTACAACTGCTTTCCACTCTGTCTACTACAGCATTACAAAGAGCGCCAAGTGACTCGCGCCTTCAAACGTGCTCAGATCTCACGGGAACGCCTGTGACGTCTGAGACATCCTGACTCAAAGATGCCCCAAAAAAAACGTGAAAACGCCAAACAACATTTCTGCATGAATGTGATGTGTTTGCGCATTAATATTCATAGCCGCCTGTGTCTTAAGGGATCCTGCTATGAAGGAAGCAGATATTTGATTCTTGTAATCTGATAGAACAGTCACATTTGGAGTTGCCTCGGATCAGCTGGAGAGTGTGGCGTGTTTGCTGCCTTTACAGCGGGAGGGAGGTTGATTGAAAATGGAAAAGCTCGAATCAATGATTGAGGATGAGATCTGAAAGCATGTGGGAAGTAAACATTCTTTGCCCGTCTGCAACATCCTGCGCATGCACAGCTGTGGCAAATCAATAATCTGCCGGACTTAAAAGAAACAGACCGGGAAAATATTAGGGGAAAAAACGTGTTGCTGATGCAATGCCCCGTCAAGAGCTAACATCCCTGAGGGCGAAAATGAACAACACGCTATTATGAGAATGCCACATTGTTCTCCAGCACACTTACTAGTGGTCAGAGAGGTGTGGAAGGGAACTCTTCGTGGACGTTTCATCATTCGAAAGCTAATTTATCTTGTTAATTAGCATATGCAAAAACAGGTTCCAATTTAAAACGCTTAGCAACTACTCACTCTTCAGAGAGTCGCTTATTCTTATTCTCAAAAACGCAGTAAAAATTGTACCACTGTGTAGCGATATCATTAGCATTTCAAGTAAGAGTTATTCTTATGATAGCAAAGCTGATCCCTACTCCACTTTTCAGTGTCACATGGCCCTCCAATTTGAATCTGAACAAGTTAATGAAATATTTACACCAGTAGTTGGCGACAAACGAGCACCTTTTATCTATTATGAGTGAGTTATTGCATTGATTTAAACAGATCGCCCAGGAGCAACGATGGCAGATTTAAAAATCACATACTTTCTGAGCGAGCAGCTGCCATAGTGATGAATGGGAATGCTAACAGGTATTACGAACCTCCTTGATTCTGACAAACGCACCCCAAACTTGCGCATTGATGCAAAACAGTGCCATCCGTTTATTCCCACAGACTCTGAGCTCATCTCGCACCAGATCTATTCTCTCAGCTAACAACTTCCACTCGTTTTGCAACTTGCATGCGCGCAGATCAGAAGACATTCTTCTCAGCGCGTTCAGACGAAGGAATCCGCAGAGGTGGGGGTGACATAACAGCACTGCGCCGCTCAAGGATCCGCGCCTATTTCTTTGATCCTAAAACACTGCGCTTTATCTCAGCCACAGAACTGCGGCTCTCACGCAGGAGATATCAAGATGTCAAGTTAAATAGATTTAAGAAGAGTCTTTTTTCGCTCCCTGGCATTAGCCAATTTTGGCTGTGGTGTCTTTGATCATCTCCACGCCGTGAGGAGGCACGTATCTCAAGGGCCTCGGCTCGAAATGCAGGCTTCCGAGATGGAGCATCAAAGTTCTTAATTGTTATTCACCTTCAATTCGTGCATTACAACGACACACAGATACAATCAGCAGCACATACATAGTCAATGTCACACGTGTACAAGCAAAGCTAACAGGGATTGTTTTTAGAACATTATGGCGATGTTTCTCTCAAAATTCTCTGTAACGTTAATAGAATGTTCATTCAAAGTTATATGGTCTTTAATAATGTTCTAAAAATGCTCAAAAACATTTGTTATACAATGATCAGATCAGAAAAAGTTATTTTCTAAAAACAGTTAGATCTAACAGTTAGATCGGTTAGTCTAATTTTGCTTTAAATGTTACTACTAGATTGTTTTGAAAACAAGGCCCAAAATGATAAAACCGAATGTTCCCTTACCATTAAAAAAAAAATGTTCTATAAGTTCAGAGAACAATCCAAAATATTATTTTCAATGTTAATATTAGGTTAATTAATAAGAACATTATTCTTAGAACATATTTTTGTTAGCTGGCTATTTTGTATTATATTAATATTTTAGTCTAAAAATAAGAATATAAATACCAAATATAAAATACCAAAAATAAGTTGTGGTATATATATATAATATATATATATATATATATATATATATATATATATATATATATATATATATATATATATAATAATAAAAATTAAATCTCACAATTTCTGTATGGTTTGAGAGATCTAGACCTCGCTCTATGTAATATTAATCTTCCAGATGATCCTCTTTTTCTTTTAAATTATACATTTTGGATTTTTCTCCCTATGTTTTAGATGGTACAATAAAACAGGGAAAAGATTGGGTAGAGAGAGACCGAACAGACTCAAACCTGTGTCACATGAGTATTTCACTTTCTCTTTTAATCTCTTTTGCTCTTTCTCCCAATTCCCTGTTTTTAGAGTATCATTACCCGAGGAGCCCCCTAGCGCCCCTCCTCAGACAGTGATAGCCAGTGGCCGAACCAACCAGTCCATCATGATCCAGTGGCAGCCTCCCCCCGAGAGCCACCAAAATGGACCGCTTCAAGGCTACATCATCAGGTGAGAGATCTCTGGGACTGTCCTTTACACAATCAAGCTGCTCTCAGCAACACTTCATCTTCTAGAGTACACCAGTCCTCGACTGATTCACGTCCCATTGGAGCCAATAGTGTCCTCTCAGCGAGAACTCCTATTTTTGTGTCTCAAAAGTCACAGGGCTGATGCTTTTCCCTCGTCTCATTCTGTTCCCATCATGCCACTCAGGTACTGTCTGTCTGGATTACCGGTGGACTGTCAGATGAAGAACATCACCAACCCAGACCAAACAAACCTCTTGCTGGAGGACCTCATCATCTGGACCAACTACGAGATTGAGGTGGCTGCTTATAACGGGGCGGGACAGGGTGTCTACAGCCCCAAAGTCACAGAATGGACCCTGCAAGGCGGTGAGGATCTTGAGAGTATCTTATATCAACAGATTCAATTCAGTTCAATTCAATTCACTGGCAAACCAAAAACTGAAAGTGGCAAAAAAATTGATGAGATTTACTTTTGCAAAAACTGCAGAAAGTTAACAAATAACGTCACTTCCTGTGTGTTCAAATGGAAAAGGAATATTACTTTTCATGCAGATCAAGGGTTGCGCACAACACGTGGGTCACAGTTGAATATATGTTTTTAGCCATTAAATTGAGTTGACAAGCTATAGTATTATCATAGATTATATCATTATTTATTTAAATTTATGACATTGTTGAATTAGGGTTAGATACAGACCTGAGAGGTGTGACAGGCCAAAATCACCAATTTAAATACTTTTCATTTTTTTATTTATATACCATGTCTAATAGATGTAATCGATTAGAAGAAGTCATCGGCTGCTCTTTGTTTCCCCTCACCATCTCACTTCGTCAAATCTTCTCTTTTCCAGTGCCCACGGTCCCACCAGGGAATGTCCAGGCGGAGGCTGTCAACTCCACCACAGTCCGCTTCACATGGAGTGCTCCAAGCCCACAGTTCATCAACGGCATCAACCAGGGATACAAGGTGAGCGTCCATCCACTGCCCTCTAGTGGTCGAGCACAAAAGTGTTGTGCCCTTTTTATAATAATGCTTTCATTACTTCCAATATATGTCATGCTGAGACAGCAGCAGGATTCACATTGGCTTGTGCTAAGCGATAGTGGTCACATCTGTCCGTTTTTTTGCTTCAGCTGTTGGCATGGGAACCAGGCCACGAGGAAGATGTTACCTTGGTTACTGTGAGACCCAATTTTCAAGACAGTGTTCATGTGGGTTACATCTCCGGACTGAAGAAGTTCACGGAGTACTTCACCTGTGTGTTGTGCTTCACTACACCGGGAGATGGCCCTCGTAGCACTTCGCTGCGCATACGCACCCACGAAGATAGTGAGTGTCCTTTTTGACATAGTCTAGCCATCTCGACCCGTGACGATGTTCAGGTCTGATTCAATGTGGGTGTCTGTATGCTCAGCTCCTGGACCTGTAGGTCACCTGAGTTTCACAGAAATCCTGGATACGTCTCTCAAAGTCAGCTGGAAAGACCCGCCAGAGAAGAACGGCATCCTCACAGGTCTCTGAACCACCCCCTTTAGTGATTTTTACTGATCTTCTGGCTGTCTGCTGAAACGCTTTCTGTCTTGTGCCTGCAGGGTATCGCATTTCCTGGGAGGAATTCAACAGAACAAACACTCGCGTCACGCATTACCTGCCCAACATGACACAGGAGTACCGGGTCACCGGACTGACGGCGCTCACTACCTACACCATTCAGGTGGCCGGTATGACCTCCAAAGGTCAAGGTCAGCTGTCATCCTCCACCATTTCCTCTGGCGTGCCGCCAGGTGTGTTTCTTCTCATGTTTTCTCTTACTCAGGGATTGCAGTTATGCCGTCATGTATGTCATCATTCTTCAGCAAAGTCTCTTCAAGTTTTCTCTCTAATATAATAATGGAAATTAAATAATGTTTTGACTATAATAATCTAAAATAAATATAAAAACATTAATATAATGATTGCATAATTTGTATAATTTATTACGATAGCAAATATTTTTGTAAAGTAATCATTTTAAAAAATATGTTTTCTTTGTTTTCATTTGTGCACAAAAAAGTTTTCTTGTGAATGAACCGCTGGTGTGACATGGACTATGTTAACGATTTCCTTACTACTTTGAGTCTTGAACATGGTATGCATGTCTATGCAGGATCTGAAAGCTCTCTGATTTCATCAAATATCTCTTAATTTTGTGCTCTGAAGATTTGTGTTCATAAGATTTAACAGAGAGACAGAGACAGAGAGAGAGAGAGAGAGAGAGAGAGAGAGAAAGGAACAGGAAGCAAAAAATAATTACCGTTAAGCCCTGATGTCAGTGTAAGAGCTGAAAAGACAACTGGGTTGTACATCCCTTAGGATGTTAACTTTCTGCTGTGTGGCCTTATTAACCTTACTCTTGATATTGAAGTTAATGAAGGCACACTGAATATGATGGCTTTGTTCATTAATATTCATAATCTTCAGCCATCTCTAAGACAGAAGCAGACACTAAACACAGTGAGACGAGACACTGTGGAAATGTTTTGGCGTTGTCCTCTGTAGATGCTTGTAATGAACCATCGGTATGCTGGATGGATCACACTGTTTTTTAAATCAAACCTATCTTTTCTCTCACTTTTGTTCCCTGTGATGCTAATTTGCAAGCTTCTGCTTCTGCATGCAAAAATTAACGGATGGCAGACAGAAATGTGTGTCATGCAAATAAGGACAACATGTCTCTCTCTTTGATTCTGAATGGGTTTTTTTAAAGAACGCAAGATTGATAAGCATGAGATGGCAAAGTCTTCTGTACATTGCTCAGTATACTTTGGGTTTTTTTTTTATTCAGCAGGAGGTTTTGTGAGTGAATGGCAATAATATTTTCCCCAAGTCTTTTATTTTTCCCACTGAGCCATTTCAACCATTCATCTTGCATGCTTTACCTTTCCTGTTCCCATAGAGATGCCTGGACCACCTACCAACATTGCCATCTCTAACATCAGCCCGCGTTCAGTAACCCTGCAGTTCAAACCAGGCTATGACGGCAAAACATCCATCTCACGCTGGCTGGTAGAGGCTCAGGTAGTACAGAACTAATTCACTTGAAGTGATTACCTTTTTTTAATAGCCATCACTGATTTCTCTCTCTCTTCTTTGTTGCAGATTGGTGTTATCGGAGAAAACGAGGAGTGGGTCATAGTCCATGAGTTGTCCAATGAGCCTGATGCACGGTCACTTGAGGTCCAGGGCCTGAACCCCTACACGTACTACAGGTCCACCCATTGAATTCTGGGATTTACTTACCTACATTGTCTGTAGACTTCATTCTAATTTACCATCTTATCATAGATTTCGAATGAGGCAGGTGAATATAGTAGGCACAAGCCCACCCAGCCAGCCATCTAGGAAGATCCAGACCCTACAGGCTCCTCCTGACATCGCCCCTGCAAACATCACTCTCCGCACGGCTAGCGAGACCAGCCTGTGGCTCAGATGGGTGGTACGTATGTGTCCTGGAATGTGATCAATGTGCTTAAGAGGGAAAAGAATGTGAAATTGATTGTGTTTGCTTTATTTTGTTAAGTAGTCCTGAGATTGCATTTCCACCCAAAGAAACATTTTATTGCTGGACGTCCCAATGGGCATCTCAGTCTCATGTTTTATTTAAGGACTAAATTATATTGATGTTTTCAATATTTCTTATTCCTGATTCCTTAGGAAAAAAATTGTTGGCACAAGTGAGACAAGTGTCAAGCTAACCTTTTTTCTTTAATCTGCAAACAAACAAATCACAGTTCATCAATGACTTTTTTATAATTTATTCTGAATTTTCAAAAAAAAAAAAATGTATGAACACCATACAATTTCCTAGATTTTAAATCTGGGTTTGTATAAAAGGTGTTTTTGAACTGGTTTATGAGGATGGTACACTTGGCGCTGCTCAAGGATCCTGCTGTACATGTTCTTTGTAGAATAATGTTTGCTGATAGTCATGAAAGGCCGTGAAGGAAAGATTGTGCATAAAGGAGATGGTTTGGGCGTGTTTTATGCAAATATATAACCTCGGGTGTTTGATTACTCATTTCGAAATTCATTAACATTAGAATGAGGTTAAAAACAAATTCATGTGCATACGCACATGTTGTGAATTAGGCAGAGATGTTTCAAGAAAGATCACCTCTATGTACAAATACAGATAACCCACAGTTATTAGCGAATGAGACCTGTTGTCTCTTCTGGAACTCTTAAGAGGCAAAAGAAAAAGTCTCCTTTTGCATCTCTTTGTTGTGGGAGAAATTTTTGGTTATTTGATATGTTTCCTTGGTGATGTTACATTCCTAACAGGGAAAGGACCTGTTCATCTGGTGATAAAAATAAAAAAATTAAAATAAAATTTGTATTTTATATTTTGAGTTGAAGTGTGTCTGTATTCTAGCCTTTGCCAGAATGGGAGTATAATGGCAATCCAGAGCTGGTGGGCTACAGGGTGCAGTACTCCCGTCTAGGCTCCAAGATTGGGGTCCTGTCCCACATCATTCCTGACAGGCAGGAGAGGGAGTTTACCATTGAGGACCTGGAAGAGTGGACAGAATACGAAGTCAAAGTGCAGGCATTCAATGGCATCGGGCCAGGGCCGTGGAGCCAACCAGTTCACGGGAGAACCAGAGAGTCAGGTGAGAAATCTGCTGGGCTTTCTTTTCTCCCTCTTATACTTTGTAAAAACCCTCTTGAATGCTTTTTGAAACACTGCTGACCTTTGAATTAATTATGATGGCTGCCCACAAGAATACTTTATTGCTCAAAGGTTGTACTTTTATTGCCCAGGAGTCTTAATGGAATTTGTAGGTATGATTCAGCTGACTTTGTGTCTCCTATAATTGCTTAGGAGAAATAAAAAATAGATATAAATGAGACAATTGCTGGCACACAGTAAGAGAATATTGCTATAAAATGAACGTGGATCGTACAGTTCGGATGACCGATCTGAGTTCATGTCAACTTTTGAGTTTGTAAGAATGTTGAGATCTCGTTTGAAACTTTGGAGAAGATGTGAAATTCCCGGGGGTCTTTTTCTCCATTTGCTCTCTTTTGCTTAGTCCATTAAAAGTTTTTTTGGGGGGTTTTTTAAAGAAAGTTATTTTCTCATCAGTCAAACAGTCTGTCATTCACAGTTTGATTAACAGCTGGCAGCGCAGTTGGCAACACGTTTTTACCTTCACATACTGAATTGTAACCAGACTGCATTGGCATATGCTTTATCTTGTAAACATATGACAGGTACAATGAATGACAAAATGCACGCTGTTCCTGTTTGAAAGTCTGATCGCTCATACGGTTGTTAATTGCTTGTTTACTTGTTTTCTCCATCCGTTAGTCCCCTCAAGTGGCCCTGCAAATGTTTCAGCTTTTGCCACCACCTCCAGCAGTGTCCTGGTCCGCTGGGGTGAAGTGCCAGAGCCTGACCGCAATGGACTTATTCTGGGCTATAAGGTACCTTGACAACAGGCTTCTTACCAGATTTACAGTTATTGAGTCCATTGTAGTAATGAAGAGATGCATCCATTTTTCCTTTCAGGTGGTATACAAGGAGAAGGATGCAGAGTCAGCTCTGCGTTTCTGGATGGTAGAGGGAAATACAACTTATAGCGTCCAGCTCACTGGCCTTGGGAAGTACGTGCTTTATGAGATCCAGGTTCTAGCCTTTACCCGTATTGGAGATGGCATGCCTAGTTCTCCACCCATCTTTGAGCGAACACTTGATGATGGTGAGAGTCTAAACCACAATTAACAATCACCATTATTAACACCATTAAGTTATCAATCTTGCTTAAGGTGTGGCAGTTACATAAAATTTTGTTTTAAACAGTACCTGGGCCTCCTGTCGGCATCCTTTTTCCTGAAGTAAGGACTTCCTCAGTGAGATTGATCTGGCAACCCCCTGCCCAGCCAAATGGCATTATCCTCGGTAAATTATTTGTGTAGTCTTTTTACTACTTGACATACTGTACTATATGATCATTGCGATAAGAAGTAAAAACAACCCACCATCCACCAAGGTGGTAGGTCTATCTCATTGGAGCATGATTTTTATGTTGACTATTTAAAATTTTGTGCAGTTAACCAGTCTTCAATGAATGTGTTATACTAAATGGATCATCAGAAACTTGTGACAAGACTTGTACTCCAACAAGAGTAAACTAGTAGTGATCCAGGACATCATCTAGACTATTACTAACCACTGTAATGTATTAAGCTTGAAAAAGCTTGCTTTTAGAGATAGTTGTACAGGTAACCTCACTTCCTTGGCACAATAGGGACTGACACAAGAGACTGTGGTCTTTAGTGTCCTTGATATGATGGTCATTTGATGTAAACTCAAATACCATCCAGAAAGAGGCAAGTAGGAATAGTGACATTGGTGCCTAGGGACTGACGCAAGGGGCTGTGGTCTTTACCATCCTTGTTAGCATGGTCCTTTAATGTCAATTTAAATCCCTTCCAGAATGTGGCAAGTAAGACCAGGATAGGAATGAATTTTAGGAAAGTGTACAGTGTCCAGCTAGTAGAGATCACTGGGCAGGTAGATCTAACTTTCTTGGCCTCAAGTGGGACACTAGCAACTATAGCTAGGTACTGTAGCTTGTGTCTTTACATATTAGAGGCTGTAGTCTTTAGAATCCTTATTATTGTTTCTAGCCCTCATGCTGGTTTTACACTAATCTGAACAGTGAATGTAAAACCAGTTACATGGTGATTAAATTCTGAATCATCTGATTATAATGTTTATGTGTGTCTTGTCTCTAGCATATCAGATTGCTTTCCGGAAAAACTCTTCTAGTATCACCTCTGCCAACGTTGATGTTCTCAACCCAAGTGCGCGACAATATACAGCAACTGGACTGAAACCAGAGAGTGTTTATGTGTTCCGCCTCACGGCCCAGACTCGAAAGGGATGGGGAGAAGCGGCAGAGGCACTGGTGGTCACTACAGAGAAGAGAGGTACTGCTTCATCTGTCTTTACAAGGTCAGGTGCTTTTTACTACATGCCACTGAATACAACTTTGTCTGATCTCCCCTCAGCACGCCCTCAGCCCACAAGTCGCCCCGTTGTGCCTCAGGAAGAGGTCCAGGCCCGCAGTGTGCTGTTGTCATGGGAACCAGGCAGCGATGGTCTGTCTCCCATCCGATACTACACTGTCCAGTACAGAGAGCTGCCCGACAGCAATTGGACCGTCCACTCTGCATCAGTCAACCATGAGGCCACATCATACGTCATAGACAAGTAGGCATAAATTGAGCCTGTGCCAAACTTTCTAAACTTTGAGGGTCATAGAGGACAAAACTGGTGGCACCACAGTCCTACAGAGCTTTTTTTCTATTCACAGGCTGAAGCCTTTCACTTCCTACCAGTTCAGAGTGAAAGCCACTAATGATATTGGGGACAGCGAGTACAGCGAGGAGAGCGAGGCAATCACCACTCTACAGGACGGTAGGGGCAACTGCGAAATGCTTTAATGTTGTCAGGGAACAAGTTCCTGAGGCCTGAGATGAATCATAATGTGGCCAAAATAGGACACAGTCAGTAGAGGGGAAAAACTGCAGGGTTACCTCATGCTTGACCTTTGGCGTTTAACCAGAACACTGCTAACCACTATTAACTGGTTTTCACTCTTGGTTATTCTACTCTTATCAGGGTTTTTGCAGCTCTGCTGTCATTAACTGAACAAACTGTCTGTTTGTGTTCCATTAGCACCCGACAAAGCTCCCACAATCCTCTCTGTGACACCGCACACCACCACATCTGTGCTGGTCCGCTGGAAGGTGAGGTCCGATTTATCACGCTGTTCCGAGAGGGAACACGGGCGTTTATCTGTTGTTGAGGGTTGTGTTCACAAATGAGAGATAATGACATAATCTTTTCAACCCCATCCAGCCACCCCCTGAGGAGGAGATCAATGGTATTTTGCTTGGTTTTCGAGTACGCTATAGAGAACTGCGTTATGACCGCCTACGCAGCTTCACAGTGCGCACAGTTAATAGTCCGTCTGCCAACTGGGCCGAGCTCACAGGTGAGTCTTCATTCAACTCACCCAAATAAAGGACAAAGATTAGTATCAACTTGTCTGTCTAGACCTTACAAAATTTACAGTGGTATATATAGGCTTTTAATGGTAAAGTCATGATGACTTGACATAATATGATTGCTATTATATTCATGTAGCAGTATTATTACAATGTACTTAAAAAATATGTAGCAGTACCATGATACAAAGCTAAAAAAAACCTTTTGTTAAAGTCTGTTAAATAAATGTGTATTTTTTCAGTTTTATTAATTTAATTGTAAGACTGATGGCTATTACCAACAACCCTTAACCCTGAAAACCAAATTATTATTGTAGGCTATGACATGTATTAGAACATGAATTCACAACCTAATTCAGCAAAAAATGCTAACTCATCTGTTTCGTGTTTCCCTGTAATGGCAGATTCTATAGTGGCTCATCTCATTACCATGCATGTAATGAGAGCTTTACAGTGTATGAGGGCTGTGTTAATTGTCTCCTCAGCAGTTAGTTTCTTTCTCAGAGTCTGAAGAGGTGCCAGCCTCTCTGCTAGCATGAGCTAATGCGCTAATCCAGCTCTTGTTTCTCTCTCTCTCTCTCTCTCTCTCTCTCTCTTACATTCTCTTTATACATCTCCCTCTTTACCTTTGGTCTTCCTCGCTGCCATCCTCTGCCTCCTCTCCCCTCCGCCCTACCGTCTTCAGCCCCCTACAGCGTGAGGAACCTGACCGAATCCTCACTTACCCAATACGAGCTGGACAGTAAGTCCTGAGAGTCGCTCTCGCTCTTTCATCAGTGTTTCTGTCGTCATCATTTATATCGGTGTTGGGAAAGCTACTTTAAGCTGTTCATAACTTAAGTAGTTTATTTACAGTCTAATTAGTATATTGAACATTTAGCTAAAATAAAACTAGCAAAAGGTTATATTCTTATAAATTGAAATTTGAAATGTAATATCATTTAATATATTTGTATTCTTTTACTATTTTACATATTTATACAAATAAAGATGTTCACGTTTGCACATTGAGTGAAAACTGTAAATAACTTTTCACACATTTTTTTAAGAACTGTCTACATGAGCATTAGCTTGTTAGCGGAAAAAAATTACAGTTTTTAAAACAGCTGAGCAAATGTCATGCTACCGAAGAACATTAATTTAGCAGCTATCACAATTTTTTTTGTTAGTCACTCCCCAACACTGCTTTCCACTCATCCATTTCCTCCTGCCAAACTCAATCTCTGAACTCTAGTAACGTCTCTTTCTCACACCTCGTTTATTTGCTCACACGAGAGCCCAGTCTCATTTGTCTCTCTTCTCACGTCTGGTTTTGTCTGACTGTGCCCATTTCTCTCCACACTGTCATTGACTTTTCCTCTCAACATCTCACTTCATTGGAACGGGATCATTATGTTTTAGCACCACTTAAGGTTTTATCATGCTATATTGAATAGAGTGTGTATGTGTGCACATTTTTTCCATTGTTCAGATCTGAATAAACACAAGCGCTACGAGATCCGACTGAGCGTGTATAACGCGGTAGGGGAGGGGCCCACCAGCTCGCCACAGGAAGTGTTCGTGGGAGAGGCGGGTAAGGGTACAAATATTCCTCCTCAATGCTCTAAGTCAATATTGTTGATTTCACAGTCTAATAAAAACGTGCAATAGTGCTGTCAGTCAGTATAAAGTCTAATAAATCAGTTCAAACTGCCTAGGATTCATTGTCTCTCTCTGTTCTCATCAGTGCCCACCGCTGCTCCTCAGAATGTCGCTATCCAGTCCTCAACAGCTACTCAACTAGATGTCACATGGGACCCTCCTCCAGTGGAGGCCCAGAATGGGGATATTCAAGGCTATAAGGTACAGAATTTTGATGTGTTTCATCGAAACATCGCTGTGCCCCAGTAAAACAAGATAAATCCTTTGTCTGCCAATATTTCTGTTCGTTGTTTAGTATCCGAACCAGCAATGCTAGATTCACACATGAATCACTTTTTAATTTAATTGATTGCATGAGTATTAAAAAAATCTGAAATTCTTTACAATTAAAGATGTTTAAAAAAGTTTTTAGGGATTTATTAGAGCAGTTCAGTCACTCATTGACTCAAAAGAGTCTGCTGTTTTTAACATCCAAAATAGTAATGGAATATTTTATAAGAAACAAAACAAAAATAGGTGAAGTGAATACTCATAATCCATTGCAGGAGTGACTCTGTACAGCAGGTGAAGATGAAAAACAGGCATGAAACTAAAAACAGCCCTGTTTTGAATGCCCCCTGATGGTGCATCACAAAACTCTGGAAAAACTTGTCAGTTACTTTAGAAGAAAAATTTAAATCATCTGTCAGTGTGAGCAAAAACAACTACTGTTTATAACTCAATGGTTATTGGTTGACCTGGTCAACATAATAGTATTGACTAAACCAATAAAGTGAGTTTGTGACAGCTTGACAAAGCCTGTCATTGTATAATCCGAAGCATGATGGGGTTTCTTTCAAAATAACTGACCTAGCAACCACTCAGCACACCCTAGTAACCACCATTCAAAATTCTCTTCAGGCTGCCCAAGAATACCAAATACTGAATTCTTATGTAACCTTCAAGCTTCGGGCTGCCCAAGTATTCACTACAAAAGGCTTATATAACTTTCAAACATCAAACCAATCTTCAAACAGTTTTAAACTTTCAGACGAAGCTTTGTCAAACCAATATTCAGAGTATGTCTTGACAAACTTTACCTTTTAAGTTGTTTTGGCAGTTCTGTTTAGAACCACTAGTGGTGCATAAATTATACGCTGCAACTTCAAACTTGTTGATACCAGACTAGTGTGACTACTATAATAACTCCTGTCATAACCATGTAAAGCCAGTAAACCCTTTATCCTTCACACGTTACATGGATATTTACATGAATACTTTCACAGAACACATGCCTTGAATGCACAAGATGAAGTTCATAAAAAGGCGTACCACTGCTTTAGAGATTTAGGCAACTTCAGCTCAAAGCACACATATTTTGGTACATAAGAATAATCTACGCATTTTAAACAGTGTTTGGAAGATTATTTTGTAAATGTAATGTAATACAGATTACAAGTTACCCTATTTAAAATGTAATAAGTAGTATAACAATTTCTTCATTTGAAATAAGATAGCAATTTAATTTTAACGCACAGCCACTGCAAAACCCGACATAAGCATTTTCTTTTTACTTTTTTACTAAGATAATTTAGGGGTCAAATTCATATTTAAAACCATAACGAGAGCTACTGTTTTTGAAATCAAATCTTATGACAGAAAACACTGGCATCTAACAATGTCAAAATAATAGTCTAAAAATAAAGCATGTATATAAATCCAAATGGGAAATAAAACAAGTTTATCAAATAAGCATATGACGTTAATATTTTCGTAAGTAACTGTGATTTAATTATACTTTTTTCTCAGTAACTGTAACGGATTGCAAATACATTTATTTTGCAATTAAATGTGTAATTCTGTTACATAACTAGTTACTAGTTACCCTTTTAAAGGTGCATTGAGTCGTTCTAGCTAGCATTAGCATCTTGAGTTAAACACTGCATTGCCATCTATGGACGTGGATCAGCATCATGTAAATTCAATGTAAATAATCTAATTGAACATTTTATGTAAATTAGACCGATACTAATATTGTGTTTTTGTTAGTCTTTCTGTCTTCTGAACTCAGCCATGCAGGTACTGATTGCATGAATCAAAGCGACAGACATCATAACAAAGTTATTGTTCTCAGTGTGAACAGACCAAGAAAGCCTCATTCTTCTGTCCTGTGTTGAATATAATTGAATAATGACTAGGTGACTAAGTGGTACTTAGCCTGATAGACTGATTTAATTAGACACGGTCAGGCTTGGTCTGAAAAGTTTGAGGGCCTCTGTTCTAAAATATTAAGCTTGATAGACCGTCAGATTTCCATCTTCTGAAATTCTTCATTTGCGTGATTTGTGCCTTTCTAGATTTATTATTGGGAGTTTCAGCTTCAGAATGAGACTGAGCGACTCCGCACTCTCTTTCTGCCGGAGCTGAGCGTGAAGCTGAAGAACCTGACTGGCTACACCACCTACATGATCAGCGTGGCTGCTTTCAACGCGGCGGGCGACGGTCCCCGCTCGCTTCCCACCAGAGGGCGCACTCAGCAAGCAGGTAATCCGAACGGACACAAGTCCATGCAAAATACATCAATCAGCAAGCACGGAAGTGACCTTCATGCCAGACCCGCTTAGTCTGAAACGCTTTGGGAGAATATACTACATCTTTGATCCCACTGTTTTCCCAAAGCTCCCTGCTGAAAAGGTTATTAATTTTCAATTGGACGGATCACATCATACGGATTGTATGAGGGCTGTGGTGGTGTTCGACTGTGAAGGAGATGGGCTGTCTCTGAGTATCGGGGGTAGTGTGTAGGAACGGAAGCTTGTGACAGTTCGTTTAGGATGGGGAGCTGGGAACCGGGTTGAAGAAAATGAGCCACATATTGAGGAAGTGCTTTTTGGCAGGTCAGCATAAGGAGAACTGTGTTCCAAGTGATTGAGAAAAGTTAATTCAGCCTTTTCCGCTCCCTTAAAGACTGTGACAGTATAGTGAGGAAGGAACAATGAGAACAGTACAAGCGAGACTGAGTCTTGGCTCAGCTTACACCGAGACACTGGGAGATGAGCCAATACGAGCCCCCGTGCCAATCTTCCGGAGGGCAAACAAACTCCTTACATTGCTGCAACATTACCCTGACCTCTAAAAGAAGAAGAGTGCTTAAATATACATGTGCTGAGAAGTTATTTTTTAAAGCCAAACTGTAACTTCTAACTTTTTGAAGGGTCTAACTGTATACACCTGCCAATAGTGGCTGAATTGATATATATATATATATATATGTGTGTAATTCTTATCTATATCTAGTATCTAGATAATACAGTAAAAATAATTTGTGAAGAAATGACTACTTTTTGAGAACTGATGCATCGGACTGATGAAAAATGGATACAGTTATCATAAGCTGCAACTGTTTTCAACATTCTTGATAACGATTAATGTTTCTGAAGCAGCAGATCTGCATATTACATATCATATAGATATCAGGATCATGTGATTTCTGAAGATTTGGGTTATGATTCAGCTCTTCATCACAGGAATAAAGAACATTTCAAAATACAATTCAGTGGAAAGCTGTTGTTTTAAATTGTAATACTATTTCAAAATATTTCAATTTTTACTAAACTAAAATAAATAGCTTTGCTCAGCAGAAGAGACTGGTTTAAAACATTGAAAAATCTCCCTTGAAATATTTATGACAGGCTAAGCTCAGTTTCTGTGTGAAACTGCACCATCAGGCATATTAATGTTTCCTTCGACGTATTTAAAATTCCTATGTTAATGCCACATGTATTTGTAAGGAAGGGAAAAAAAACCTGAGACACCCAAGATAAAATCCTGATACCTTTATTGCCTGAGATAAATGCGAAGATTCATATTATTGATCTTGCAATGTGATTTATACCATGTATTACGTTACAGTTCCTAATAAAGTCACCAGCCTACTGCAAGTAACTGTTTTATTTACCCACCAAGGTCAATTTTTACTCACGTTTGGCAACTGTTCATTTTGAGCCCTGGCTACCTCTATTGAAATCAGTCAATCAAAATGCACTTTCGTGAAATCGTGTTCAGCCTTTAACGACATTTTCTTTTGCTCCACAGCTCCGAGCGCTCCAGGTTTTATCCACTTTAGTGAACTCACCACCACCTCTGTCAACATGTCCTGGGGTGAGCCCAAGCAGCCCAATGGCATCGTGGAAGGGTACCGTGTGGTCTATGAGCCCTGCACGCCTGTGGATGGTGAGAAACTACACCACTCCGAAAGCATTAGCTGACATAACATTTAGCCGGAGGCTGATTTGCACCCTTTTAGGTCCGTCGTGCTTTTTTAAACTTACAAATGTCTGAAATTTGCTCTCCAAATGTGTTCAAGATGAGGCTTCTTTTGGCATTTAATGAATGGCATTCCGCTGTGACGTTCTCTCGCTTTGCCCTGTTATTGAGCAAGGCATGGTTAAAAAATTGCCAAGTGTGGTGCACCGGCCAAATTCCGCTGTAATTGGGATCAGAGGAGGAATTGCTGTGGTCCCATAATGGCTCCGGAGTGGTCAAGGCTTTGGGGGAAAACAGATGTGCTAGGCTGCTGTTTACCAGTGGCTGTATCTCAGAATCTGGAGGATACGCCTCATAGGCAAAGGTCCAGCTTTCTCAATTAGTTTAACCCCTAAAGCATGACCTCGTGCAGTACTCACACATATAAGAATTCGACTGTAAAACCCTAAAAGCATTTGACGTGCTTTCAACGTAACAAAATTATTGGTTACGTGTGTAATTTCTGCTTAGGTTTTAGTTTTTGCCTTTGCTTTTTGCACAAATTAAAGGAAAGGATCAGATGCGTTGTTATAGGCCATGGATGGAAGTTAATATATTGAAATAGAAAACGGAGAAAGGTGTTTTAAACTATATGTTCTACAGTTATCTTATCATGTCGTATGTATCTCAAATCTGGTCAAATAGTGGGTCATAAAACTAATAGCTAAAATGATGTCACATTCAGCATGTTAAAAATGGAAGGTCAAGTCACATGCATTGCATTGTGGAATAAAGTACTCTTTTTTTTGTTGCATACTAGACCTTTTAGCAATATAGGTCTATTAGATATTCTATGCATACAGAATATTGGCATACTAATTTGCATAGATTTCAGTATGCAAACAGATGTAAGAAAGTCGACCAATAGTAATTCAAAATGCAAATATTAACATTGAATAATGAAAATTCTATCAGTGTAAACTAACGGAAGATCCTTAATTACAGTTTTTTATTTTAGGTTATATAAAAATGCATAACATAAGTTTTTATTTAAATAAACTTCTTATTTTTGTATTTTTGAAGGAAGTTTGAATACCACATTTTCAGTTTATTTTAATAAATAACAATAATAATAAAACTGTGCTGTGAAATATTATCGTAGTTTTAAATAACTGATTTCTAATATAATATATTTTGAAATGATCAGTTTAATTCATTCTTGATGATGCATTTCTTGAAAAATCTCAATCTATATCTTTAATACTGTCTAAAACGCAATACTGTCAATACAGTGCAGTGTAATAATGAGTGTTTGTATGTCATTGATAGTGTTTTACTCTAGCATGGTATCTAGAGTTTGAGTGTTTTCTCTACAGACTCCTCTCCTCACAATTCAGGTGTCAGTAAGGTTGTCACTGTGGATGTGAAGGGCAGCGCCCCCTTGTGGATGAAAATCAAGGATCTGGCAGATGGAGTGACCTACAACTTCCGCATCCGTGCTAAAACTCTTACCTATGGCCCAGAGATCGAAGCCAACATCACCACTGGCCCTGGAGAAGGTCTTTATGCCTTGCATTTAGCTCCATATTTGTTACTTTGTAATAAATCAAGCATATCATTTCTGCACCATTAGCATCTTATTTCCATATTTTGTGACACAGGTGCTCCAGGGCCTCCCGGGGAGCCGTTTATTTCTCGCTATGGCTCGGCCTTGACTCTCCACTGGTCCAACGGTGACCCGGGTCGTGCTCCCATCACACGCTATGTTATCGAAGCAAGACCGTCTGGTAAGTGAAAAAGCAAATAGCAGAAGTTGGTCAGAAATGCAGCACTTAAGGTCATTACAAAAGAAATAATGGCATTGTAACCATTTGCAGATGAGGGACTGTGGGATATTCTAATCAAAGACATCCCTAAAGAGGTGACATCCTACACTCTTAACCTGGATACCCTCAGAGAAGGGGTCACCTATGATTTCCGTGTAATTGCAGTGAATGACTATGGCTACGGTTCTCCGAGCGCTCCTTCTCCCTCAATATCAGGTCAGTAAACCAGCTTGCCAGAAAAAATACAAATTAGTCTTGTGTTATGTAGTGCAAACCCATTTTTCTGCTTCTTTTCTCTTTTAACAGCCCAAAAGGTCTCCCCCTTTTATGAGGAATGGTGGTTTCTGGTGGTTATTGCTCTCGTGGGCCTCATTTTCATCCTTCTGCTCATCTTTATCCTCATCATACGGGGGCAGAGCAAAAAATACACCAAGAAAACAGACTCAGGTGGGTTGATAAGCCAAAACCACTGAAAATAGATTTATAATATCTCTCAATTACCCCGATTGCCCTGTCCTTCTCTGCTGACTTGTGTGACTCAATTGAAATGGACTCAAATTTAGCTCCTTTTTCCCATCACTAGTGGGTATTGCCATGGTGTTCTGGGAAAAAGTGATTTTCCACTTGAGAAAGGCTCAAGGAATCAATAGCAGCATCTGTTTGCTTCAATTGGTTGTGGTCATTACTATCAACATGATTGCTGACTCATTTTGCTGCCTCACAGAAAGGAGTCTGCTGCCTCACGCAAAATTACATCACTTATCATTTCATGTCTTGTCTCAGCTTAGGAAAGAAGGTGACAATCGAGTCTTTTCTCTCTATTCTTGAGTAGTTTCACACAAAACTCAGAGGTTTTGCCACTTAGGAAATGGACCACAAACGCTTACTGCCACAACGCAACATAAAAGAACTAGCGGCAATGAAAGCCGACTGTGAGCTTGATTGCAGGAAAAAGGCTACGCCCAACTAAAGCATGCATGCATCACCTGTATCGATAACTCTCCAAAACAGCAGGCGGCAGTAGTCTGAATTAATCATTCAGAAAGGTAAACCAAAAAACTAAACTTTAATTTCTATATGGCCATGTCATTATGATTTTTTTTTCTTCTTACACATTGGGTGCTGAACAGCCAGTCAGATTGATCTATCTTGCTGATACCCAGTCACAAAAACTGAGTGGACCGAAACATTGACTGATGGCTGACCATTGGCTTGGTGTTACAGCCTTTAAAAAAAGCCAGCCTTGTGACTGACGCTGACCTTTCGTTTCCAGTTGGATTGTTTAAAAATACATTTATTGCAAAAAGTTGCATTAAACCAGCCAATTAGATTACAGCTTGCAAGATCGAGAAAGTGCTTTCTATTAGGGCTGGGTGATAAAATAACGATAATTGTCAATAAAATATTGAATTATACCATATTATTAATGCAAACATGTTTTAAATGTACTAAAAGAATAATGAAATATTATTACAGTATTTTTTGTGAACTTGTTATCATATTTTGTATTTTGTTTTGGAAAATAACTGCAAAAGTGTGAAGAATTCAGTGTTTCATTATGTTGTGATCATAAATAGTACTTTAAAACCACATGGTCTGCCTTCTACAGCTTAGGAGCAAAAATATGTCATTAATCTTGAAAGAAATACAAATTTAAAACTTATCTTGATAATTATCAAGTATTAACTGATTACATTTTATTGTCTTTTTTGGGGGGGCATATCACCCAGCCCTACTTTCTAGTTCCATGTCCAGTACAGACTTTGGGCTCCATAAATGTTGCAACTTTCTGCTTAGAGGTCAGGTTGTGAGCTGATCAGAGTGTGTGTGGGAGGGATTCTCACATGGTTGTTTCTGAGCTTGGTCAGCGTTTATTGCTGTGCCAGGGCCAGGATCAGTGAACAGGGTTGTGGATGTGCAAGAAGCACAAGGGAAGTGTTTGTGTAGGACACAAAGGGCTCCTCTCAAGATACGCCCCACCCGCCTGACCCTGTTCGGTCCTGATCTCTTGGTGCCGTTTTGTTTTACTGAGCTGCAGCGAGGCCAAAAGTTCTGCCAGGTGGGAGATTGCACTGTCCATTTAGGCGTAGAGGTCACTGCACTCCTCACTTCCCTGGAATCACACTTCAGTTCAACTTTTTGAGATCAGAGGTCTTTTGACTTTAAAAGATGCATGCTGAATGACCTAGTGTGATTTGACTCGCTTCGCTGCCATGGCTATGTACACAATTAGGCAAACAAACCCTGAGGCGTACAACTAGAGATTAGTGGTTCAAGATCTGGGTTGGTATGCCTAGCAAAAGATCATTTGCATGAGAAGCCCACAAAGTCAGATTAAATGCACAACATATTTTGATGTCAACAGCAAAGAGAACCTTTCTTCTTAGGTTGACCTCTTATTTCCATCTGTAGGTGCCCACTCGAATTGCACATCTCTGCCTCTCTCCCATGGAGAGATGGTACGGCTGGATGAAGGACGCTTCCCTGCCCTGGAACTCAACAACCGTCGACTCTCAGTCAAAAATTCCTTCTGCCGTAAGAACGGAATCTACACCCGGTTAGTATCTGTGCATAAATTACAGTTTCCACTCAATAGAAACATATCACTTCACAGAAAGAGTACAACAAACTCAATCAGTATCTAGTGGAATAGTTTGCTCTGCTAATATACATTTTTTTTCTGGAATTTTCTTTGAGGTAAACACTGTCAGTATGCTGTTCGGGCCATTGTTTGCACAATGGGTTTAATTCCCAAATGGTTGCAAACAAAGAGCTAGAGAGGAATGTATTCTGTCCACACATAGAGCTCTGGCTCGGCTGTTGATTTAAATTCTACTTCAGCCATCCCTTAAATGGATTGAGTTGGCATGGATTTTAATGACAGTCGCTCTTTTCAAATCTCCAACTGCAATCTGTCAGCTGAAAGAACACACCAGACTGTGAACGTTGGACCACTTAGACCCCCCTCCTTTGTGTCTTATTGAGATTCAAAGTGCATTCTGTGGAAATTGACCATTTATATAAGCTGCTTCTACAGAGCATATTTCTTCACATTCTCTTGAGCTTAGATCAGACCATATTTATGATAGACATACCATGTCCCCAGTAGATCGAGGACTAAGAGAAAGATCTTCAGAAACCCAACCCAAAATGTCTTTTGTTGCTGCTAGAACATTGGGCAAACGCCTTTACATGTTTTTTCCTTTCTTGAAGATATCTACAATAAAGTCATTGATATTTAGGTTTTGTCAGTATATTGTCTGATATTGATCATAAAATTTAATCTTATAAAATTGCAGTGCAACATGTTTTCACGATTTTGGACCAATAGCATTTCTTGGTGGGTGGATCTACCCAGTGTGACTCTGCACAAATTAAACGACCAAGCAGACTCTTTTTGCTCTGGAAAATGCTTCAGTGACTACTTTTGCTGTCACTATTCACACTGAGCAAATGCGACCGTTGACCAACTTTTATTATTTTTATTAACCTTAGTCAGCCATTGTTTGAAAACTCTCATTTTCCAATGTAATGTATAAAATTAAAACAATTTAATGCATGCATTTCATCCTTTGAAGGAGTCTTAATTGGTTAGGTCAGACCTTCCGCAAACCCCACTGCAGTTTACGCCATGCCCTAGGACTTTTACAGATACTTTTTTGGCTTTAGGCATATTTGTTAGAACAGTATGCAATAGTAGTCTATATGGCATTCTCATTATTCTAGTGAACTAAAAGGCCTTGCAAGCAACTTAACTTGATTGGATGAAGGAATGGGTCTGCTTCAAGCTTCCTCTGGTGGTAATTGGAGAAGCCTCTTTGGGCCCATTATACTGGAATGTGCTAGGGGGTTTGTGCTGGTTCTCTGCCCAGATGCAGAGGCCCAGGATGGGGATCAAAGAGCCTGGGCAGTGAAGGACTTCCACTTTAGATGCAGTCCTGCTAATGAGCTCCCATCAAGATGGAGCCACGAGAGATATCTTTGATGGAGGTAGGAAAGGAAAGGAAAGGAAAGGGTTTGGTATGGGACGGAAGAGATAGAGGCGAGAGATGAGGCTGGATAAGAAGAATGGAAGACCTCAGCGCTCGTGAATAATTGAAGCTCCTCTTTGGCTGCTGAGGGGTGTTGGGGGCTGTATGGCTCCACCTCTCTGCTTCAACCTTTTCTCAAACCTCAGTCTCCTCTGAATTTTAAACAGATACAATGTCATAACCCTCCCCTCCCCCTGGTTCTCTTGCTTTATTCCCAGGGGCCCGATTTTTGTTGGGACAACCCCTCCACCACCAACGATCTCCATTAGTATACAGCTCGCGCATGGTCATCTTGTTCATTTTGAGGTTAAAAAAAAAGCATTCTTCGTTTCGCCATTGATTTCAATGGCCATGTTTTTCATTAACTCTCTTGCATATTAGATATTCCTTTACTCATTAGCTCTCCTGCATGGTTCTTTAAAGCCTCTTCCCTATGTGTGTTATTTCAGCTTGATTTATAAGCCAACTGAAGTCAAGTATTGAAGCATCTAGGGCAGCTTAATAGCCTCAGTTCAAAAGCTAATGTCTCCAGTGACCTTGACTTTGAGCATATCAGACCTCATTATGGCAAATCAAGTAAACCCATCCTGCCATACGGCAAGCCTTCTGCCTTCCTTTTTAACAAACAAGTGAAGCGCTTCAAAGAAGTACAGTCCAACCCCCTGTAGCCCCTCAAATTGGGGGATGATTCGCTGTCCCTTTCCCTTTAGAAGGCTTGTCATCCATCGTTTCTACTGGATTGCGCAGAATGAGTGTATTCATCCAATCAAAATCAGCTTTGAGAATTGATCCGTGAGTTGCTGCATCATTTGGTCTTCATGAGTTCCTTGTGATGTCTCCTGCATAGTCTAGTCCACAATAAACTGATGCTTTTGAATGTCTGTATCGAATAAAATTAGTCCGTTCCATTTGTGAGTTCAATTTTCAAGTTTTTCGAAAACATGCAGTTATTTTGTTTGAAGAAGAGGACAAAATTATTTCCAAATCCGCAAAAGCTTAGTTTGTCTTCAGAACACAAGATATTTTTGATGAAAACCAGGAGACCTTTGACTGTCCCATTGACTGCCAAGTAAATACCACTGTCACCATTTTGGGTGAACTAACTCTTAAACATTGGATATTATTTTGTTACTAACCATAAAACGACATATGTTATGTTATGAGTGAATAGTAAGGTTTCTCTGTGTGTTCTTCTTCTAGATCTCCACCACGGCCCAGTCCAGGCAGCCTGCACTATTCTGATGAAGACGTCAGCATCAAATACAATGACTTGGTCCCAGCCGAGAGCAGCAGCCTGACCGAGAAGCCTTCAGAAGTGTCTGACTCACAGGTGATTCACCCCAGCAAGGTCAATGATTTTCTTAAGATAGTTTTTCTGATGTTATCTGGAATCAAAATTGGCCAGTGCATGTTATTGCAAATAAAAAAAATTATCTTCATAATCTTTAATCAAAACTTAATAACTTGCCATGCCTCTGAAATGACTTTGCGTTTATGGCTGACAGCACAAATCCCTCATATTCATCAGCTCATACTCTCTACATTTTGGTATAAAATTCCCACTATTCCCAATTCACTAGCTAAAGGATACAATCGGGCCTTACCCTTGTTTCAATGAATATCCCATTTCACTCGTAAAAACACAGGGATTCAATTGTCGGTCCATATTATTCATACTTCATGTTTTCTTTCGTCAGTAGGTTTGTTGATGTTATTTACCATTTTAAATGAAGTGTTTAACACAGAAGACCCCCCCACAGGAAATAAAAACCACAAAGCTCTCTATTTAACATCTGAATTGTTTTTCTTAGACAGCAGTGAGATTAAATGGAGAGCAAATGGAGATGCTTGCTTAAGTCTTCTGCCTCTCAGGCTACTCCTGAGAAAAAAAGTCCTAATTTTACCCAACTTCCTTTTTTCTTATTTGTCTTAATTTTTAAGCAATTAAAAAAAAACATAGTAACGCTTTACAATAAGGTGACATTTGTTAACATTAGTTAATGTATTAACTAACATAAACAAACAATGATCAATGCATTTATTACACTCTTTTTTTAATCTTTGTTAATGTTAGTTAATGAAAATACAGTTGTTGATTGTTTATTCATGTTAGTTTACAGTGCATCAACTTTAAAAGCACAACTTGTGATTTTAATAATGCATTAGTAAATACTAAAATTGACATTCACTAAGATTATTACATTTTGTAGAAGTATTGTTCATTCTTAGTTCATGCTGTAAACTAAAGTGTATATATAGTATAAAGTATATATATCTATATTTGAGACAAAGCAGAAAAAAAAGCTGAGAACTCCCTTGAGTGTCTTGAAAGAGCTATGAATAATCAGAAAAAGTTCCAATGGCCCTCTGAAATGCCATTTCATTTACGTTGAACTATTATTTCTGCAAACAAATGATTTCTGCAAAGAATTATGATAAAAATGACCTTTCTTTTTCAAACGAATGCAGTTCATCTCATTCCAGGCCAGTGGTCTCATTTCTATGCATTGCTCCGGAAAATGTTTTTAATGAATTCTCATGACTGAAATTTCTTTGTCAAAACAACTTTTTATGCAACAGGAAGTATGATACAGGATACTAGAATCTCTCTTGTGAATTTTTTTTCATGTTTGCAGTATCTGTCTCAATAACTGTGAAACTAGAGCTTAAAGTGTCATGGGAATTTGTGAATCCTTTGGCCCAAGCTGTGAGAAAGTAGGGGGCACTCCTCTTGTTTGAGCATTTGTCTCTCCTCCCACAATCCCACTGGGAGCTTTTTGCCTGTTTGTCAGGTACCTATACTGTCATAACATTACTCTGTCAAAGAAACCCTCCCACCGTGCCACACTTTAGCATAATGTCACAGTAAACAAGCGATATGAGTCTTAATTTAGACCTTCTCTGACAAAAGACAGCTGGTGTACAAATAAAATCCATGCAGAGGGCTTTTCAGAGTCATTTATCTTCATTAAACATCCCGATTTTTGGTTTGTCATTTATGAGACTCTGTAAATTCATGTTTTTGCCCTTTCAGGAGACACTTGTGTTTTCATTTAAGATATACAAGAAAAACAAGATGTAATATATAAAAAATATCACATACAGCTTAATTTTTATCAAATGAATATATTTTTTTTAAAGGAAATAAAGAATATTTATCAAATGAATATATTTTAAAACAGCTTTTTAGGTTTAAGAGATATATTATGAAATCCTTTGTAATACCATTCAATGTCGAATAGCTTTTAAATATTTTTTTAAAATGTAATGAAAATTAGCTTTTAAATATTTTTGTGGAAACTTGATACATTTTTCAACAAAAAAATTTTCATAATGCACTGCCACTTTTGATCAGTTTAATACATCCTTGCTGAATAAAATAATGAGAAATTGAAATAATGAGGAAGTGGAAAAGTCCTACTACGCACATTTTTCTAAAATGGACTGGAGAAATGCAAGCTACTACAGAAAGTGAAGGTGTAACAGATCCTTTCTTCTCTTCTAATTTTCAATTACAGGGCAGCGACAGCGAATACGAGCTGGATCCAAACAGGCAGAAGACCCACTCCTTCGTCAACCACTACATCAGTGACCCCACATACTACAATTCCTGGCGCCGACAGCAGAAGGGCGTCTCCCGGCCCCCGGCGTACGGCTACGCCCAGCCCGACACGGTGGCGGAGCAAGAGTCCCGCCCCCACCCGCCCCCGCTGCCACCGTTACCACCTCTGCTACCCCACAGCAACCCATCCCCGCAGCCCCAGGGCCAGGGCACCCTGTTTAGGCCCAAGGGCAGCCGGACTCCCACCCCTTCACTGCTGACCTCTGACAACCACAGCCAGCACACCCTGTACAGGCCCCCTAGCAGCCTGGGCACCTCCGCTCAGGTCCCGGCCACAGGATTCTCCTCATTTGTTTGATACAAGACTCTCATTCCAATGACAACACGCCTGGGAGGGACTCCTGCAAGTATTATCGGTCTGTAATTATTATTATTTTATCTTATTTTTTCCCGCTGCACCTTGTTGGACATCGAGAGCTGCTTTTGGATTTTTTTTTGCCAGGTGTACTGTGGTTTTATATGTGCGTGCAAGAGCATCGAAACGCAGACAATCATTCTGAAGGGAATCGTTTGTTGATTGTACATTTTAAAATACATTAACTTCATCCTTCACTGAAAAAGAAATTTTGTGTGCAAAATATATATATATATTAAAAAAAAAGCTAATGCAACGTGAATGCATAATATTGAGTCCAAAAGTCTGAGACCATCTGGATTTGTCTTTTTAATATTTCAGGTTTCATATAAGTTTTAGTATTTTGAAATATTTAAGACAGAGAAAAGACAACGTTGATGGTCTCATGCTGTTGGACCCCACTTTGAATGATTAAACAAACTGCATTTTACATAATGCTGCAGATTTCCAAAGCTCATCTCTATCATTCTGTTTATGTGATATTGCTCTGATGTCGTTCACGCAGAAATCAATGACAGAATATTTCTAAAAAGCAAAAATCGTAGTGCAAAACTGTGATTTGAGTAGTGTCAGTCTCTTGAAACTGAAAAAAGAGAATTTTCAGCATCCCCACTTTATATTAGGTAGCCTTAACTACTATGTACTTCTATTTAAATTAATAATTTGGTACAATGCACTTATTGTGTACATACATGTTTTTACATTGTACTTATATGTAATTACATCTGTAAATAATTTCTGTAATTACATTTATAATTACACCGTTGAACCATCCGTTACAACTTAACCCACCCTTAAACCTACCCATACAACAAAAAAACTAACTAACCTTACCTGCATCCCACAATAGCAGCAAAAGTGTTTTGCAAAACAATATGAACACAATAAGTATACTGTACGTTTTTTTTTTTTTTTTTATGTAAGTAGTTAAGGCCACCTTATATAAAGTGTGACCCATCAAACTTTCTCACACTTGAAATAGTTAACCATAACCGGGTTATATGTTTCACATTTTAGGTCATATCCACACAGACACTGGTATTTTTTACAGTTTCCTTTTTCTATAAAAAAAAAATCTCCATCCACATGAAAACCTATGTACAAAGCATGGCAAACCCACCGGAGGCGATAGAATCTCGACCGTAAAGCCATGTTGGCCAATCAGAAGCCTGAAAATGTTTCCGGTAGGCGGAGCTAACAGCGCGTGCTCTGACGTCGCGAGCCTAAATGTCTAGTTTCGCTGTCTACACGATAACACTGCAACCAGAGTTTAATCAAACCGCATAGAAAAATAAATAGCCGCGTCTGTGTGGACAGATCCTTACATTGTTCATAAAATTCCATTCAGTTCACTTCCATTCAAGTCACTTTTGACATTTGGCGTTTTATAAACGACTGTTTATACAGCTCGCAGTGTTTCCGTGACTGTCCAAAGCATGTGAATACGAGACACAGGGTATATTTCAGGTTTTATTTGCTTTCATTCTAATGCAGCAACTTTACAAGTTGGACTCTGTAATGCAGAGTTAACAGCACAAAATTAAGGTTTCGTAATCACCAGTACAAACCATTGCTAAATCTGCTTCAAAATGCATTTTAAAATGGGGTGTTCAGAATTATGATAACCCGGGGTGACGCACCAGTGTGAAAAGCCAGAAAAAATAAGGATCCATTTAGTTTTTTTGCCTACCGTTTGCTTATGACCAGCGAAGGAGACTGCAAGGGATAAGGCCTGTGACATTATTTTCTTCCTATTTTGATTCATTTGAAATGGAAATTTGACTCATTATGTAACTAAATGCATTTTATTCGACATGAATTATCATTGGATCAGTGTTTTTGTACTGTTTGCTGAGGATCACCACAAATTAGTTGGTGCTGCCATTATCAAACTTCGGTTTTCAAACCCATGGACAAGAGGGTTTTCATCACTTTTCGTGGCAAATAACACCCTATTCCCAAGATACAATCAAATAATGCGAAATATATTGATGTATTAATCATGCATTTGCATTAAGGTAAATGAAACAACAGCGGATTTGTGCCAATATCAGTCTCTGAAAGAGAGTTTTTCTGCTTCTTAAACCAACTAAACACACAGGAGTAGAAAAGCAAACAGTTTTTTATAGCGATATGTGATTTCAAGACAAGGCCACTTGCATTTATGTTATCGAATGATGTCTCGTCTGTAATGTCTTCAAGGATATAATAACGCGTTTGGAAAAAGAAAAGAAAAGAAGTTTCTTAAAGGTATAGTTCGCTCATTTACAAGTCGTTCCAAACCTGCATGAGTTTCTTTCCTCTGTTGAACACAAAACAAGATATTCTGAATGTCGGTAACCACAAAAAAATGGAAGAAAGCCATTGACTTCCATAGTATTTTTGTTTCATATAATGGAAGTCAATGGACGCGTCAACTGTTTGTCTACCAACATTCTTCGCGATAAATTTTTTTGTGTTCAACGCACACAAAAAAAAATAAGTAAATAATGACAGAATTTATCTCTTTAATAACACTCCTGCAATCAAGAATGATCTCTCAAAATGTCTGTGCACACGCAAATCTGTACGCAGTAGTGTAAAGATACCTTGTGGGTCAATATCTTCCATCTTCATCATATGCATACAATCTTTATGGACGGGTGACGTCACTCTGTGTCAGACGATTTTGTACAGACGAGTCGCAAACGTCATCGTGTTCGGGATCTGTTGCTCAGAGACTGATAAAAATGTCTGCTCTTACAAATGACATTGTATGTATTTCTCTGAATATATTGTAGAATGTGTTTTTACGGTTCACAGTTTGACATAGTGTACACATACAGTATGCTTACGTGTATGTCAGCAGATATGCTTAATTTATTTATAATCGATTGGTTTTATACTCTAACTTAAGAAGAACAGCAGCAGTCTTATGTGGAAACTATTTTAAAGGACTTGAAAATTACGATGATCATGATTCACAATATCTCCTGTCTTGTTCTCTGTGAAGTGACTATCACTGTACAAAACTTGATGAATTATATTGGACCAAGGCATGGTTCATATCTAAAATAAATTACTCTATTTTTCAGTGTTTTTGTTGATGTCTTGCTTTGGCTTTTGAAAGTTCAGCAAACATTTTATATTTTAATATTTTACCGAGGACAATTATCTACCGTATGCAAAGGCTCGCTGTTTCGACGATTGTTTTTGAAATTCACATGCTTATTCAAAGCTGAATTTATTTAGATAAAAAATAATACAGTGTGCAATTATAATGTGAAATAATACAATGTAAAATAACTGCTTTCTAAATATATTTTCACATTTAATTCATGAATTTTGAAAGTTGAGCCAACTTAAAGTTTTAAGGCAATAAGCAGGTTTTTGGGTTTTCTCAACTTCTTTTTTTAAGTTTAAATAACAAAAGGTGAGAAAACTCCTTCAAAAATAAGTCGAGAAAACTCAAAAATCTGGTTGCGTAAAAACTTTAAGTTTACAGTGCAAATTTTTTTTTTTTTAAACAGTTATGTTGCCAAATATTTTTGTCAAAACCTTAATTTTTCAGGAGCCATAGATAAACAGAAAGTTTAAAGGAATGCATTTAATTGAAATAGAAATCTTTAATAACAATGTATTAGTCATTACTGTTATGAAGGAAAAAAATTCCACAGACACAAAAAAAAGACACACAGACACACAATAATGCAATTTTACTGTGAAATACTGTTTGCAATAATTTTGCAGAAGTAAAAAAATAATTAAATATAATCATTAGATTACACAAATTGTTTATTTTTTATGCATATATTAATATTTTATAATATATATTGTCCTGATAGTGTTTTGTGACAACACTGTTTTTTAACCATAGTGTATGGAAAGTCCAGGTTTTCAGCATATAATATAATATAACACACACACACAGGTTTTACAGCAAATTTAATAAACTTTTTTGTCCATTATAATGCTACTCAATAACTAGGGTATATTTTGTCTTATTTTTGCATGACTCTACTTGTTTTGCCCAAAAAAAAAGAAAAGAAAAGAAAAAAAAATCCATAAAAAAGCGAGTCGTTTCAGCAGCTCTTGCCTCATTCCCCTGCAGCTACACTGAAGATAGATTTGGGCCAGATGAGAATGGGTAAGTGAGTGCTGAATCATTCAACATCCGAAGAAACTGAGCTTAGATGTGGGAGAGTTCGCCTGGAGATAATCTCTTTATTCCAGGCCGGAAAACATCGATCTGGACATCAGGGGGTAAGAGCAGAGATGTCACAAGAGAGATGAGAAATAATAACCCAGTAAAGAGCAGAGGCCAAGCTTACAGTGTGGCCTACGCAGACGAAACCCATCAATAACCATACCTACAAAGTATGATTTATCCGTGTACGAAAATAAATCAACACATGATGTTACAGACAGTAGGACTGTGACTGGCAGGCTTCCCCAACATCACATGGTACATCCAATTATGACCGTGAAAGACTTCTAGTAATAATCTTCTGCTTCATTCACATCTTTTACTCTGTAACTGCAACACTGATGGCTCAGGTTGGAAAACAAAAAACAGTGATATATGACCGTGCTGTTTGCCTGTTGAGAGCAGATAGTGATCTCACTGTTCAAACATGCTTTTCTTCTGTACACACAGTGCCAAAGGCCTTGAACTGCAAGGGGATACTTCTCTTTAGGCGCATGTCTGAGGTGCAAATTACACATAATGGCCTTTTGCAAATTGATTTATGTGAATATACAAACAGCGGTAAAACCCTGTGGGTACTGACTAGACTTTCAATGGGACAATGACTGACAATTGTTCCCCGCAAGATCCCTATCAAGTTAACTGCATTTCAAAGAGACATCCAAAGACAAAGGCAGGGCCATTGGGAGGGCAGGCACAGTAGCACCCTTTCCGCACGCAATACAGGCCGTTCGAGGATTAATTGTTAAAAAAATAAATTCAATAAAAGCAATATTTTAGCTTGATTATGTTATTTTCCCATTGGGTGATGTAAACATGTACTAGTTCACATTACAAAGGTCACATAGAATAAAAAACTAATACTTTAAATATATAAAACATACAAAAACACAATATGTAACTATAAATAGTGCTGTAAATGATACATATGAAGAGTTTGTTTGCTGCTTTTTTTTTTAAATGTTCCAAATTTTTTCATTGTGCATTCCAATAAATCTCAGTTATTTTGAAATAAAACACATAATGAATATGAAAAAATATGAAATGTGTGTTTAATAATACGGAAATATAATAATATACAGATATTTGATGTTTATAAATATTTTTTCATTTTTTTTAAGTTAGATTCCCCTTTGCCTAATATAATTATTTATTTATTTACTGTACTTTTTTCACTTTTTCAAACAGGCTTGGTTTTCTTCGCAATACGCTCTCTTTGATTTAATGCTGTAATATAACCCGGGCGTGTTTTTGACCGATTTCGTAAAATTGTCACTATATGAAGTTTAAAGCGGAAAATCAGGCAGTCAAATCCTGCTGTGTCTTTAAGCGCGGCGGGCAAAGGGGCGTGTCCAGTACAAAGAAGAGGCGTGTCTGTTGAGAGAAGGGGCGTGGTTAGATGAATTATTGCACAGAGCGTTGGGTTTACAGCAGAGCCTGACACAGGAAGGATGCGGGTGGCTGTCGGTGTGTATTGTCACAACTGAAAGATGCATGCGTTATCCATAAAGAAATAGCAGAAAACAGCACGGGGAAATATTTAACTCTAACAAACAGAAACGCTTTGTAATACATCCTGGGGATAAAACCACAAGCTGCACAGTGCATGGATCGCACCATTACAAACAGTAAGTTTTTAAGTTCATATTAAAGAGAGCGAAATATTTTACACAGTCCAAAACCCTGCACGGACAGCGCTTTTGCGAACTCAATGTTTTCTTACACGATAACCGATCTATCCATTATTTAGCGAGTGGCTGTACGGGTTAGGTCAAAGTTTTTCGTGCCAAACCTCTCGTTAGTTCGCACGACACTAAACACGAGACCCTCCATCGGTCTTCAAAGCCACGGTCGATAAAGGGAGGGTCACCGGTCTCTCCCTGGAAAGGTGTTTATCGTTCTGACAACGAAAGGTTCTTCTTACGATGTTAAATGATGCGACCGCTAAACATTTGCGTGCATTTGCATGAAAACGGTTCATTTCCGTTGATGCAAGCGCATTCTGCGTGTTCATTGTTTATTTCTACGAGGATCCGTCATCATCATCATCATCGTCACCGCTCCACATGGTCAGCTGGATCATTGTTCTTCAGGCGCTCGTGCGCTTCACGAGCCGAACGCTCTTATATCGATTTTCTCCCTCTTTTTCCCTATAAAGGGCTCAAATTTGCTCGACCAACACACGTCATTTGCGTTGCGACACCGTCGCTTCTAGGTCCATGTGCAAGACCGCTGTGAAATACTAGTAGGTTAATTCACGCGCTGTGTCATTCTTTTGTTGTGAACTGAATGTGGGTTTATAAACGGAGAAAGCACCGAGAGGTCTGTCACGAAGAGCCAGAGCGGGAGCGGGGATGGTGCCTGTGGCAATGGATGCATGTAATGAACTTGAATGGTCATGACCTACTTTGTAAAAGCAGCGTCTTAATCAAGGGAGTTAAAAGGTTCAGTTGAATTGAATTTATTTGACAGCTTCATAGAAACCGTACTACATACACCTATGCCATACACATAAACTGTCGAGGATTAGTAACACAATAAAGCCCTTGGCTTATTTCACTTACTGTTCATTCCAAACGATAGGATGTGTTCATTTACTTAAACGCACTATATACTATATATTAAAAGGCACTTGAGAGCCATAAACTCGGAAGTTATGAGAAATTGTCAGAATTAAGCAGTTTATATTTTACAGTTCTTTTCATTTGGATCAAAATTCAAGTATATGGGTAGCTGACAAATAAAACTGGACCGTGTGCTGTGGTGTGAGAGGTTAATTATTATCAGGGGTTATTTTTTATTTTACATTTTTGTCACACCACAGGGCACATCGATACATCGGCTACTCTATACTAATTGTCACTTTTTATCTCGAACTTGTGGGTTTATATTATGCAATTCTGAGTCTGTATTTTGCAATTGTTAGAAAATTTCTGAGAGAAAAGACAGTGAATTGTGAAATATAAACTATAATAATAATGTGAATACTTATAATATTATTATAATATTGTTAACTTAATATGATACTTTATGATATTCTTTATGCATAAAAAATAGCAAAGCCTACTCACTCACAACCATTATAAAACTTTAAATATGTAATTCAAAATGAAGACTGCAGTGTTTGGATTCTTTCTGTTTGTTCAATGTTATGTTGATATCAGTTTTCATATATAGAGGGCATATAAATATAAATCCCTTTGAAATCAGTAGCTGCTTAAGTCAGTTTAAAAAAACAGCTTCGTTTGATTATAGATGTCCGTGACCGTTTTCTTTTTATGTAATGAAATTTATGAGTCACAGAATGAAATCATTCATTAAACGTCTTATGCAGTTGAAGGGCATTTTATATACATTTTTCACATTAGTATCGACAGCTGAAATAGCTACAGTTTGTAGTTTATTGTTACTGTTGCGAGTTTTTGCAAAGGCCTAATCATTGTGTGAGTTAACGGCCGCTTTTGGGGAGGTCGTCTGGAGCGACACTCAAGTGCGTCTGAAGGTCTGTGTTTACACACGTGTGTCCGCACATGCACGTGTGCACCAGTTGATAAATGTGTTTGTTTAGTTAGAGACCTTCAGCACCTGCTGGTCATCCTGGTACCCAGGTTAAAGTGCTTTCTATTTTCTCAAACATCACTCCCTTCTCAGTAAACGGACCGCCAGGAACAGATGTGCAAGTTTATGTACACGTTGCCAGCATATGTTTTCCTTCTCTTGGTTTGCTTGACATGACGTCCGCTAATTTGTTGAGCTAATCTATCCCTCAGACTTTTGGGAGAACAGTATCTCAGTTGTACCAGTTTTATATCAAAATTAGCAGAAGTGTGTGTGTTTTGCCTGTGGAAAGCCAGTGCTGTTAGCACTTGTAGTGTTTGAGCTTTCTCATTTGCACTTGAATAGTGTGCCATGAACCTCATTACTGTACTGTTCAACAGCTGCCCTGGGCTTTTTCAAAGTGTCTTAATTATGAGATCTTTTGTCAGACTCGGTGGGTTTGAATGCATGTACGTTGCTGGCTTGTTCCACTTCCATTACTTTTATGAAAAAAAAATTCAATTTTCTAGTACATAACACCCTGTTTTTTTACGGATTGATGTCCTGAAGGGTGTTTTGGACTATGTAATCTGTTTCTGTTTCTAATGGGAAAATAAGATCATCTGGTGTTAAAATGAAGATATTAGTTTCCCAGTAAAAGAGCGCATGATGTACAGTAAAAAGCAGACGGCGGCGTGTTTTTACAGTGGTATTTATCTCTGTGCTGTGTGTTAACATGTCCTCGACCTTGACAGTTCTGCATGTCTGTGTGTGTCCAGCCTTTTTTCACGTTCCAGGAAATTCCACATAAACTGTATTTTTCCTCGAAACAGGGCAAGCGCAGGAGGCTGAAAAATGGCTGAAAGAGCCGCTAGCATGTGTGCAATTATTATAGAAATACAGACGTTTGGAGGAATGAGATTAGGTGGAAATAACATGCTTGATGAAACCAATTGCAGACGGAGACATCACATGAGTTTTATTTGACATGATACAGCGGGCAGGGTAAAAATTTGTCAATTCGACCTCATCCAAACCCACAATCGCTCTCTCTGATCCTCTGCCAATTCGCTGACCGCTTTAAACCTTGTGTAACCCCTCCAAACAAACCCCCGAAACGTCAGAATCTTGCACCGTTTAATTAGTGGCATTTGATAGGGGATGCATCGGAATCTCTTAATTAAGCCTAAATATTAAACTTTGCCTTGTTGCTAATTCTGCGCAAGTCGCGTTACAGACATGACACCCCAAATCAGACGGCTTCCTGGGGGAACTACTCAGATTGCATTAGATTTGTGGATTCCGTAAATCAAACAAGGTACTTCCTGGTCTTTTAAACCAATTTATTTTACCTTTAGTGGTATTATTTTCTGTTAATACCTGTTTTGGCGGTTTAAACTTTACAGGGACAAGGAGTTGTGTTCCCTTAAGGGTGTCAACACATTAATATAGAGACACAAACCATTAATATAATATTAGCACTTATAAAGCACATGCTTTGCACGACCGTATTCGGATAAAACCCAATACCTAAACATAATAATGGCCTCATTAACTATTTAAAAGCGTGACTTTGTTTTGTTTTTCTCGCCAAAACCGACATCATTTAGACGTCTTTCCTGATTTTGGCTCTTTGGTTTGAATAGTTTGTGAGTCTTCAGTGTAAACGCTACACACGGACACGATTGGCTTTCATCTTTGGATACAGAATGAACATTACATGTGGAACCCTTTCAGAAAATGTGCTGTTTTTACTATAACATCCATCGAGATGAAGTCATTGCGACAAGTGCTTATGATTGCATTATATATAGAATTACTCAAGTTGCATTAAAGGTTGTGGCAAATGCAGTCATGTGTACAGAGCACGCTATGCAAGTATGATTTCTGCAATCTCTGTAGGACTAGCACAGTGAAAACACCTTTTGAGCAGTGTAAACCATTATTATAATGTATATCGTGATGGGTGTTTTGTCGAAAATGCAGGAATGAGATCCGCTCTACTGCAGACCGGAAGAAAATTACACTGAAATGCTCGATTCAAACTTTACTATATTGTGCCTTCACAAGTGGATTATGATCATATATATTATTCATATCCTTTACGTTCACTTTCTTTCCCGCCTTTGTGCAGCATAATGGCTTCAGTCGTATTTGCATTCGCCACACTCAGCTCTCCTGTCAAAGTGATGTGGAGTGACGAAATCGAGAGAGAAGTGTCTAGACGAAATCTGAACACAAGTGGTCACAGGAGATGCATTTTAAAACGCATGTTAAGTTTAGCTGTAAACGCTAATGCATCTCAGCGGACCGCTTGAGTTTAGATGGCTGAAAATGCATCTTAATACCAAGCAGAATCTAATTAGCAGCCGTTTCCGTGTTCATCTTCTCTTAACACCACTCTTTTATATTTCAAATCTATTCAATATCAGAATATATATGGAAAGGTGCATTGTGCGTATTACTAGGTAGTTGTAGAAGCTTTTCTTTGTTGTTAAACAATAAAAAGTTCCCTGGAAGTAATAATATGGCATTGTTTGAATATCTGATGGGGCTTTGCAATTTTTAATTTTTTCCACGACGCATCAAAAGAAAAGCAAAAACCCTCCACGTCACCTCTCTTAGCCTCAAAGCAGCGTTTAAACTATTTAGAATAATGGGTTTCATGGATCCCATCAATGAAATCATTCCGGGCATGTTTTATGACTGCAGGCCGTGTGTTTTTAGAGATGCTTATTGGCGGTAACATCACACCTGGTGAGGATGAGAGTGATTGTAATGTTCACAGCTGGGCGTCAAACCTGCCTTTAGGTGAAATAGATTCTCATTAAAGCAAAGAGTGCAAAGGAAAGTTCTAGGGCAGCGGAGGTGGTTGCATTTGTGTTCGGGGGTTTCGTATACTATATGTACAGATGCAAACATTCAAAGCTTATTATCCAAGAACGTAATATAAGCCAAATGATATCGTTCCAATTCAATATTCTGTGAAAGGATTTGCAAACATCTGCACCTCTAAAGGTTTACATGCATTGACGTTGGTTCTGTGAGTTGGCCACATGTTGTTGTTTTTTTGTGTGTGTATAAAGTGTTTTTCACTTTGATTTGTGCTGGACTTACAGTTGGATGGAAACACAGTTGAACTTAATGTAAATGGGTCAGTGACGTTAAGATGTCCAGATCAAAAGATATTAAAAAAAGTGATTTTATGTCCACAGAAAGTGCCTTACTAGTTTATTACACTGAATGACACTTTAGTGGCGAAAAATCGGAGACGGAAAAAAACTGAAAACTTGCATTTTTTAAAAGCAGTGTTATACCCTTTTTTTTGTTAAACCCGTTCACGGAATTGTACAAAGTTGTATGAAATTGATTCTGAACGCCACCGGAGCACCAATAACAGCGGCGTTTGTGGAGGCCTGCTGGGCTGCTTGTTTGTTTAGTGTGATGGGGAATTGAGTTTATGGAGTGTTTATGCTCCTACGGAAGGGCAGGGAGTCGATTTCTGTTTGGGATGGGAGGGTGTGGACACTTTGCCCTTCCTGTCCAAAACCCTCGCTTGCAATCTCTATCTGTTTCACGTCATTCTGCAGCAGGAATCAACTATTTCACTCGATACTCCAGACTTGATGTTCTGGTTCTGAAGGGTTCTTTACGGGTTAAAGATGTTTAATGACTCAGCAAGTGCCAGTTTAAGATTATTGGGGCACTTTCACACCAAAACCCATAAGTAGAAAAATAACAAAATCAGCAAATTAACAAATTCTGTTTATTATTAACGCGCTACAGTTTTGGCGTCTGTCGCTATAAATGTTCTCTTAAAAGCAAATTGAATTATGATTGAATGTCTGAATGCGCTTTTATCGCTCCTCAGATGAAAAATCATTCTTAAAGTGATTCCAAATAAATGAGAACTCTCTATTTTCATAGAATTAGATTATTAAAGCTACTAGTTATGATTATAGCCCTACGTGTATAGATAGAAATACTCATCGTACGGGGAATAAATACATTAACAATGGTTTTGATTAGTTATTACTTAAAGTTTGGCTTGCTCTTGTTGCATTTTTCAACGGCTGTCTGCTGTGTTTTGCAATCAAACTTTAATAAGACATATCAAAGCAAACTGTCGTTTTTGCCAAAGTTTGTCGGGTTAATGACATTTATTAGCAAGTAAACGCCTCATGAAGACCGAAGCACCATTACGTTCTGTTGTGAAAACCGCTTGTAAATACAAAACAAACTGCAGTTGTCTCTTTACAAGTGTCTTAAACGGTCACTTCCTGTTTGAGTGAGTACTTCACGTCAGATAGGGAGGCTACATAGGACGCAGTTCCTACACTCATTCGTTCAGTTAGCCGCGTGTCTGTCTGTCTGTCTGCTGGTGTTTTGGGAGCTGCATCAGAGGGGCGTCCTCCGTGAATATGCAGCTTTGAAAATATTTAGCTTTGGAGCAGAATGAATATAGATGTGCTGACGTGATTATTCCTGCCAATAACAATGGATCGTGCGTGTAAAGGCCAACATTTCTACCGTGTGAATAATCCTTTACATGGCTTTATTGTTCTTTGCTCAAAAACAACAATGTCCAGAAAAAACACAGCGCAGTGAAAATCATTGCATGGTTATTTTAGGATTGAGCATTGAAATCGAGTACTTTATTTTGTCCCCACATTAAAATAAAAGGCAAGATGATGGATTTGGAGAGACTGGAGACCAAGATGGATTAAAGAGAAATATAAACATGAAAAACGAACAGTTAACTAGATGTAATGTAATATTAGAAAATAAAAATACATATAAAAATGTAATAAATATGAAATAAATATAATGTAAATATTTAAAATATAAAATAAATAAATGCATATACATATGAGTAAGCGTTACAAAATATATAAATTAAAAATCATTAAAATTGTGTTAAAATATAAAAATAAATATAAATCCAATCCATATGAATAAACATTAATAATGCTTATAAATAATGAGCAATGCAAATATAAAACATGAATGTGTATTGAATATAAAATAAATTAGAAGATATAAATATGACACTATATTAAATATTTAAACAAATAAATATAAGGAGAATATTCATCTGACTCATCATTTTAAACAGATAATTAGAGATTGCTCATAATTCCAAAAAGATATTCAGTCAAGCATTTTTTTTTAAATTTATCGTTTCATAAACACAGTTACAACGCCCCTCATTCTCACAAGCTAGATGAAATCTTACACGGCACTCATTTACTCGGACAGAGAGAGATTCTGTGCCCAAGTCCCATCACTCTTGCTCTTCTCCCACACTTCCAGTCTCCTCTGGTCTCTTCTGTGACGTACGTCTTTCAGTCTGACTGTAACATATTTATTTATATTTATAATTTCTAGTTACAGCCAAGATGTTTACATCATCCAAATCACCACAAAGCAGTCAAGATACTGACACCCGAGATAAGGCTCGAACCTTTTGACTGATCTGTTTGAAAGCCCCATCCTGACTATTGTCATGCTGTTTGGGCTCTGTATAAGAGGCGTGCCGCATCCAGCCCAGAAACCCTTTGTGAGCAAATGCGGGTGACACCTCAGGGAAGGAGGCGTCACGCTGAGGTGTTTGTTGCGCAACGTGTGACGGGAGGAAGAGAAGTTAACGAGGGGCCATGGTGTGAAGATTATCTTATCTCAGGTGAATAACATTTATTCGCCCTTCCCCTCATCCTTTCCGCACGCGGTTTCAGATCTCCGGCAGCAACAGCCGGCTTAGCATTATCTGAGGCCCGTTTGAGCAGCGCTACCAGATTAGCTGGCTTTTCAGAGCTGGCCTGATTTGCTTTTTTGGGGGGTTCTCGTCGTCGGGGCGGACAAATGGGCTGAGAAGGCGGCGTATGTGCTTAGTCACTCTGCCGTGGGGAGAGTGCATTATGGGTAATTGAATCAGCTCCGGTCAATGTCTGCTCTCCAGATCAAATATTTAGGCTATTTCTGGTCGAGCAGATGTAAGATGTTTCGCGATCGGTTGACACTTGCATCAACATCCGTAGTCGTGCTGCTGCTATTAAAAAAGTTCAGATGTTGCTCTCCCTGGTCACATCACAGGGCATAAAAACAGACACAAGAACAGCACAAAATAGTTTTTTTTCCCCTCACATTTTGATTTTGATCCAAATAGGCCTTTAATATCAATTTCTGTAGGGGTTGCATACAATCCATTTGGTAATAGTGCATTTTAGTGTCCTTGCTACACATTACATGCATTTACTGCAGTAATAACAGTAATTCATAATTTGCCACCTTTATTTATATAACACTTTATGATTCAAATCCAGTTTTTGTTGTATAGGAGCTCCAGGAAGACAACTAAACCTGCATTACAACTAAACTAGCACTAACCCAAAACATATAGTAAGCATTTTTAAATAATGTTACTCAGTACTTGTATATAAATGCACTATAACAAAGACACCTTAAAATAATCAAAAAGAGTAAAATAAGCATTAGTATTAGTATTCTTTACCAGTCTTGGCGTTCCCTGTTGTGTAAAGATCTGTGGTAATAAGGTAGCTTGTACCATATGGGTCTCTGTCTGTGCGGCCCCGGGGTCATGAAGGCCTCCGTCCAGGTCACTGGCTCCTAATGGACCCAGGCAGACGGATCTGTCCCAGCTGGATGCACACACCTCATCACATCACATCACATCGCCTCTGACAGATTTACGTCCAGCAGGAATCACCACCCGCTTCTAAAAAAAATCTATTCCCATCAATAATTAATAAACCGAGGGGTTTGCAGTGCGTTCAGTTTGTTACTGTAAGGTGATGCAAGGAAATAACTTTTTTTTTCAAGTTGCGGGCTTTTCAAAGCACAATGACACTAATTGAATTAAAAAGCGCCTCTTTCAGCTTTTGCTCTAGTCTTTCTTTCTAGCTGATTTGATGATCGTGGTATTGAGCGGAACTCGTGTGATCAATTATTTATGGTGTAATGAAACAAGACGGGCTCACGTGGCTCTGGGCGCCTCCGCTCGGGCAGGCAAAGAAAAACTTCCACAGATCAACAGTAGATCATTCACTGTCTGAGTGCTAGTATGCACTCAGCGCTTTTGTTTGGTTCACACAGAGATGCTTGTTCACAGAGAGCAGGCTTTCTGTTCTTTTGCTGCAAGGGCCAAAGACGACTTGAAGTGCATGTGACACGTCAGCGTGCTTCAGCCTTAAACAGCATGCTTCACTGTCTTAATGTTCTCATTAAAATAGACTCATTTGCCCATCCTACAAACAGGTCAAAGTTTAGCAGGCTAGTATTAACAGGCACTGAAATATAATATAACATAATATAATATAATATAATAATGGATAATAATACAAATATATTTATGAAATATATACATGCATGTGTGTGTACTTTATATATATATATACTTTGGATGTGTTAATTCTTAAACAGCACTACATATAATGCAATATATTTATATTCAGTACTATAATAATATAATATAACATTAATATTACATTATATTATAAGCTACTATAATACCAATGACCTTATATAGATCAAGAATATAATATACTATTGTGTAATGCAGAGTACCCAATATAAATATCATATTATATATTACATTATATTATACTGCACTATATTATGTTATATATTATAATTAATGTAGTCAGCCTACAGTTTAGGATACATTTCTGATTTGATGCTAGTGGCGCAGAAACACTCACTTTTTCTTTTCATGCAGAATTCAGACAGTCTTTGTCATTCAAAATCTGCGTTTGTGGCTCGCTCCGAGATGCTTGTCGTGCATTATGTGTTGCCTGTACATGTATGTTTTGCTAAACCCCCTAAACTCACATGGGGGTCAGAGGTCAGTATGTATAGAGTCACAGGGACGTAGAGAAGGAGGAGCTGACACTGGGAGAGAGGGAGGTGTGTTTAGTCTGCACAGAGGAAGTCCAACTGCACCCCATGAACTGCGTTTCTATCGCAGACGTAGCGAGGGTATTTGGAAAGTCACTCACCCCTTCGGAGGCCTGTTGTTTCCCACGCTGCCTTCCCATGCTCCTCGTACTTACTTCATATTTGCACGTCTATAAATAAAGCTCCTCCCGACCACAAGCGTTTGATAAACTGGTCCAGAGATGCACATGGACTGCTGTTAACCAAAGGTCGTTAACCTTTCCGCAATACGTGCTAACAGAGCGTGGTAAGATGGTTTTGGACTAATTAAGATTGCAATGCGTCTATATAGAGGCATACTTTATTATTTTAGTACACAAATTACGACTAGGTGAAAGCTTGAACAATGAACGCATTACATTTCAGTAATTCAATACATTTCATGTAATAAGACAAAGCATGGAGCTTGCTTAGCTGTGTGTGTGTGTGTGTGTTTGCATCTGGTATTTATCATGTTACGGGGACTAAATGTCCCCACAAGGATAGCAATACCAGTAAATTTCTGACATTTTTTAGGTCCCCATGACGAAACAAGCTTATAAAACATCTAAAAATGTCTGTAGTTTCCTGTAAGATGTAGGTTTAGATGTAGGGTTGGTGTAGGGCAATAACATATACAGTCTGTATAGTATAAAAACTATGGAGAGTGCCCATAAAACATGGTAACACAATGTGTGTTGTGTGTGTGTGTGTGTGTGTTCAAATACTTGTGTATGTTTAGGGCCTTGGTGTATGTGGGACAGGACAGAAATGCAGCGGAAGGGGATTTAGGGCTTCACATCTTTCATCTAGTGCTTGTTTTTCTTCCAGCTCATGCCACCCAGTAGCAACACCTCATATAAACACTGCCGTCTTTGTCCAGATTGCAGCGAACTGTTGTTCTGCATTGTAATTTGTGTCGCTAACTGAATAATTTTGCATATTGATTACTCACTGTCCCCTTTTGGCCTTCTATTTGTGCCCTTTTTATGGGAAGCAATTTGTTAGTCTTATTAGACTTCCATGTTTCTATTTAGAAAATTTTATTTAGATGATTTTCAAATTAGAGGACAAAACAGACTGCCACTTTTGGGAAATGACGATGATGTATAATTAAAGTTAAAAATTTTTTTTGGTTGTGGTGGGGGGAAAACATTGAAGCTGACTTTATAAAACAACAACTTTAAGCAGAAGCTAACCTTTTGCATCAGCAGTGGTTTGAACTGATATGTGGTGAGTAATTTAAAAACTAGTAGATATGTGTTTAGTTAGTTATTTAGGGTTGATTGTGCATATATATATATATATAAAATGTGATGATACTGAGTGAATGCTATATATTCTGTTATAAATGCTATATATTCTTACATAAATGTAATCAATCAAAGAATACTTTTCCACAAAAACATTAAGCAGCACAACTGTTTATAACACTGTTTACATCTGTTCGTTAACATCAATAGTAATGATAATAATTTCTAGGTTGCCTTGTGCACTATTTGGGAGCTTTTTTAAAGCTAATACTTGCATAAAAAGAAATAAGAAGAAATAATGCATAATTTAAGTAACTTTATATTGTTAAATATGTGATTAATGAAAAAAGATTTCTTTTTGAAATATGGCACGTTTTCTAGTCCTCTAGACTGTTTTCAACATGGATATTAGTAATAATGTTTTCTGAGAAAGTAAATTGAGTAAATCAGCATACAGTATTAGAATAGATCATGTCACACTGTCACACTTAAAACTAATAATATGTCACAATATTAGTTTTCACTGTATTTTTGATCAAGTAAATGCTGAAAAGAAACCTAAGTGAACCCAAGCTTCTTTTTTTGGAAACGTATGATAAATCAATACAGTTTTTTCTTTTTTCTGCATTGTATACTTTACACGACTCTGATTTAGATTTATTTGTTCTTTCATTCCGTTTCTCTTTGTATTTCTTTCTTCTGCACTAGTCCACGAACCTGGCAACAGCTAGATTACTTGATTTAAAGCACAGTAGACAGTGACATTGTCACCGATATGCAGCGTTTTCCTGAGCGTTAGTGCAAAGGCTTGCTTTGTTTTCAGGTGGGCTCGTTGTCCCCTGCTCAGAGCATCCGTGGAATGATGTCATGGAAACGGGTGTGTGCGGCGGAGAGCCGCAGGATTTCATCTCTCATTGGCTGAGCCCGAGCCTTACCCGCGCGCTCTCTCTTGCCTTCAGGGAGGGCGCTGGCTGCATGTGTTCAGTCAGTCTCCAACAGAAGACACAATAGAAGATGTTCATTATGCTTTATTTAACCAGATTTTTGATATTCTGTGGTTCTGAGACATGGTATGTAATTTGCGCTGTGTAATTAATCTTTAGTGCCAAAAGAAAGCGATAATTCTATTCTAGTCTTTGAGGTTGTGCATAGTTGATAATAGTTTTTTTTAATTTAGTCATTGACCATGCAGATATATTTCGATCAGTACAGCTTTAGAGAAACTGCTTGGTTTATAGTAAAAGGAGGGAAATGCATGCATGCTGACAGGAAACGCTAACATCTGTTTGCGTGCGGAGAGGTGTTGCTATAGAAACGCAGGCAGGTAAGGACATCGAGGAAGTGCAGACGAAGCTGGTAGAGGAAGATTCAGCAAGAAAGAGGTCATGAATTGTTTGGGCAGCTCTTGCAGTTCTTTTTCAAAGAAAAGACTTCATGAATATTGCAGCAGATCAATGACAAGAAAAACCTGTTGACTGCCAAGCATTTGGCCCATCTCTCACACTTAGTTTTCATTTACAGACCTGGGAATAATGCCACAAGACTCTCCGGTCAGGGTAAGCATTTTATTTTTTAAAAGTGAGGCGGGCATCAGACCTTGTTGTGGTGTTTCCAGTCTGAGGTTTGCACTTGTATGTGTAAACGTGTTGAAGCTTAATTTGAGACTAATTGTGGTTGTCCCTGGTGAGCTACTACGTTCAGAGAGTAGAGGTTAGAGTTTAGAGTCGTGTGAAATAATGTTACCTTGAGCCATCAATAGGGTCATGGCTTACCATGCTCCTGTCTTTGCTATTTAAACAGTCATGTATGATTACGGAGGAAGTAACTGTCACTTAACAGTTTTATCTCTACTGCAGAGCAATGGTGATTGATTAGATGATATTGCAGACCAAGTATCATTGGCAGCTGGTCAAAATCTGTGACGATGTGTTTGTGTATTATTGTAGGATCATTAACATGTAGTTAATTCTCATTTATTTATTGAGAATGTCCTATTTCACAAAAGTCATGAAATGTAAGTGTTAAAAGGGACATATTAAAAAATTAACACATTTTTGATATACGGTCTTCTGATCGCACACATCCGAAGCAAATACACAGAAAGCAGCTGTCACATGTGAGTAATAAACTAGTTTTCTTTCTTGTCTTATTGCACTTAAATTGTCAAATACACACAAGTTACAAAATAACTTATTAGATCTGTGTGGTAGCAAAGTAATATTCGGTAAATAAATCAATAAATCCACTGCTCTCTTGTCTCCTCTGAGGCTGAGACTCAAAACAGTGCTTGTCTGCTCGTAAGTCAAAGACAGAAGTTAGTATGCTTTGACTGAACCTTCGATTCGCAGAAACACAATGTCATTTACGAAAACATAATGGGTGGAAACTTGCACATAAAGGGGTGGTAACATAATAATAAGATCCCCTTACTACGTCATGAGGAAGTAAAATCTGAATGGCTCATTTTTTCACAAATTTGCAGAGAAAAAAAATTCACTGGGTTGTTCTTTTTCACATTTTCTTGGTTTGTAGATGCATCTGAGACTTATAGCACTTAAACATGAAAAATGTCAGATTTTCATGACAAGTCACCAATATTACTCATGACACCACGCGTATTTCACATACATAAACTCTTCGCTAAGTTCCTTTATCAGTCTCTGCTTATCTTTAATGTCTCCAGCTGCCTGACCACAAGAATCCTGACCCTTACTTCATCTGAATGCCAAAAACGCTTCTGCAGTTTAGCTCAGTTAAAAGAATGACATTGCAGCTTCTGCTGGTATTCTGGCCAGACATCCTTGATAAGACATCCTGGAACTGTCTGTGTTCTGCCTGGACTGCCAATTTCTTCTGTCTGTATTGATCTTGCACCCAGAAAGTCAAACAACATTGCACTTATAATTAACTTAACTTCTTGGCTTTGCACTGTGGTTTTGCTTAGAGTCAAGATGTCATCTCCACTTAACCATAAAATTTGATTTTGATCTTGTTTGTTTCCAATTACAGATTATCTTCTGTTTGGCAACTGAAGTGACGGCTGAGCAAAATCTGGTTGAGCCTGGAACCATTTAGGACTTGTTAGAAGAAAACCACGCTTTCTTGGACACACAAACGCAACTGGGTTTTTGAGTTGTGCAAATCAAGATGCCCATCTTAAAGCAGCTGGTGTCGGGGTCCCAGACCAAACGGCGCTCTCGTATGGACCTCACTACTGAGATGATCAGCGCTCCCTTGGGTGACTTCCGGCACACCATGCATGTAGGGCGTAGCGGGGAAGCTTTTGGGGACACCTCATTCCTCAGCACTCGATCTGGAGAGCCATCCCAAGAAGGTCACACCTATCCTCGTTCTCCAAAGCCAGGACTCTTGTCTCGTACCTTTCGGAGCAGCAAGCGCTCTCAGTCCGTCACCAGAGTAGACCAACGAGACAATACCCTCCTTCCTCCCAGCGAGTCACCCACCTATGTGAAGAATGCTATGTCTTTGCCCTTTCTGAACAATGAAGAAGGACAGGAGGCAGACAAGAGGGTGCTCAAGAGCTTGACCTCCAGCCCCTCCAACGGGGCCTCTGCTGAAGCACTGGACTTGGAGCTCCATGAGAAGCATTTCGGGGAGTTGACCGACCTGCGACCTTCCCCATCTTACAACGGGGGAGGGTTGAGGAAAGCTGAATCTGTGATGTCATTCCATGTTGACCTTGGACCCTCAATGCTGGGGGAAATCTTGGGGGTCATGGAGAAGGAAGACGATGACCAGGGGTTTGAAGAAGGCAAGAGCAGTGAGGGACGTGCATCTCCTCTTCACTGCAACCTGGGAGGAGTGGAAATGGATGAGGAAATGACAGAGGTTGTAGTGAAAGAAGAAGAACCAGAGGGGTTAGTTGCTCATAGCGAAGGTCCCATGAGGGCTCCCAGTTCTGTTGACTTGGAGATACAAAGCGAAGGCACCAGCACCCCAGAACCACACCACAAACACCCGCATCAGCTCGACAGCTGCTCAGTTTCCAGCTCAGGTTCAGCCGCCTTGGAGGAGAAACCGACCAGTGAGCCTTATGAGGAAGATATCGGAGTTACCGACAGCACCTGCAACCCAGACAATGAACCAGCCTTCTCATCCTTCATGGAAGATGAGGATGATGAGATCCGAGTATGAAACCCTACAATCAGTATACCTTTCTGAGACTAGAATTTGACATTGTGTAAAGAGGAGAAGTGTGGTGTAGATGTAAGCACGTCGAAGCTGGACAGATGCCTCAGGTTCCTGTGTCCCTGTAGAGATAAATTGGGGAGACTGCTTTAGCTCAGACACCAAAGCCATCTGTCACACTACTGACCCATGCCAAGACGAGCAGCTGGATGTGTTGAATCCAAAAGGGACCTGCTACAAGTTCCACTGATAGCTCTGCTAAAGGAAAGACATGCATAGGGGATACATACATCACCAAAACCATAAATAGATTGTGCAAGCAGATGCAGTTTTAAGCCATTTTTACCATAGTCCCATGCAGGGTTTCCCACAGTTGTAAGCTGGAAATATCAGGGATTTTTTAAAAAGGTTATGGATTTTTTCCAAGTTATTCTCAGCTATAAAGCATTTCATTTGTAAAAAAAAAAAAAATGCGTTTTGTGTTCTCTATGTAATTGTTACAAAATCCTTACCTGGTAATCACAAGCAACTGGAATGGTCATGTAAATTCATTGGTCAAAAGATGTGGGATCCCTGCCTATGACTTGGTGCCTAAAGATAATGGTTCTTTTGATTTAAAGCACTAGCTTGTTCAGTGGCCCTCTGCATAAAGGTACATTATCAAAGTTAATGCCTGCAATCTGCCATTGACACAAAAGTAACGTGTCGGCAGAGAGCTCTTACGAGATGATCCAAATGTTTTATTATACACGTTCTTGGGTTTGCATTCTCAAAGACCTACAAATACTTAATCTATAGATTACATAAAATGCAGTCATGTATCCAGTAAAACTGTCATTCAAGAGCTACTGTGGTTTTGAAGCTCAGGAAACATCCTTGTGCAGCTGATTGCACACTGCACTTGTCTGAGCTTGAATGCCGAAGATTTGAAGGTGGTGGATGTTTGAGAACCTTTCCAGAGACTGATCATAGTCCACTTTTGGGAAGAGTGGCAACAGGTGTCCCTCCATCAGATCTCTTTTTTCAGTCTGTACGTGTTTTGCATAGTAGTTGTTTGCTCAGTATCTTGCATATCTCACCACTTCCTTCCTGCACTTCATGGCGTGCAAGGGGAACTACTGCTGTTTATTGCTGGAGTTTTTGATCAGTTTGATTGTCTCTGTCATTGAAACATTTAAACCATTGGTTAAACAATACGTGTCATGTCAAGTACAACTAAAAAGTGATTTGTCTGCTAGTAAACATGAACACGTCAGTTTTATTAATTGAGTTAACTCTGACTTTAGCAAGTTAAGGCACTGGTATTGCTCCTCAGTAAATTCACTGGGGTGCTTTAATACACTGTTGAGCAAAGACACTAAAATTCATTGGTTCCGTTTGACTTTTTCCATTGTGAACATATATGTCTACATACAGTATAGCAGATAATCGTGACTAAAATGAGGCCTTTAGTACTGCGGATCTTCGTGTGTGAATTAACCGCAGTAGTCTGCAAGCTTACTGTGTCTAAATTAAAGATCAGGGCACTGTGAAGACCAGGAACAAGTCTTCGATGTCAAGACTATAGTAAGACGTGATTTACAGGGAATTCTCAGCTGCTTCACACTTGGGGTCACGTCAGCCTTAAGCAGAAAAGTGCCAAATCTAATCTAGCATGTACTGCCTAGTAAGCCTGACTTTTGAATATCATTTAACATGGTGAATGAATTAGGCTTTGCCTTAATCTACTATTTCAGATATGGGCCAAACGATCCATCTTGGTTTGATTACTGTAGACAGAAATGCTTAGCAAGAATTTACCTAATTTGCTTCGAGATGAACCTCAGGGACAGAGCAAAAGACATGAGGTTAGCATTCTGTTTTATTTGCATAGCCTTGTGCTAGCAGTCCATTTTAAATTTAGCCAGATAAAAACATAAGGAAAATGAGAGAAGTCTGTTTATATCTGAAATTGTGTGGCTGTGTGCGAGGTGGATTTAGCAAAGGTTGTCTTCATGTTTTTCCTCTACGTGATAATAATGCTGTTTGTCTCTCCTATCTTTGCTACAGTTTCTATGTTCATCATGTATATATTCATGCTTGCCAGCCTTTTCGAGGCTGTAACCGCTATATTTTTAAATAAAAGAAAAAGTCCAACAAAAGTGTCTTTTCTTGATTCGAAAAACAATTTCCTTGAAACATTAGGCTATTAATGATGTACAGGGTAAATGTTTTTTTTAATTAAATCGAAGAGATTTCTGACCCTCCGCTGAGAGCAACAATAACTACCACGCATGAAGGACATTGTTAAGTATCTTTGCGCACAAGAAGTATACTTGTAGTTTTATAAATTACAGTTCAACATCTAATTTTAAGATGTCCGGGGTCTTGAACGCGGTAGTAGTCTACCCTTGTAGCAACCAGGATCAGAAAGCTCTGGAAATATATATTGTTTTATATAAATTTGTGTCCCAAAAGTAAACGAAGGGTTTGTAAGGTCTGACAAAATCTAAATTTACGATTGACTACCTTTTTAAGTTTGAAGTCAACTTATCAAGGAGGGAAAAAAAAAAGAAAAGTTACCATTGGTGGAACTTTTTAGGAAGTTGAATTTTAAGCGTGAAGTTTGCTATGAGTTCTAGATTTCGTTTTCACAGATCTGTTGACAATCATCGATAAACGTACCTGAGGCGTTTGTCAACACGCCGCTAAAGACCTCCTGTAATGGCCGACGGCATGCAGCTCTTTAACCGGGCCGCTGCGACTGCAGACCCGCATGAAAGTTTCATGTGAGTAAAGAGAATTCACACTCACTCATTTAGCTGATATCACTTTTCTCACATACTGTAGTCCACAGGTGAAAATCAAAAGCCCCTTATTCCCAGCTCAAATTTACGAGTGAATATGTATTGATTTGAGCGTTAAAAGCAAAGTGGTTTGATTGATCTGCCTGCTGCCCTGCAATTTTTGTTAGGCGTTAATGTTCCTTCGGTTCAGATAAAAGAGAATTTTATGAATCTTGGCTTTACAAGATTCATAAAAGAAAATCCATTATTTTATATACACGCTGCTTGTGTAAAATGCGGATGCATCCTGCCACCTAGTGGCGAGATGTAATTCTTCAGCAGCGTTTTTTTGCGTTTCGTTTGTGACATGATATTGTGGTTTGCAAATGCATTGCGTTTAGAACTGGTTCTCAAGCGGGGGCCCTAAAAGTTTTTAAATTAATAAATATTAATAATATTTTATTTGCCCCCAATTACAGTAATTTCAATTGTAGAACAGTTCTGAAATTACAACATGAGTTGTGGTTAATTTATTTAATTTATCAAATTAACATTTTTAATTCAATATTTTTATTTTAAAAATTATATTTACAGCAGAAATTCTGGACATATGGACGATAGCTCTTTGAATATTGTATATGGGGAGAATTTTCTGATTAATTTCAAGTTTAAATTATAAATTATTATTATTATTATTATTATTATTATTATTATTATTATTATTATTAACAATTAATACATTTATTTATTTTTGTTTAAAAACAGAACAATCCAAAACAAAACATAAAGTCAAGTAAGGTCAGGATACTATATTTTGTCAATTTACTATATAGTGCCTTTAACAATGCAGATTCAAATAGGAAAATAGTGTGTCAGTAATAAATTCAGTGTTAAAAGAAAAAAGTAATATTTAAACAATTGTTACACTTACGTCTGTAGGACAGTCCTTAAGAGACAGATTATAAGAGATATTGTAAGCAGAATAATTATTATTTCAGTTCTATTTGATCATGTCCTCGGTACAAAGTAATCAAATATAAAGCAATAAAGGATAAAAAAATTTCAAAAAACATAAATTATGTTATAGACTAGGCTAATCATCATTTAATCATAAATATAAATCATATAAATCTATATTTATTATTATTAATATTATTATATCTAATGATTCCTGAAGGATCATGTGACACTGAAAACTGTAGTCAGATGATTGCTGAAAATTCAGATTTGCATCACAGAAATAAACTGCATTTTAAAATGCATTCAGATAGAATGTATTTTAGATCAAATAAATGAAGCCTTGGTGAACAGAAGAGACTTTTTTTTTAAATATTAAAAATCGTACTGATCTAAAACATTTAGGCAGTAATGTATGTAATATATATTATGCAGAACCATTAAGCTTCCAGAGACCTAGTAGAGAACCCTGAGCTTGGAGGAAAAAACAACAGCGCCTAATTAGGAATTTACAAAGAAATTGTTTTGTTGGGTATCCTCAGTTTAAAATGAGTCGACTCTGGCGTTCCACCCTGTTAGTCAAGAAGATTTCAATAAATATTTGCAACATTGAATGTTTAGCATACCTTTGTCTTATTTTGTGAGACGAAAACCATTAGTAGCGTATATATACACGTTTTTTCAGCAAAATCCTGTTGGCAAAAAATGTGCATAAAAAAGTGTCTGTTCTAATAATCAAGACATATTCTGTTCATTAATTACTAATTTGGTTTTGTTTGAAGAATAAAAAATATGGTAATAGAATAAAAATACCATTTTATTATTGCTTACTTGATGCATACATATATATATATATATATATATATATATATATATATATATATATATATATATATATATATATATATATATATATATATATACACACACATATATATATATATATATATATATATACACACACACACATACTGTATATATATATATATATATATATATATATATATATATACAGTATATATATTTTTTTTTTTTTTTACTGTTGTTCCACCCTATAACCAGATGAGTTCGCTGTTCGTGAACATTTAAAGCAGTATCACCGCGAGCTGCCAGAAGCGCGGCCTCCACTGCTGAATCTCATGACAGGAGTCAAGGCTTCCAGGAGGAAACCAGCATGAAGAAATCTGGAAACCATTAAGCAACCTGCTAGAGCTGAGATTTGAACGCGGGAGAGATAGAGGACGGGAGAAAAGGGGGATGGGTTAAAACTGGGAGTGGAGCAGGACGCCTGATCAACTTCTTTTTCTCCCTCGACTTCAGTCTCCCCGTAGACAGACACACATACAAAGTGCAGCCTTCTTGAGATTCCAGTACGTCCCCTCCCATCATTTTTTTCCTGCGTCTCAGAGCGCAGCACATGCAGGGGTTTTCCTTTGTCTTCGCAAACTGGTTCGTCTCAGGATTCATTTCTCGATCGCTAGAAAGGGTGGGCCGTGCTGCAAGAGAAAGAGGAGGGAAACTCGGCCGTGGGCTGCAGCTGTGGTCCACCCTTCTGTCACGATCGTAGATGGCAGACACACTTAGTTTCGAAAGCTTGAGTTGACAGTAACCAGACAGCATGTCCTTTCAGCCTGTCATCTCCAGCAAATAATGACCACATTCATGGCGCGACACATGTCTGAGGCTTCCCCGCAGAAACAATAAAACAGTTGGGACGGTTTCTTTCCGGGCCGTCGCAAAACATACTGAATAAAAGTGCTGTGTCTAATTTTTCGATGTACCCTAACTTAATATATAAACACAATGTTAAGTGCAACATTTGCAGGTTGATTTCCAAACAGTGTAAATACTGTGGGTTTTGTTCTGTTTAAATCCCACAGCCGTTTGAGTAAAGCTGGACTATTCATTTATCTCAGAAAGATTTTGATTATACCTATAAAATAAAATTATACAAAAAAAAAACTACAGCAAAAATAGGGCTCTCTTTACACAAAAAGCTTTTGGTCTGTATAGTATCTTTTTATTTTTATTTTATTTTTTTTATTTTTACACTCAGATCTAAGATCAGTAATATTATGGAATATTATTACAGTTTAAAATAACAACTTTAAAAACTATTTTTTTCTACTGCAGTGTATTTTAAAATGTCATTGATTCCTGTGATCTTTACTCCAGTGTCACATGATCCTTCAGAAATAATTTTAATACGCTGACTTGATGTCTCGTGATCAGCATTAAAGACAGTTTCGCTGCTTCACGTGTTTGTGAAAAGTGTAATACACTTTATTTCAGGATTCTTCGATAAAATGTTAAATGCTTAAAATATGAATATTCTGGTGACGTTATAAATGTCACTTGGCATTCATGCATAATGAAACTATTATTGCGTATCTTACTGATGGGTCTGTGGTGGTGTAAAACAAAAAAAGGTTAGAAGGTTGGGGATCGCTGCTTTTAGTCTAGCTCCAATATGTTACAGCATAAATCAAGACAATAAAAAGTACGGCTGAACCCTAGAGTCAGGATTCTCTGTTCCACTCCCTCGCCAAAATACAGTTCCCTGCTGATGATATGCAGATGTTCTATAAAGCGGCTGAAAGATCAGCTGAACGTCTTGGGCTTTCTATGCACGTTTGCATGTTCTCGGTGTAAGGCGCTGAGCTCGTTGCGAATGGTTTCATCCGACATTTCTGAGCAGGGAAGCCAGGCCGCGATATCCACTGCTTCAGAAACAGTTTTGCTCCTGCCTTTCGTTTGTTTGCGGATCCAACCGCTGCGAGGCGAAGGGCTTTGAATTTTACAGCCCTTCGGAAAGTGTATTAAAAAAAAATTATAATAAACCCCCGAATGGAAAGAATACTCGACTGCGCTAGCTGCGCTTGAAACTCATTTAACAGTAGAGCTGCTTTTTCCATCAAGCGTTTTCCAAAAGCATTTTTTTAGTTGAGAGCGCAGCCGCATCTCGAGTACATGGCGACGGACGACTCCAACTTGTGGTCTGAGAAGGATTGGAAAAATGTAAACATGCTGCAGTTTGGCAGTGACCTCTGACCCCCCCGGGCCCAGGGGACCACACACGTGGACGGGGAACGGTTTGCTTGGGACGAATGTTTGACGTGCCGTTTAAGGGTTTTAAAATCGTAGCGAATATAACCGTGCTTTATGTCTGCAGTTTGTACGTATGATTGCGGTTGAGATTCTTTTTTATGTTCGCATTGTAATTCTTTCTGTCTTTCCTCTAGAGTGTCTGTCTGTTGTAATAAGCAGTTTCCTGTATAAATCACAGCCCACTGGAGTCGGCTCAAAGACGCGCTCCTAAATCCTGCTTCTGCACTCGCTTCAGAAGATTTGCCACTTTAGGAGAACTGTAAGCTTCAAGCGTAAAACGAAACGCTATTTAATGCGCGTTATCGGCTGCCTCGCAAACAAAAGGTCATTTAGTGTAGATCATTTATGTATAGTTTGGCTTTGAACGTGAAATGGCTCGGGATCCGTTTTAAAAAACGACTCGTTTCAATGATTCAGAGTGGATTCTGTCTTTTGAGAGACTATAACTTTGTGCGCGGTGCACTTTCAGATTGGAAACTTTGCAGGATGTTTTCATTCACTGTGTTACACACTGAATAAAAGGTCATTTTCAGATACCCATCGTACGGGCACTTTGATAATGTGCATACAGGATCAGCATTCGCATTGCGCTTTTTTAACTTTATTTTCGATTCGAAATATGTAGCTACAGAGAAACAGATGTTTATTGGAAACAAGACCATAAACTCATTGTCCCGATTCAAAAAAAACAACCTTGTGTATCTTTTTAGGATTTTTGAAGCGAGTAAAACGTTTGAAAAATATTACGTAAGTTAAATATCAGCAAATGAGCGGAAAACAAATGACTGGATGACTTTGTAGGCTCTCGAGTGGTTAAAAGTTACAATTTTCAGTATGGCAATTACCAGTTTGCGTTGCAGTATCAAAATCTAAAAGGAAACCTGCTGCAAATGAATAAAAAATACATAGCTAAACATTATCCATATTTGCATAAAGCCTGAGTGTAGGCTAATGTAAGATGGGAATACATTTTTAAATATAATTTAGTATATGTAAGTTGAATCCAATTGTATTTTCTATTTTAAAAATATATATCATAGAGCTTTACTGTTTACAGCAGAAATTTAGCATATATTTAAAGTGTATTTTGGCAACAGTGTAAAAAAAAAAAAAAAAAAAATATATATATATATATATATATATACACACACACACACACACACACACACACATATATATATATATATATATATATATATATATATATATATATATATATATATATATATATATATATATATATATATATATATATATATATATATATATATATATATATATATATACATACATACATATACACCATGCTTAAAGCACGAGTGCAAGAGTCAAAACATCCATCTAGTGCATGTTTGCATACAGAAACTAACCTGAAGGAAATTAAAATATGAAGTCAAATGGACTCAAAAGCACCCTGAAATCTCTAAAGACTCATCAGTCAAATATTTTCCAGTCTTTCCACATGTGTTTGACGTTCTGGGTATTGATATTCGCCTCCACCCACAGATATTGCTGATAGGCTCCATTAAATGCTTCCCCTTTCCCTTTGTTCCTTTCATTCATATCTCCCTTCCCTCAGAGGAACCTTCGCCGTGTGCTAAACGCATTTAGCAAGTCAAGAATACCCAATGTGTTACTCCAAAATTTTCACCCTTTCCCTCACTCATCCTTCACTCTTATTATTTTCTGTGGTGCGCTTTATGATCTGTGGAGTCTCTCTCATGAACTCGAACAAGTTTCCACCAATAAAAAGACAGCACCCAATACACGCACGCTTTCCTGTTTACAAAAACCACATAATGCAGGCCTTGTTCTGCACTGGGCTTGCGGTATGTAGTCTAATATAGAGAAAGCATGCAAGGTGATGATGGGGTCAGATCTGGCCAGGAAGTGGGAGATCGCAGGGGGTCACTTGCTTTGGGCATGTATTAAACTCTAACCCCTGCAGACGTCCACCTCCTTTTCGACCCCACTCCTGCGCCATCTGTTTTATTTCCCATATGGTGTGAATGCGGCTCTTGTTGTAGCGCATGCATAAATGGCATCAAATACGACCGAACGTTCCGTGCAACAGATCTGGGGCTTTTTGCAGTTTGCAAAACTGTTTGATTGACTGTTGGGGAATTTAAAATTACTTTTGTGAACTGACTATACTGTTACGCCAGTAGGTGGCGACAAGTGATTATATCGCGAGCGAGTCATTGAATCATTCAACGGATTTGTTCAAACAAACATTACTCGTTAACTAACTTCCTGAATCTGAATAGGCCTACTTCTTTACTATGTCGAAATCTGTGTATGGCACTTTGGCTTTGTTTAAACCTTTTTTTAATTGGTGCAACATGAGTACACTAATGTGCATGCAAAAAATGTGAATGTTCACCCTGATCTCATGCAGTTTGTACATATTTTACGAGGCGCGCTAATTCGTACAAATTCGTACAACCTCAGTCACACAAATTCATGTTTTTTTGCTAAATCAAATGTACAATTTGTATGAATTCGTCAGTGTGATCCACACCCAAACCTACCCGTCACTCAAATCGTACAAAATCGCGAGTGAGGTTTTCCGAGTTATTACGAATTAGCCATATTGTAAAGAAGGCAATGCGAAACACAGAGAATTGTGTTTTTTTGCCCATTTAATTTTTTTTACATTATACATCATCCAGGTATTTCGTGCATATAAAAACTCTGCGTAACATAGTATGCAAAACAACATATGCACAATTAAAACAGCATCTGCTGTTTACAGAAATGGCCCGCCCTGGGTTTCTGCTTAATATGAACTACACATACTCTAGAAATAAATATTGTTCACAGGAAGACAGGAAGGCTGAACATGAATCTACTTTATAATTCTCTTCTAACAGAGGAATTTCTTCCTGATTCTCTCTTTGATCCCCGTGACGTTTCTCCGGCTTATGTATGAGCAGACGGCTAGCTTATATTTACACTTTCTCCAACTCTCCTCCCAGAGGGTAAATCAAAGGATGTTGTTTTTATATTTCAGACTCCTGTTTCGTGCGAGAGGCCCTGAAGCAGGCAGGGCTGGGCTCTGAAGCTGCCGAGCATTCCTTCAATGACTTTAAAAGGCACATAGTGTCCACTCTGTGCATAAGCATGCTGATCTTACAGTGGTTCATTAACATTAACTCAGGCTTTTCCATTACTGCACACCGTTTCCTGCCTTTACTTGCTCTTCTCTGGTCCTCTCTCCAAGATTGCACACAATGAGATGGATTGTCTTTTAGTATCCTCATTCTATCAGTCCAAGTCCTTGCTGCGAATTGGCACCCTCTCGGTTTGTCCTGTTCCATAGGCTGACGTCTTCCTATCTCCGGGCTGGCTGAGGGAGGAGGAAAAATACTGGGCCGTTTGACATTTCCCTGAGCGCTTCATGCCAGCTCACAGAGGCATCTGTAAAGAGTCAGGAGTAAATCACAGCTGGGATCGGATGTATTGCCAAATGGGCGCAGGTTTGTGAGTGCACTTGTACAAAGGGGACATGAAAAATGGACTGAATGTACTGGGTTATTCAGAAATCATCGTGGCATTTTGGGCAGTCACACGAGGGAGACTTATCCTGCTTTATCAAAATGCCCTCAGTTTAGTGGATTCTGTCAAGCTGTGGCAATCTTCAGATGTTATCATGTTGAATAATTCAGGGAAAATATCACATGTTTGAAAGCAAAATAGAGAAGTGGTTTTAACCACATTTATACCGAGATATTTTTTTGAGACCCTAACTCAACGCCAACTCCTAAACATAACGAGGGCAAAGTTAGTCTACACTTACTACGAAATTAAAGGTTGCTTAGATTGGTAAAATTATGTTTTTAATTGATCTTAGAACTGACAAAAAAATAAAGACAATTGTTTTTCTTCTTCTTTTTTTTCTTTGAGAACTGACCTATAAAGTCACATATTTGAAATGCATTAACTCTTTCAATTATTAACATATTTATATAGTCCGGGACTTACTGATATAAAAAAAGATTTATTTTGAGTACTACTTGTGCACGATGCCGATGTCAGGTACTTGTTGTTTTCCACGCCCCATGTGTTCTGCGTGTGCCCTACTTTCGGTCCTCTGTTAATTGTCTCATTACATTCAGGTGTGTCTTGTTAATGAAGTAATTTCCTTTCTCCTATAAGAGTTCCTGTTTGTTCTTTGTGAAATCGTCTTTGTCTTATGCGTGTGTCTCCTGTTTACCTGCCTTTCTTTCAATGTGGATCGCTAAAGACTGTTAAAGCGCATATTCCTCGTCGAGTGTTCCTTCCCGTTCTCACACTGCGTGACAGCAGATTTCTTAATATTAAACCACAAGTGGGTTTTAATGTCACTGTTAAAGAGGATGTAGCATCTTTAAATAAAAATGCAAGCTATTTAAAGTGTACCTGAAGTATACTTGCAGTTTTTGCGCTTTAGTGCAATCAAATATATATTTATCTTTAGGTGCACTTCAGCACCACTTAAAGATAATTCAAATGCATTAATAACAAACATGTGTATTAGGTGCATAAGTAAACTATATGTAGCATACTTAGCATGAACTAAATGTATTTCAAATACATTTTACTATATTTTCAGAAGGGTGTTCACTGAAATATCCTTTGGGTTAACCATAATGACCAATAAAACCCTCTTTTGAAAGTAAAGTACAGTAAAGTAAGTAGTTTCTGTGCATTTTTCAGTGTCAACACAGGGTTAAAATGTTTTGGCAAAAAAGTATATTCTTTATACTCGAACCACTTCAAGATAGATAAAACAAATAGAGTTAAAAACAATCTCTTACCACTTAAGTTGTTATTCTATATCACAGTACGGTTTGGATACATTGTAGAATACCTGAATTATATTTATACTTTTACTGAATCCATGCATTGTTGCAAATTATTAAAAAAAGTGACTATATACTGTACATACAGTCTTATATGTACATGATAAAAAACAACTTGCTTAAAAAAAAGGGTAGGCACAAGGGTGAAAAGTGTATAAATGAAGCTGAGTGACATTTTTAGGGGGTTTAAGTGTAGAAAATAATACTAAAAAAACATTTATAACAGAATACGGCCCCTTTAATATTTGCTGGTATGTGTATATATTCTCATGCCTCAGTGATGAAGATCTTTCTCTGCCTGTCTGAAATACAAACATTTTGTGAACTCTTGACTCCCGGCTAGCGCGCATGTGATTTAATTCATCCTCCTATTCATCTGTGTGCAACTTAATTTGGTCAAACTTGCATGAAGGCGCGCGAGTTCAATCACAAAGCATTCCTCTCTTTTAGAATAAATAAAATGTAGAGAGTTAAAACAGGCATATTTATTTTCTCTCTGGGAGGCTGTTCCTGGGGTACATGACACCAAGAATTCCTCTCGAAGGCGGTTCACCTTCTTTTGACCTTGAAAAAAAAATAAAATAAAAAAAAAACGCGGCGATGTTAAAACACCTCCATTTCAATCGCGCCTTCATACAGAACCACAACACAAGAAAAGATGAATTAGATCAGCGTGTGAGCGTGAAACCCCGAAGTTGAGTGAAGCCACTTGAGGAAAGTGCGACTGCGAAGACGAAAGGATGAAACTGATTGTGATTTGCGGAATGTGTGTTTGGCTCTCGTTCCTCTGTCTGGGTTTATGGGTGCGTTTTGCACAGATCTGTGTGTATGGACAACAACAAAGCTACCAAAAAGTAGCGTGAAGCGCATTCTGATAATCTAAAGGCTCTTTGAATTGAAAGACTCCGTTGATGTTAACAGTGGATGGAACCGCGAGGAATCTTCGTTTTAGGAGTGTACATCAGTATGTGTTTTTAATTATCTCTTAATTATTCTCCGGCATCAGTGAGTGTGTCAGACTAGCGGGGTGGAGTAGGGTCATGCAAAGTGGGACGGGTGGAGGCAGGGTGATGTCACTGCTCTTTTGGCCCATGGGGCGTATGGAAGGAGTACACGAGGACACTGAGATGTTTCATCCTCACCAGCAGCACACGTGCACACATACAGCATGTGCTCGGCTTTAAGGAGATCACACCATGCTTTATTATTTCACTCGCCTCTCTGAGGTCCAGATTAGCGTTAATCCTGTCGCCGTGTCGGTTTCTGAAGGGCTGTTTGATTTCATCAGTGATTGGTTTCACATAACCCAATCATGTACAGTGTGTTGAGGACCGCGATGCTCGAGAGCTGAACTTTTTGCATTTTGCAAGTTTGGTAAATCGGCTCATACGTAGGAGACTGATTGGTGATGTGAATTATATACATAATTATACACCATAACTATACACACTACCGGTTAACATTTTTGGGTTGATAAGATGTTTTCTTCTGAAGTCTCTTCTGCTCACCTCTGCATTTAGAATAGTAAATACAGTAAAAGAAATATTGTGAAATATTATAACAATTTAAAAATAGCTATTTTCTATTTGATGGCGTTAGAAAAAAATGATTAGTTCCAGTGGTGCAAAGCTGAATCTTCAGCATCATTGCTCCAGTCTCTTTACAAATCATGCTGATTTATTGCTCAATAAACATGTATTATTATCAATGTTGAAAACAGTTATGCTGCATAATTTAGTAAAAACTTTGATACATTTATTATTCAGTATTATTCATTTCTTAAAAACGGTATATGTCATAAACGTCAACGTCTATTTAAACATTGTAGCTTGTGTTTCGTGTATACTGTTGCCAAAACAATGCTAAAGCATTAAATAAAATTTTATCATTACAGTATACTCATTGTAAACTGTTAATTCAGTATATATCTGTGTATATCAGTATATATGTGTTTATTACACATATAATAAATAAGGTTGGCTGCAGTTACTTAATACTGTCATTTTGCGTATTTTTTGTGTAAAATGTTTTTTATTATTAGCATTATTTTAGTTTTATATTTATCATTCCAGTCAGGAATGTACAATTCTAAAACCATGGCTAAATGTAAAGAACATTTTAAAGGACAAAAACTTAAATCAGGATTGTTTTTATTTCCACATTTTTCGTCTTTGACATTTTTTCCACGTTTTTTTGTGTTGTTGTGTGTGATAACGGCAGCAGCTGTCCACGTACGGGGCAGAGAAAGCGCCGTTTACTTATCTGCTCATACATCTATTTATTCATGTGAGGGGCTTATCTGTTCATTCATCTTAGCAAAATATTTTGTGAACGGCGCAGTGAAACTGGCCTTCCCGTCACCTTGATTGCTTATTTTTGTTCCGTATATTCATGTGCACTTTTTAGTGTTTTTCTTCTGCGTGCGCAGCTTGGCAGGGCATTATGAATCTGCATGTTGTTATTAAGCTCAGTAGATTCACATAAAGACTTGTAGGGGCCCGGCTCAAAATGACCTTGTAATAATGCCAGACACGCTATAACGAGAACCCAGGTAGTTTTGAAAGGTTAGGTTTATAATGGAAAAATTCAAACACAAACAGGCTCTGGTTCCAATTACACCGCCGTTTCCCACCCCCAACCAACAAAAGAGGAAGAAAAGGGCTAACTTTTGATTCCCTTTCTGCAATCCACAGAACTCGCTGGTCATAAATAGATGCATCATTTGTAGTGCTCCCAAGCAGCATGTTGCTTTTTGTTTCATTGAGTCTGAAAGAGGAAGGGTGGAGTAAGGTTGGGGAGGTACTTTTAGAAATGTCTTGTAAAATTTTTGGAAATGTAAAAACCATCTCCGTCTTTTTTTGGAAGACTGACCACATATGACAATGTATGTAAGAATAAACCGAAGCCTTCCAGTTGGATCTTCATGGAACTGAACGAGCAGCACGTTGGCAAGTGGCTCATGGTTATCCTAATATGGCTAGTCCACCCTATGCTGGGGGCTCTGCCTGTAAAATGTACAGCTGTGTGGTACAGCTGTTTTCAGGTCTGTGGCTGTTTTCAATCGTCCTATACGCATTCTTTTCTTTCTAACGTGTCAGTTTAACACACTTTTGTTAATCCAGACACAGTCTAGCCAGAATAAAAGTGTGGCTTTGAAATTGGAAATAATAAGAAGAATAAAAAAAATTCTTCGGTGTTCTGATGATGTTGGGAAACCATTATTGTTTGAATCAACAATTTTATGAAGGTTTTGTGGAAGATGCTGGCAAGAGGCCTACCTGGAATGCAAATTAGCCAAGTTTCAACACATTATATATGGCTACGTAGTGTGTGTGTGTGTGTGTGTGTGTGTGTAGTCATCAGCTAGTTTTCTGCTGCTCTGCATTCGAATGGCATTTTCTGATCTTACAAGATTTTGTGGTAACACTTTACAATAAGGTATATTAGATAACGTTATTTAACTACATTAGTTTACATGAGCTAAGAATGAACAGCACATCTACAGTATTTATTAATGTTAGTTATTGTTCATTTCAGCATTTACTAATACGACTGTATTTTTATTAACGTTAACATTGATTAATAAAGACTGTATCATTGTCCGTTCATGTTAATTAATACATTGTTAACAAATGTCACCTTATTGTAAAGCATTACCGATTTTTGTTGAAATATTAGCGCAAGTTTCAAGAACAGACTTTCACACGAAGTGACCTTGCAGCTGGATTAAAAGCTCAAGTGAAATTCTTGTTAGTTCTCAAGATCTTGATCATCTTGTTGTTCACAAACAATGACTCACATGTTCCGTCTCGGAGGATGCAAAGGGAGATAAAACTAGGAGGGAATCCAGTTGTGGCGTAACGGTTTAAAGTCACGGCAATATGGATGTAACGTCATGTCATATTTAACACATCAGCATATTTTCTTTGGTACGATGCATCTGAATAAAATGGATAATAAAAAAAAAAAAAAAAGAAGCATGCCATTGTCAATGTCACAGTCTTTTTTTGCATTTTTCTTGAAGATGACATGGTGTCTTCATTCAAACTCAACGAGATAAAAATGACAAATAAATAAAAAATGGAGCTGTTGAGAGCTTTGTTCTGGATAGAGTGAGGACTTGATTTTATCCAATGGTTGTTAATTTGATAAAGGCTGAGTCTGAATGTGAGCTTGCAATCATTTATAAGAAAGGGGATTGGAAATCTGGCCTTCGTCACCAGAGAGAAGTCGGTCATTTCACTTCAACATCCAGTTACGACATTTTAAGAATACGGTTACACTTTGTTCTGTCCATTTTAGACCTTCTACTAACTACAGTTAACTTTGTAACTCATGTCAACTACATGTCAACTAGTTCTCATTAATTTGCAACTACATGTCTACTAAATCTCAAGAGTAGACTGTTAGGTTTATGGTTAGTGGCATGAGTTGAAATTTGCTTGCAAAGTTTCTCATAGTCAAAATGTTGGACTCCTTCGCTGTGTCTCAAATCATTCTATATAATAAGTTATTATTTGGAGTATCTTGAACTTCCCTGTCCAAGCAGTATTTTTTCCTAAGACAAGAGGTGAAAATAGGTGCGTTAAATCTATTCATGTATTTAATTTAGAAATAATATTCGAAGGCTGTTTTCCCTCTTTAAAATTGTGTGTATTACCAACAATTGGAATAATGCCGGTGACATAATTTGGTATAATTTATGGTAATGTATGTCAATGGAAATGACATATTTAAATTGCCGATGTTGTCTTTAAATTGGAGTAATACAAGCAGCCATGCTTTAGTGTGTTATTTCAATGCTTAAGATTTTGTGTCTGAAAACAAGAATTCTTTACATTTAGTGTGTAATATAATGACTCAACCTTGTAATGATCCCGACCTTGTAAGTAAATGGAGTCAGTGTCTCAAGGTGTCTCAAGAATCAGAGAATCTCATAATCATGCACCCTTACCGAATAAATTCACTATTTAGTCCTGTCTTTATGCAAGCATGCTTTAACATGAAACGCAAAAATAGCCTTTTTTAAAATCCGTGCATATTTGAAGACAGTGGTGTTAAGCACATCTGCGTTCCCCCGAGATATTTGATAGATTCAGGCAACGTGAACGCCTAATACATAAAGAATGTTGTTGGTTTTTTTTTTACAAATAATGAAGGAAAATGATACTCTTTATTCACCCCCCTCATTCTGCTCTAGGATCAGGAAGTGATTAGCATCAATGCGTTTACCATATGAAGCCAACACCCTGGGATGATCTTCACATTTGGGGACAAGTCTGTCAAAGGTATGCAGGAAACGTTTCCCACAGGGGTCTCGCTAGATGACCTCTGTCGACCCACCCCATCCCTCATGAAGCTCAGAGTAATGTTAGTGCTAACAGCTGTCGTAGCTTACACTAATGGCTGTTAATAAGTGGGCTCTCACTTTTTAGATGGCATGCACATTTTTGATGGCCGAAATTTAAAAATGAGTTAGCTTTCTAGCGTTTAGTTCCATCGTCTTGAGGTCAGTATGTTTTTGGATGGGTTTTTGGTTTTGTAGTTCGCACAAGCTCAAAATAGCTTTTATTATACAACATAAAATGCAACAGTAATACCCCCCTTTTTATTAAAAAAGCTTTTGCTTGAAACAAAATGTATTGCTAAACTGTGGCTAAATGATATTAAAGAGGTTGTTAGACAATAACCGCCACTTGTTAATCACATTTAAATAGGATCATTTTGTTGCACCATACTGATATAAAAATACAAAGAAAATACATGAAACAAACTGGGATTTGTGATGGAAGTTAAATCATGAAATCATATAATAATTAAAATAATTTACAATAATTAAATTAAACAAAATGAACTATGGGGGTAATATGTAATCATGTAATCAATAAAAAAGTAACTGTAGTCTGATTACAAGTATTTTAAAATGTAATATAATCTCATTACGAGTTATTGTAATATATTACAATAGTGCATTGCAAATTATTGTAATGCAATTACTGTAATATAATCAAATTAAAGCCTGGTTGTGTTTATATACACACCTTTGCAGACTAGCCAAACTCAGACTTTCTGGGAAAATGTTTAAAGTTGTTGGAAGGTTAATGGTAACGATCCTAAGTCAGGTGACTATAGTGTAGTTTACTTCACAATTCATAAAGGTTGTGAAGATTATAATGATGAACAAAATGTGCAAGAATCATAAACGTTTGTTGGTCACGGAGCTTATTTTCAGCAATAATGCCAGAGCCGAAGGAAAAAATTCTTTTGGGTGTCTGTCAAGGGAACAATGGAGAAGTTCCAGATTGGCCTACAAAAAGGCGCTATACGATGGAAAAATATTTGCAAAATATAATTAATTAGTGATCTCTCTTGAACAGGCTTCCCCAGGTGAAATGAAATAAAGTCCAGAGGACGTCCAGTAAGAGATGCGGTGTTTATAGTACTGTCAGACCAGCAGGAATGTGTTATTGGGCTTTGGGAGGGAACAATTGCTGTAATTCGAGTGGACTTCAGCTCAGAGTTGGTCTCGGTGGACATCGTTCAGCCAGCGTTTCACCGAGCCCAGATGAGTCTGGGCAAATCCAGACCCTTGCAAACCTTTCATTGGTGCACCGTTGCCTTCAAGAGCCGCTATCAGAGCCGTGTGACAGCCTGCCGCGGTGATAGGGATGTGTGTGCTGAAGACGTAGTCTGAAACAGGAAGCCAGGGCTAATGATTCACAGATGGTTGGGGTGGCTGGAGCGCAGAGGCCTGGGCTTCGTCATGGTGCATGTTTGTGATTTATTCGGCTGTTACTGTGAAAGGGGGCCTTGGCAGAGGGGATGAGCTTAGGGCTGGATGGGGGTGGGCAGTTAAGTTAAGCCATCTCCCCTTTGGTCATGGTGTGATTCTGGAGGTCTCAAGCTTACCCCGAGAACACCAAGGACCCCCAAATGCTATGAATACCTAGCAAGGAGCCCCCTTCCTAAAATATCAAAGGGACCATGTGTTGTATGAAGTCCCGTGAGAAAAATGGCAAATGTGATTGTATAAAGACAAATTCATAAAAATAAAAATTTTCACACCAAAAAATAATGATAAAAGTTTCCTGAGCAGCAAATCAGCATACTGGAATGATTTCTGAAGGATCATGTGACACTGAAGATTGGAGTAATAATGCAAAAAATTCAGATTTGCGTAACACAAATAAATTTTAATAAAACAAATAAAAACGTTTTAAAACATTTTACTATAAATTGTATGTAAAGGTTGTAACAATGAAAACAAAATATTATTATTATGTTGTTTTAAATTGTAATTGTATTCCATAATATCACCGTTTTAGTGGGGTTTTTTTAATCTTACCAACAACAAATATTTTAAAATTGTCCAAAAATGTTCGTGCTCTACATACCCCGCAGAGCAAAATAAAAAAAAAAAGTAAACACAAATACTTGTATTTTTATATATTGCAAGGAAGGAAAAACCACGTATAAATCTAACTTCATATAGAGATTATTTATTTATTTTTGTGTATCAATAAGTTAATTATTTTTTAATTATTTTATCTATTTCATTTGTAATTTGGTGATTCTGCCTTTTTCCCTGTTCATAAAAACCTTGGCTTTCAATGCGTTATTGTAATTACAGTTAAAATCTTAAAAAAACGTAATTCTTTAAATGTATTCACAATGTTATCAATGTAAATTTGATCACTTTAAACATAAATGATGATTGTTGCGTTAACTTTGACAGTCCCAAAAGTGTATGTTGTAAAAATGTCATTGACCACCCAGCAGCTCCTTACGGACCAAAGTTTGTATTCCCTTTTTCTAGAAACTGCGACAAGCTTGTTGAATGAAGGCCGCCCATGCGGTGATTAAAAGAGCTCCTACATCACACTTGGCCTAGCGTCCATATCTATCCCTTCTCAGTGAAACGAAAGCGGCTTTCGCACACTAGCCGTGGAAAGCGTGCCATTGTTTTTTCGAGTACAGTCTGACTCGCGGCCCCTCCGGCCTGATATCTGATTACAGCTGAGCGAAACGCAAACATCCAACGCAGATCTCGAAGCCGCTCGTGTGGACAGATTCGGTCTGGGAGAACGAGTAGAGTAAAAACGGCAACCGTAATTACAGCCCTCCCTTCCTCCATACGGACAAAGCCTTATCTTTCATTACGCTACAGCACAGCTGTGAACTTTTTGTCCAAGATACAAGCAGCCTCGAGGGACGCGTTATGCAAAACCCGGTGGTAGACCAGCGAAGTTGCCGGTATTTCAGTCTCGCTGCATGGGAAATTTAAGGAAAAAGGGAATGCCGTTGACAGATTTCAAAGCCACGGCCAAGGGTTTTCGACGATCCAATACCGTCATTTGTTGATCTAACCCATTTCAGCATATGTGAATTAATGCTCGTCTCCTCCACCCAGTGCATTTCAATATGTTAGCCTCATCTGTTCAGGATGTCCTCCCTCACTGCTCTGGTGACATAATATTCATTTCAGCCCACACCCATGAAATTTTTTTTTTTCTCCCTGTTGCGAGTCAATGACTTCCATTTGCTCTTTTTCTCGCTAGTTTGGTTCCTCCCTCTCTCCAGACGCATGCGAAATTCCCAAGGTCGTTCCGCGTCCAGAGCTAATAACCAAACCTCGCCGATTACTGTCACGCTTTCCTTACGCCGGCGTGGCTTGCCGTGAAGTGTCATTTCTACTAAACCGGCCTCCTCTCCGAGCAGACGGGACTCTGGGACGTGACTCACCAGGACAGACCACGAGGAGCACTAGCTAGCGGCTGATAATGGGGGGGAGAAAGCGTCACAACATGTGTTTTGAGACATCGCGCGATCGCTACAAAACATATTTGGGATTGAACGTAGAAGTGATGTGGTGCAGAAGTTTGTGCACTCAAGCCAAGTGGTTTCCAGTAAACAGACGCAATACACACTTTTTCCACAGATTGATACTGGGTGCAAGTTGAGTCTTTCTGAAAAGTACACTTTAGCATAATTCATACAGAAACGATGTACTTTAAATGGATGTACTAAAGTATTAAGACACTTAAGTGCACGTTAAATGAAAATATATTGGCTGGACTTGATCTAAAAGTAACACTTTATATTAAGGTCCAATTATCGCCTTTAACAAACCATTAAATAAAACTTTTACCTCAATAAACTCTCGATTAGTTGCTTATTAATGCTTAGAATTTAGGCAATATGTCAACAATATGCATGCTAATAAGCAATTATTTAATAGTGAGAATTAATATAGTAATTACTAAAGTTGCATGTTATTTCAAAATGACTTATTTCTAAGACAATATGAGTTAAAGTGCACTGATGATTAATAATTTGAAGTAAATTAAAATATACTTTAATACATGTTTCTGGGAACACTTGGCTGTGTTTTTGCGAACGGCGCGAAACTCCCCTAGAGATAAACGGTTGACTTTTATTTTTTTTCAAATTTATTCTTCAGCCTATCTCCGGGTCTGGCGGAGCTCTTTTAGCTGCAGCTTAGCATAGATCATCGATCAGACCATTAGCATCTCGCTCACAAATGACCGAGGAGTTTCGATAATGGAGTTGGAATATGAGCCCATTTTCAAAAAGAGTGGTGTGTTCCTTTAAAAGTGTGTCAAAAATGGTCAAAGTGTCTTTCTTTTATACGTGCAACTATACAATATATGTATTAATATTATATCAGCCGCAACAACTAAACGCACTGCATTTTCCCGGTGGGCGTTGTTTCCGCAATGAAGCTTTTGGGGCAGTTCTCCGAACTCTGGTGCTCACAATCGATACGAACGCAATCCGTTCTAAAAAGCGAAACGACGACGTGAAGGCAGGGATCACGTCGTTAAAAGAACCTCGTCGTGCAAGATTTCAGCTCGTGACAATAGGGGCGATCCATTCTCCCGGTTTAGTGGTCAATAAACCAAATGAGGCCCGACCGAGAGCCCTCTGACTCCAGCAGCATGTTGATTTAAACCATACTCGCTCATCTCAGTCTCGGCCGTGACTCACTTCGGCATCACTGACCGCTTCGGCACAAGGAAATGTTTAAGTCAGAATATTGAATTTTCTTATAGTAAATAGATGTTGTTTTAGCAGGATGGAGTCATATGGCCTGTGGCTCTTCCTGTCAAGCTATATTATATACAGCCTCATTATATTTCTGGCATCGTTCGTTGTTCACATGAGAGCCGTAATTAACCTTCAGAGGGAAGGAAGCCTTCTATTTACAGTGAGATCGAAAAGGCTGAGATCGCATTAAACATTTGGGATGCAAAATGCAATTTAAACCTGGAAATAAACCGAAGGCTTTAGGATTTTTAAATTAGCATCGCTGCTGTTTAAAAGCATGACAAAGCATTTAGTCAGTGGGGTCTGCATTTTCCTCGAAATCATAATCAGGTTTACATCACATGTTGGGTAACAAATTTATGAAAATACGATTGACAAGCTCACCGCTGAGCCAAACAAAGTCATGTGAAGTTCTTATGATGATTCATTTTTCCAGGGATTCCCAGATTCTTTTTTGTCAAGCTCCTTTGACCTAAAGTTTTATATTTCAATATATATATATATATATATATATATATATATATATATATATATATATATATATATATATATATATATATATATATATATATATATATATATATATATATATATTTTTTTTTTACTATATTTTTTTTTAAAAATTACACATATATATATATATATATATATATATATATATATATATATATATATATATATATATATATATAATTTTTTATAAATTTTATGCAAACACAAACTTTTTATTTTTATCACTAGTACATATATTTATGTATATATATGTGTGTGTGTGTATGTAACATATAAAGCATTTTAAGATTTCATTAGTTACTGATTAATAAATTTAATGAATGATTTGTTGTTTTTACATTTTAATTTAATGATTTAAATAACTTTTCATCGACTCACAAAACATTTTATATTTTTTGAGCCATTTTTAATTGATTTGTTTCCATTTTAAAATGATAAAATTATAATTGCTTGTTTATTTTACATTTTAATGATTCATTGAATGATTAGCTTTTCGTCCTCTCACAAATCCCTTGCAGTTTATTCTAATATAAATTTATAATTATTCCCGTTTTTACGATTTCATTAATTATTTTCATCAACTTACAAATCTCCTGCAGCTTCCCCATGAACCAACAGGGGGTTATATAAAATGTTTATTTGTTTATTTGTCCTCACTAAGTTTTTATATGTCTAAAATAACCTCAGTAACTTATAAAAGTTAGATAAATTCAACAATTTTTCCGAGCAACGAGTATAAGACTCTTAATGGTCCAGTGCCAGCGCTGTGTCAGACTGCTGAGTGAGTGGACAAGGCTGTATATTTATGACCCTCCCTATGACCTGCTTCAAACAGGGAGATCAGGGTAAACGTATTGCCCCGCCGCCCGCTAGCCCATTACTCTGACCCATAATCCATCCATCTCAAAGAACAGCAGAGCTCCTGAGCCAACCCACAGCAATGCCGTCCAACGCTCAAACCAAGCAGAGTGCCGGAAAAAACAAAAAAAAGCAACCAGGGCTGGCAAAGGGAACGCCTCCTTCGCTGTATTTACAAACACAGCTGCTGCCATGGGACTCCTGGTGAGGGCGTGACAGAGAAGGCTGCACCAAAACATCTCCGAGCGCTGAGAGGATCAAGCATTCGCAAGGAGACACGCTCGCGAATGTTTTATTCAAAAACTTTAATAAAAGGCCAAATCCTGTTCGTGTTTGACTTCAAAGCGACTGCGGAGGCATCTATTTGCTGTGCAGTCCAGATGCAGAAGTAAACAGACACATGCCAACATTCTGGGCATACCGTGGGGCCACTGGGAGGGGCCCGTGGGGCTCCACGCACACTAGTGCACGCTATAAGCGCCCGCGCATTGAGACGCGCCCCGGGTCCCTACGTGAAATGCGTCCCTGCCGCGTTCGAAATGAAGGACAAAACCGACCACGCTTTAAAAGTTTAAAAAGCAAAAGTTCTCAGCGACATAAACATGCAACCACTTCCATGATGAAACCAATAACTTTGTGCGTGTACGCTGATTAAAGTTTTTTTTTTTCCTTAAAGTCTACCAGTATAACTTTGTTTAAACCCTTTGTGGGAAAAGTTAAATGAAAAGTGTATAAATCTTTTTTTTTTTCTTTCTAATGTTTTAAAGTGAGAAGCTGTGAAGCGTGGGAGGGAAAAGAAAGAGCGTGACGTAGTGACGCTCCAGGGCGGTGTTCTCACGTTTCCGAAAAAAAAAGAAAAGAAAAGAGGAAAAAAAGCTAATACTGCTGTGGTACTACATCTGGAATACAGAGACTCGTGCTTTGAGTGGGATCTCATAGTAAAGGCAACCCAGTGTTTTCTTCCTGCGCTCTTTCGCTTTTCAAGGATTTTTCCTCTCTCCCTCACCTGTAAGTTGGAGAACAATGGAAGTTTTCTTTTTTTTTTTTTACTTTTGATTCATTTATGGAATATGTGCGCGTCTTTTCTGGAGATACTCAGCCACATTTCCGTATGCTGTTATTTTCCTTCAGGAGCTTTCCCTACTTAGCTCATCGTTCGTCTTCGAAGTTTGTTGCTTTATCCAAACCGTAGGCTATTCTTAGTGAGCTTTTGCAAGTTTGTCTTCGTCAGTGGTATCATTAGCGTTAGCTTTACATTGCCAGTCCTAATATTGTTATGTGTGCACGTCTTAAGTTTTGAATTTAGTCATAGTCGCTCGGGGGTGGGTAGGGGGGTTTGCGATTGGTCCGGATGAAAACAAACGCTTTAAAACTCTTCCTTTTATTTTCGCGATTTGTCTCGTGCTCAATCGATATTTATTTTATTTATTCACAGCTTACAGTAATCTTCGCTTTCTGAGGAGGGAAAAACAGATAAACAGTAAAGGCGTGACGAAAAAAGGCGGCACCTCGAGAGAGAGAGAGAGAGAGAGAGAGAGAGAGAGAGAAAAGTGACGTGACTGCATGTGGGACTTGTTTTTTTTTTCCTGATAAATAAAGATACTTAGATTGCTTTTCAAACATCGCAGTGCGATCGGTGTAATTATCAACGTAATGTATCCACAATACAGATGTTTTCGATTAAAATTTAGGAGGAAAAAAAAGAAAGAAAATAGACGGGGCCGAAGGAATGTTTGGGTTTTTTGCGTTTTACAGCAGCGCTATCTGGCGGCCAGATGGGGAACTACACGAGTAAACGGCTGTAAAGCCGCCAGGTGTCTTTCTGAGGAAGAACTGTGTTTGCTTTCTCTTTCTGTTCCTTTAGACGAGCCCCAAAATGCTGGCCATTCTGTTAGCGACGATAGTCTTGCATCTGACAGACCTCATCATCCTCTTCATTTCCACGTGCGCTAACGTGAGTATCGTCTTTGCTTGCTTTCGTTTTTTTTTGTTTTTTTAAAGAATTGGTTCAAGTGTGGACGTAACCACGTGGGCATATTTTTTTGTTGTATCTATGTTATAAAAAGGCCTGGAGGACACATGGGGTTACGAATTACGACCTGTGGTATGACTGCACGCACAGCAATGGAGGATATCACTGCCGCGGGACTAGTGATGCTGGTGAGCCTTTAAAAAGCCTTTCAGAAGTTCCATATTTATTTAAAAGTTCCAAAAGGATCACAAAGCATCATCGGTAGAACACAATATGCGTCTTTATATGAGATAGAGAAACATATGACTTAAGAATAGTAGCAATGTTTGTTCTAATATATTTTTTTGTCTGTGTTTCTTTACAATCTGTCAGACTGGCTTCAAGCAGTTCAAGCCCTCATGGTCCTAGCCACTATTTTCTGCTTGATCTCCTTCATCATCTTCCTCTGCCAGCTCTTCACTCTCGTAAAAGGAGGTCGTTTCTTCTTCACGGCCATCTTCCAGGTCCTCGCCAGTGAGTATCTCCTCATCACATGCATGATATCGCAAGGAACACGTCTACGCTTTTTTTTTTTTTTTTTTTTTTTACCCCTTCTCTTTCTGTCTCCCGAAGGTCTGTTTGTGATGAGCGGGGCCATCATCTACACCGTGATGAGTCCGGAGTGGAAAAACGAGAACGATACTTACGGATACGCCTTCGTCCTGGCCTGGCTGGCTTTCCCTCTCACGCTCATCAGCGGCTTCATTTACATTGTCCTGAGAAAGAAAGAATGAGAGTTCGGGCCTGAGGGATATTTTTTGTAGAACTGAGAACACTACTCACATGACAGACTCTAACCTAACGGCCGTCTCCTCCGGGGCCTGAATATTTAGACGCTAATGTGATCAAAGAAACTGACAGTGCCATGAAGATTGAATACAGCGAAGACACGGTGTGCGTGACACACACAAAAAGTTGTCTTTGGCTGTTGAGCCTATTTATATCCCTTTTATATGGCTTTTTTTAATTTTTTGTAAATAGTAATGATATGAAGTGTCGATGAAGGCCCTGACTTTTTAAGATTTTACTCAAGGAGGAGAGATATAGGAAAAGTACAGTTTTTTTTGTATTGCGTGTTATAACCCTTTTCAAATATCTCGTTTTAAAATGTCATAATAAAGTGTATTCTCAAAGGGAATTCGTTGACGCCGACTTGAAATTTTCTCTTATATCCGAATGGCAGAATAATAAAACGAAGAATCGTGTCGTTTTGCGTTTTGAAATCCTTTGGAAATGGTGCTATGTATTTACCATTGCTGAACTTCATAGTTAGATATACCTATAGGCTCAAATGTTGTGTTAAATCTCACGAAAGCATTTTCTAACGCATATGTTACCTGTGATTATACCGCATTACGAGATGTCTTCTTTCTGTATTATTTTTTTGTTTAAGAAAAAAATAAATATCTAATTTTTTTCCCTCGTCTCAATTTTCAGTATTTTCGGAAGACCTGCCGTATTCGAAGTGGACGCGTTTAGATGCCGAACTATACTGTAATAGAGAAATTGTAATTTTTTTGTGCCCAGCTAGGAAAAAAGAGTCTGAGAAGTCCAGCAAACCCCTCCCAAAAGAAAGCGTGGAGAATGAGGTCAGGCTTTCTGTCAGTAATGAAAAAAACAGATGTGACACGGCGATGACTTTTCGTGGACTGCGTCTGCGTCATCTTAGAGTCCGAAGGATCAGAAACTAGAACGTGGGTGAAGAAAAGGCAGTTGTCTGTCCGAAGGCATGTTGCTACTAGGGCGTAAGCAAATTGTGTGTGTGTGTCTGTGTGTGAGTGTGTGAGGTTGAGTGTGTGTGTGTTGTGTGTGTGTGTGAGGTTGAGTGTGTGTATGTGTGTGAGGTTGAGTGTGTGTGTGTGAGTGTGTGTGTGTGTGAGTGAGTGTGTGTGAGGTTGAGTGTGAGTGAGTGTGTGTGTGTGAAGTTGAGTGTGTGTGTGTGTGTATGAGTGACTGTGTGTGTGTGTGTGTGTGTGTGTGTGTGTGTGTGTGTGTGTGTGTGTGTGAGTGTGCGTATACCTGATATTCCCTACATTAAGGGCCAAATGTCCCTACGAGAATAGTAATAATATTTTTTGACCTTGATGTGGGGACATTTTTAGTCCCCATGAGAAAAGAAGCTTATAAACAATATTAAATGTTTTAAAGTTTTGACAGTATAAGAATACAGAATGTATTAGAGGTAGACTTCAAGAGGTTGGGTTAAGGTAAGGGGAAATAAAATATGGTCCCACTACTATGTACTTACATTTGAATTAATAATTTGGTACAGTGTACTTAGTGTGCACATGTTTTTACTTTGCACTTGTATTTTTAAATATGTAATTACATCCCTTAAACCTCCTTAACCCACCCTTAAACCTACCCATACCAGTCCCTGACCTTACCCATATCCCCCCTTAATAGCAGCAGGTCGCCTAATATAAAGTGTGACCGGAAAAACATTTTGTAAGCATAAAAACAGTATGTCTATATTAACTAACGCATGTGGTGTACGCATAACAGCATAATCAAGCATAATAACGCATTAGGCCAATACCAGATAGACATAAAATAAATAAATCAAAACTCTTGTTTGATATTTAAAGACCTAAACACATCCAGGAAGCGTTCTACCAGGAGCCATTGTTGAAATGACTCCAAACACTTACAATCAATTACAATCAACATTTTAAGAGTCAAGATTAATGTAAATATTTATATTCATGATCAGGAACTCGCTAAAAGGCAATGAGTAAATATTGATAGTAATATTATTAAAAATTAAATAATAATAATATTGTATAATTATATATATATATATATATATATATATATATATATATATATATATATATATATATATATATATATTAACATTAACCATTTAATGAATAAGACACACGTCTTAGCTGTTTTAGATTTGACCACTAGATGGCGCCAGATACTCGTTTGTCGTCTCTGGAGCACAAAAGTAGAGTAAAAAACTTCATTCGGTAACTTTAGCAAGTCTGGGTAGGTACTGTTCATAATATTAACCCGTTAAATCAAACCTGTTTCAAGTTCTTCAAACAGACAATTTTAAGTGCGCCATGTTCTGTGACACAAATATTATTCTTTATATATAAAAAAAAAAAAAAGATTCTGTATTTTTTTGACTATCAAAATTGTCTGGTATTTTCACCGACACTGCGTGCTAAATTCTTTAATGATAGTTAGTAGTAGTAGCAAGCTGTAGCACTTTTCTGAAATTTTAAATAGCTTTCTAAAAAGAAAAAAAATCATTGTTTCGCATAAATAGCATACTATATAAACCGCAGACGGACAGAACAAATACTCAACATGTGCATCCACCCACACTGCTCTAATATTCACATCAACCCTCCATTACTGAAACACGCACAGACACAGATGTGCTTCAACACTTTCTAAAAGCATCATTTGTTTTACACGCTTCAGTCTTTTTCTTAACACGAAATTGTACCATCAAACGTGCTTAACCGGGGCAGAGCATACTGATAACATATTGGCAATGTCAAGAAAACTCCAGGGGCCCGTAATGGTCTCACAGCTCCGTTTCAAACGTGGTTAACCTTAGAGGTTATTTATCACCCAGTGGGGTCATGAGGGTTGAACAGTATTTACAACAGGACATGGAGACTTGCATCTGGGAATCAGTGGGATATGTCCGAAGGCTTAAAATTGAAAAGGACATTGGATATGTTTGAAATAGCATACTACTGTTACTACCACTGCAGTACACTATACACAGTATGCGTCTTTTTCTGCTTAGAGATGGCCTGTTGCATCTGTGAATTAGGCGGCGTATTCGCTTAGTTATAATGCCGTCATAAAGTCTTCCAATGAAGTTTTAATTCATGAGCTGGAAAGTTACAGTGATGTCAGGGGCTTTCAGATCATTCCGGTTGGAGTCCGATGGGCATGTATCTTTTCTAGTTCAAGCAATTCGTCATTTTTTTCTGTACTACGATATTTTGCGCACGCAACTTAAATAGGTTTGTCTATCGTCAGTTACTTGTATTTGTCAGTCTGAGCGACCAACTTAAACCTGTGGCAAAATCCATAAGAAAAAAACCCCCAATCGTGACAAACTCTTATCGAAATGACTGGATTTGCCCGTTAAAATCTCACCTTTATGTCATTTTACGTCTTTATGGTACCCCATATCCAAGATATCTTTTCAGTATTACATGTGCTACCATCTTAAAGCCACAAGCGCGTTTCATCATGTGCTTAGCAAACATCTTAAAGTGGAGTCGAAGCAGAACAGGACCTCCGAAGCACCCGGCGCGTCCTTTCTTCTTCCCGCGATCCCTCCTCTTTGATCCACGCTGGCCCACATCAGCTGAAGGAAACCTGAAAAGAGCATCTCCGTTCACCCGGGAACCCTCCCCTCGCCGCCCCCTCTTTCAGCGTATCGTCTTTTCATCCCGGGCGTCCGTCTCCTGGAACAAAAGCAGTCCATTTAGATCTTAGTAAATGATATAGAAAACGGGGAAACGGCGTATATTCAGGCTGGATTTCATCATGCTCATAAATCTCAGGCAAATCAAAGCCCGGCCTCTCCTGGGCTCTTTGTCTTGCTAATACACATTAGGCTGCGGCTGGCTGGTCTCTTTGACCGACGGTCGAGCGGCTACAGATGCACATCTCAGACGCCTTTGAACTCTGACCCCGCCACTTAAACCACCGCCGGAGTGAGCGGAGGAAGCCCTGAGCGCCCAGGAATCTCTCTGCTCCACTTCCAGCCTCCGGGGGAACTGAGACGTGGCTATCTGAATGCCGATGGGGAGGAAGATAAGGGGAGATCTCGGAGTTCGTCTCCTCTTAAAACCCTACAAGCTGGCACCAACGGACGGATAATAACCCTGTTGCCGGCGAGGATAGGAATGCATTTCACGGGAGAGCGTGGAGAAGAGGCTTTTTCAGAGGCGCTAAATAACCCATCTCGCAGACCCTCACTTTCTTTTTTTTCGCCGGGTGACCTCTTCGCCTTCCGATTCAGTTCGCGAGTTAGGCAGAGCTGAAAGGGGACAAAGCATTCCTCCACAGTCAGCTAAATTGAGTGATCCTTGCAGCCGTCTTCTTTAGCTTTATGACTTTGAAGAGCTTTCTGTTCCCGCAGACATCGCTACAGGCTCGTCCTTGCAAGTAATGGAAACAAATGGCCTAATTAACCGGTGTTTTCCAGCCCCAAAGAAATGCTTAGCTCTAATTCGGATTAAACCTAAAACTGAGACTTCGCCGGCGCAACATAAGAGGGAGGACTTTTCGCGAGCTTGATAAACTGCATCAATTATTTGCGCTCTAAACCACAGAGCTATTTTTGTACATAATGAGTGTGCCATCAACACATTACATGACTAAGTTGGTGTGAAAATGAAACGTTGGATAAACAGTTGTTGTTTTTTTGCACCTCACGCTCACTTCATCTCAGGTGGACTTGCTCAACTTCTGCTGACAAGAGTATAAACGCGTATCTTTGAATCCAAACGTAAAAGTTTAATACTGTTACTTTATGTAAATAAATATATTAATAAATAAATATAAAATTAGTGCTGGGCAATGATAAATACACACACGTGCATGTATATATTAATATAAGATATGTAACATATATAAAAATAATTAGTTCTGTTTATATATTTAATTTATTTATATAAAAATGTGTTATATTAATATAAATACATGATAAAAATATATAGTGTATGTGTGTGTGTATTTATATATATATATATATATATATATATATATATATATATATATATATATATATATAGATATATATATATATATATATATATATATATATATATATATATATATATATATTAAATATACACATTACACACACAGATTATGTAAACAAAAACCTTTATTTGGGATGCTATTATTCACAATAAATCTTGTCGATATATGTCAATTAATATTGGATAAAAAAATAAACTAATCAAGTAAATTTCATCCATATCTTTCCATAATTTCAGTTTCTTTAAATAGATTTTCCTGATAATTTGAAATTATGGAAAGATATGCACGGAACTTACTTGTGCATTGCTAAGAACTCAATTTGGACAACTTTAAAGACAATTGGCTTAATGTTTAGATTTTTTTTTCATTTGATCAGATTTTTTTCATTTGCACATTTTAAATAGTTCTATCTCAGCCAAATATTTTCTTATCCCAACAATACCAATAGGAAGCTGTGTATTGTATTCACCTTTCAGATTATGCAAAAATCTAAATTTCTTAAAATTTACCCTGGTTTTGTGGTCTAGGGTCACATATATGAATGACTTGTACTTGATTCAAAAAAAGAAAACACGCACACGTACACACACACACACACACACTGGATGCCTATTAACTTGCATACCTCCGTACTATAACACCAGCATGACCTGCTACTTCCAGCCAGATACTGATTTGCAGACGCTTAATTATTCCATGTCAGTGAAGCTCTGATGCTGTAGGTCACATGACAATGACAAGAATACAAATGCAGTACCTCCGGATTTTATAACACACACTTTCATGCCCGCCAAAGTAATCGCTTATTCAAAAGAAGTACGTTCTCAGACATTATGCCATTTTGGATGCGGCCAGGGTATAACACATTTAACGATTGGGCTGTCTGATTATGTGTACGATCATACAAACCGACTCTCTTGTTTTGTTCTTGCATGACTGCAGCAGAATCTAAAGAAATGTTGAGCACAGCTCCTACATCCCCAAGCAGCTGTCAGCTGAGCTGTCTGTAATCCTCTGGTTGCGGGTGGTGCGGGCGTCTATTCTGTGCCCCAAAATCGTAATTATGGATCTCTATGTCTCTCTTATTTTCTCTCCACACGCTCTAACTGAAAGTGGCAGCCTGGATTTCAACTTCACGCATTAATTAGGTTTACCACATCTTCACAAACTCACATAGAATACCACAAAAATGTATTATAAACAGGCATGTGCAACATTTTTGTTTGTATTTTTACGATACAGTGAAATTCCATTAATAATTTATTACTTTATTTACTTTAATTAAAATCTAGCTCTCATATTTTGTTTCCAAACTCCATTTCTGCAGTTTTAAGCTATAGTAACCGTGGAGCCAAATTTTTTTTCCGGCTGTTTACTCACATGACTTTCCCCTGCCATGTTTATGACCAACAGTTGGCTAATGCAATGGCATTAAATACAAAAACCTTTACGATAATTCTATTTGTATGCTGTATATCCGTTCAAGCGAAAGATGCCGAGCTGACATGCTTTCTGAAACGTGTCTCTCTGAATACTGAATCTTTCGCCTCTTTATCAACGACAAGTGAAACCTTAGAAAGTGAAATCTTTCATAATGCATTTGTGTATTCATATACCTATTTTACTAATTGACTCGCTATTCTACCAATGCCTAAAGGCTGAAGAAATAGCTGTACGCTTCACCCACTTCTCCAGCCAGATCTAAACAAGTCTTCTCTGCTTCTACTGTACTCTTTCGTCTTCTTCTTCTTCTAGTCTTTTAGTGGCGGTTTAATTAGCAAGGCAATGTGAAAGGTAAATTACGTCCACCTACCCAAACTTTCCATTTTTCCTGTCTTTTTAGATATTTAAATAATATTTCACGAACTCTTAATTGCCTTGATCTGCTTCCTAATAATAATTTTAATGCGAAATATCAGTTCCCAGCAATCCTAATTCTTGAATTAAAGTGTCCTCCTTTCATAAGCAGTATTTTAAAAATACTGCGCTTCGCTGTTTCTGGGTTTGAATGTATAACTGCAGGACACTCCGATGCTGAGGTATCACTTGCCATCGGTCCGATGCAGAAGCACACATTCAGGCTTCACACTTCTCTAGTGGAAAAGCTAGTAATAAGAAAATCTCTGTCTTAAGCCGAATTTGTGTGCCTTATTTATTTTGTCTCCCTGGGATGTGCTCATCCATTTTTAGTCTGACAGGTACGGATGAGCAAAACAAAGCTTTTTGAAACCTTGAATCAGTTGGATCACTTGTTTCTCAGAGCATTTGAAACTTGTCTGCGATCAAAACTGTGTAAATGCAAAGAAAACCTCAAACACGCTATAAAACACCTTTTACAACCCAATTTCAGTTTGAGAAACAGTAATTGGTACAATTGGGGCCATTTTTACAAGACTGCAAGGCTAGTGGATGGCTGTGGGTTGTTGTGACCTCTCTCAGTTAGTTTAACCCCGTTGACCTCCTTACCTACAGCCCCGAGTGTGTTAGTGTCAAAGTGCTCCAGGTTTGTGTTCAAGAGGGGTTGCTTAAATGGGTTTGTTTGCTTGGCCCCTCTGGATCCTCATCCTCCATGAGTAATGATGAGGGGCCCAGTGGACCTCGTCCAGGAATTAGATAAATGAGACCACGCATTACTCCTTGAGTAAACATTTTAACCTAAATGACTGATGGAGACTTTGATGAGAATGGCGCATACAGATTGATCTCTGGACCAAAGACCCACTGCCAGCCTTCACCAGGATTAGAGTCCACTGGCGTTTAGTCTCACCTCTGTTTAAAGATAGACTCATCAAAGTTTTTGGGGGTGTGAAATGATGGTTAACCAACTAGTCGGTTTGACTAACTTGATATTTTTATTTTATTGTTGCTATTTTTATGCCAATGTATGTATATTATCTATCTATATTGACCTTCTAAAGCATACCGTATAAAGAGTTTTCTGAAAAACACTATAAACACCAAAATCTACAAACTAAATTTTGTTTGCTTTTTTCAAGCCTTTCTTGATACATCAGTGCTTTATGGATTATTTGGTATGATATAAAACAATATGAAGCTCATACTTGACCACCCTGGTTTTATTTAGAGCACCAAACTAAGCAAAAATATGAAATGTGGTGCAGTTGCTGATATTAATATGACCAAGAAATAATAAGAAACAGGTAGAAACAGGTATAAATCAATTAAATATTTATAAGACTATACGCATAAAATGCATATAAATATAAGTTTTTACTCTATAATTACAAATGTTATGTCTTAATAAGATGATATTTAAACGCAGACAGATGCATTTTTTTTTGTCATTGTGTCACTTGCATTAGTCTAACATTTTAAGCTGTAAGTTATAGAAGGTGAGTGCATAACAGCATCTGCCCAGATCTGCATATGCCTCAAACAGATATATTCGAATCTTGCCAGCTTGCAGGTTAAATGTGTCACTATCATTTTCTAATTGCTCAAAGAGCAGAGGATTGTGGTTGTGACTTTTGCGATTTAAGCATTTTCTGAATGCTCAGTGAGGGACACATTTGGCGAGGATGCGTTTCAGTTTGAATTGAAAGACATAGTTTAACAAAACTGAAGATTACGGAATACTTGCTTGTCACTATTCCAGTGTCATCCTCCAACTAAACAGCCAAATGCTTCAGGAACATATAGTCCTCTCAAGTATAACACAGGTTCATTTAGAATCTGTCAGCCTTCCAAAACTTTAAAAGCCCACAAAGGCAAACTAATAAGTCACTAGAGAAACTGAGTGACAGGGTTTAGGGAGTATAGCCTTCCATGTGTAGATGATAACATTGTTACGTTCAGTCATTACTCTATCATTGTTTACATTCACTCACTTTGAGGTCGGCAAAGTACCTTAAACGAAGGCAGTCTCGATCCCTCTGCTTCCCCGGAGGACAAACCCCTGAGCTGAACTGAAGACCAACTCTTCATGATGCAAGTCTCAAACTGTTAATGATGACACCGTCTCGAGTGTTACACCAATGCACTAACAATGTTGTTATGGCTACTATTAGAATTAGACCAGTTTAAAATTACTGAATGAAGGTTCTGCTAAAAGAAAGTTTAAAAAGCTTGCATTTTGAAGCTTGTAGTTCCCCTGGAGTCTCATTAAGAGAACGAAAGCTTAAAGGCAGGGCTTCAATCACTAAATTGACACTTAATGTTCTCTTAACGACTGAGTTCACAGATTCAGCACAATGCATTGTTAAAGTATATGCTAATTAATTCTAGGATTAGGATTTTGTTCGCGCGAGACCTCAACCTTTATGACAGCAGAACAGCTCTTGTCCAGGCCTGAACACAACACGCACCATTGAGTTTTGCTAAGTCAGTTTCTGTGAGTGTTGTGCTTTACATAGAAAACACATTGGTATTTAATCATGATCATGTTATGGCAGAACACACCTTACCTGAATCAATCAAAAAAAAGTTAAAAAGCATGCAATTCAGCAGTGTCAGTGTTGCCGGTGGCTAAAAACATAATCTGTTAGAAAACTCACTTGAGAAAAATGCAAAGGTGTGCCATGGGTGGGAGGCTGTTTGATATTTGGTTTTTGCAAAGTTGCACAACAAGAAAAACTGTTTTTACTTTCACAGAAGTTTCACGCGAGCATTGACTGTCATAAAACAAGCAATTACATCTGGTTGACTGAGAGAAACTGTTGAAGACTGTCTTCTCTTTCTACGCCAACGACATTAACGTCTCAATCAGACGGGGAAAGAGCTTTTGATTCGAAACTTCCAGTGTCTGTTAACAGCTCTCAATTATTCTTCTCATGTTGTTGATTGAGACTCTTTGGGGCATATTGTGAGATGTTCAAAAGCCCTCAACATCAGTGTCACCATCGGTGCAAGTATGTGCTAATGACTCATTTGACCCTTGACCTCTTCTTGCTGTGTCTTCTTGGCCGTTGTGTTAGAAGACTTGAGAAGTATATGTTGATGTTGAAGTACTCATAGACTTCATCTTGTACGCATTAAGCCAATGACCAAAAAAGTCTGCAAGATAACAAGTGTACATATATATAGTGGGCCACGAAGGCTTTATGCAGTCCGACTCTGAGAGAGTAGAAAATGACTGACTGGAATCAAGTTCACTCGCAATTTAGTCATTTTTCCCCTCAAGTTAACGGCAGAAAATTGTTAACGTCTGAAGCCCCGACCAGTGCTTTTTACTGTAATGAAATGAAAGCATTGATGGAACTGCGCGCATGTTATAAAATAACAGGCATAGGAAGGCACTGCATTATTAGTACATTTGATTATGAAAAACATTTTGTTCTGCATGTATCCTGTTTCAGTAATATCCTGTTCTGAACCATTGAAGACGCATGGTTTCTGTCTAGCACTTTTATGCTTTTAAGCAAACGTTTCTTTGGTCATTAACGTTACATAGTATTAAAATACATTTATAGGTTCTTATTCTCATTTACATTTTCTCATATGCATTTTCAAGGCACAATCTGAGACATTTTTCATGAAAAATGCCAAGCTCTTTCACCTGTCTGACATGTTTGCCTCCAGTAGGATCTGGGGGGTGTTTCCAAAAGCCAAAAAGTACCATTTTTACCAACATAAACTTAAACTTTTCACTGTTTCCAGACACCAAACATTCGCAAACAGCATCACAGACTTTTGTGGTTGAAACTACAGCTCTCAACCAGTTGTTATAAACAGTTGGCTTGTGGACATCAGATCGTGGGCTTAAAGTAAGCAAGCTAACACACGGTACATTACAATCCATGGAAAAAAAATATGACTAATCAATTCTACGCCTTTAAGTTTGTCAAGAGGATGGGCTACCTTTGGGAACCTTAAAAAACGTGTGAAAGGGAACCCAGCATTTACATCAGTTCAATCCCAACAGGATTAATTAGCAGAAGTTCTTTCTCCAGCACATGTGTGGTGTCATTAATGGCTAATAAAAAATGTTGTACGAACGACGGATGTGTGACAAACCTTTGGAGACAGTTGAGTCTAGCTAGCTAACTTCTCCAACAATGTGTCGTAATATGGTAAGCTACTGTTGCATTGCATTTGTAGTTCACGCTTCTGTAACAATGTTTTTGTGTATGTTTAGACAAAAAATAACTCAAAAATCACAATTTCTTATTTAGCTTGACAGCAAAATGGTTCAAAAATATCGAGTATGTTATAAAAACGTACAGCTTTGTTTTGTTTCATTTCTCAGACCTGTGTGCCTTAATTTGCAACCCTTCCAAAGCAAGCAGTTTCGATACACCTACGGTAATAAACTAAGATTAGCGGCGCGGACAGATAATTGCAGAGATTAGCATCAGTGCTGGCTCTGAAATCATCATCAAAAGCACATTAGACTGTCTGCTGAGTTCAAGAGAGCCGTGAGACCAACGCTCGAGGGCAGATCTCTGTTATTACACATTCAGACCCGACTGTGCCCTATCTCTCATGGGCACAAACGCTGCCTTAAATACTCACTTGTAAAAACATTCACAGTGAAATACTAAAAAAAAAACATATTTCTGTCATGACAACTCTCAGAGCGCTTAGTATGATAATATACATAAACATATCAATGTGTTTGATCTTGGTAATAAATGCTGCATATATAACACATGAAGTAACCCACTATATAACATACACGAAATATGAAATTACACATTTACACACCTACACAGGTGGAGATGGGGAAGGTGGAGGGACATCATTACTGCCAGGAGCAAAGATGTGCATTTGTAATGCTAGAAAATCACTTAAGTATCAATCATCTCCAACTCCAATTAAGCATTTGCTTTTTTCTGCACGCAAACAGGCATATATAAACATGCTAGATCCTTACTTCACTGCACTGATTGGGAAGCACAGGGTGCCTTTACACTAATGCAGACCTGAATTCGTTTAATTCAGTTTTTTGAATGTGGGTGTTCACCACTGAAACTCTCCCTGTTTTAACATCCCCCACAGTTTTGGCATTAGGTTTTGATGAAAGTAAAAAAAAAAATCTTACTAGACGTTCTCTGGCACTGTTAAGTCTGGAAGCGTTCATGGTCGTTCAACTTTCAAGCTGTCAACTTGCGGCCTGAGAAGATGCTTTAGAACTCACGTGGTATATATAGTCTGATCTCAAGACTTCACTTTATATTTATGGTCAGTGATGGGCCTATTAAAACTGGGCGATCTGAGTGTCGAATCAAATATGAAGAGCTATACCCACATTCCAAGGGTTCTGGGTACCATAAATTACAACGGAATGAGAAACTGATGACTATTAAGGGATGTTTCTATAAGTCTGTCCATTGTAAATAGTTTTCCATTGCAAAATATCTTCCCAAGCTTATAATCTATCACATTATTGTCACTGTATTTAACAGTCCATTTTCACTGGATAGGAGGGAAGTGAGACTTTATTTATTTTGGGAGAAAAAGAAGCACCTCATCAGACCCAAAGAACGGTCAAAAGTGAGTTAGTTTCGGACAGGTTAGGGTTGTCCGAAATTCTATGCAAGTTGTGATTTGATATTAAAATGGTCATAGATTTAGTTCATGGGTTTATTTTAGGACACTGATTTAGCCGATAAAGGCCGATCTGAAACCAAACCGTTGAAAAGAAATTTAGGCTGGGTGGAAACCATTTTCCTGATTGTATAAATGAATGCTCCTCATCCCTTGCTTTCAGATTTCATAAAGCTGGCGTGGCTTTGATCTTGTGGTTTTGTGTGATTTGCTTCTGAATCTCATTAATGTACGATATTGCAGTGGCCTTTCTTTGGACAGCCCTATCCGATTTTTCTTCAAAGATAGGTAAGGGTTATGTTTTTTGGACCAGAGATATGGGTAGGGTTTAGAGTCAGTTGTGCCAAAGGCAACAAGCCTGAAACTTATACTCTTGCTGTTCTTTGTCACCACCTTTGCACTGGTGATATATTAAAACAGAGAGAAACAAGAGAGCAGAGAATAAATTTTATTATGAAAGTTTCTGATGACTCATTGTTCTTTAAATGCAATTTAGGGCATTGACACAGTTAATATAGACCTAAATATTGGTCTCACTGTTGATCATTATCTTCACCTCATTTGGGTTTGCTCACAATAAACCATTATTTATGTAAATTTGCAGTTTTGAGTCCATTTTTTTTTAAGTTTTTCACAGAAATGCAGATCCAGTAAAAATTCTAGGAAAAGATAAATGACTGTTACTTGTGGCCAAATTAGTTATATTTTATCCATTTAACTGCTAAATCCAGCAATCCATTTATATTTGGGCATTGCCACACAGTTAAAGCAACATTTTCCTGAGTTTAACTAAATCTGTCATTTACTGAACATCAGTTAGAGCATATTTCTCTAGATTTATTTAAGGGTCTCTGGAAGAAACCTACAGTGAACAGTTGTTGGGAATATCTGTGGAGAATAAAATTCAACACAAACAGTTAGTGAAATATTGTAATTATATACTGTAACAATTCCCAGGGTTTGTGACAAATTAAATATACTGTACTATTTGCCATCAAACCACACTGGAGTTTTTACTTAGAAAGTTCCTACTTTAAAACAGCAGGACCTCAGACAACAGCGCTGAATGCTTGGACACGGAAAGGGTTTACTTTGGCAGATGGGTGTTACTTTGAGCTGTCGAGAGTAGGGGAACGGATGGCCAAATGTCTGCATTTCACCAAAAGAAATTCATATTTTGCATAAAGTGATTCATCAACTATCGCAATCAATTAAATCTTAAAATCTTAAAGCCACACGCAGACACATACTGGAGTGCTTGTAAGATGAGAATGGGAAATAAGAAGGCGCTTTTTTGACCTCGCATGCATGTCAACCTGTTGTCAAGGACTCTCAAAACCAAACTATTAACCTTTCCTTACTCATAATAGAGGCACTATATAATAACTCTAGCTATAGCTTCTAGAGCTTAAATTGGACTCAATTTGCACATTATGCTGCATTCCAGGCAACTCATAAGCCGTGTTTTTCCAAATTTCTACTCGTGAAAGTGCACTGGAATGGCAGTCAAACTCATTACATCCCACTCATACTAGATCAATGTACTCCCAGTTCCATGCTTTCACGTCACAGCCACCCTAAACTGCAATGGCAGCCCCTACGGATGCGGCGTTTAAGTTTTTATTCATGACGACATTGCTTTATATAGGAATGAAATATATGACACTGGCAAGTACCATGCTTTACTTTAATTATTATAGCAATACTTGCCATGCTGAACTAAGAATTCCAAAATTAGTTTTAGCAAAGTACATGAAAATTAATTTACTCATTAAAGTGTAAAGGAAGCCATCAGAAGAATCATGCCGTAGCCACTCCATTGTCACAGACTAAGCTAACTGGACCTTTTCACTCAATCCAAACTTCTCCTTTCTGCATGCGGGATGACATTTAACAGAGAAATTGAGGTCTGAATTATTTAGCAGCTCATAAATGGAAAATGACAGCAGCTGATAGACAGACGGTGCTGAAGCCCCAGTCAGAGGATGACCCGAGGAACTTGAACAGAACTGAAATAGTTCATCTACTGGTCCACTTGTTGCTTTATAAAGACAGTAGTGCACATGTAGCAATTAGTTTCACTCTCGAAAGTCTAAAGTACACTTTAGTTTTCACACAAATGCATAGCACTTCCTAAAATAGTATTTTAATAGTATTTTGTCTGTTACCTGCATCAGTTTGGCTGATACTGTTTTCAGTTAAAGCTTGACCTAAAAATGTGTCTTGCATGTATTTGAAATAACAATGAATCGTGTAGAAGGAACATGTTTGTATAAATATAAGTATAGTTTAGTTTTGCTTGACTGTCAAAAAGCAACATGTTTGTAAAGCGCATGCAAAGTTTTTTTTTTATATTTCATGTCAGAATCAGGCAGCAGCAGTTGATTTATGATAGCATCATCTTGTTTGCAATGCGGCATGAAAAGATGAGAAAGATTCCATCTGCCTTTTCATTATTTCACATGTCGCGAACATTAAAGTCGTGTTAGACGCTCGCTGTTCTGGTGCGGAGACTAAAATGAAAACAACCTACATACTGTACGACGTGAGCTGGTATGTTAAAGAATCAAACCTTAACCGTTGACTTTTTATTTGTTGTTGACACGAAAATTTGTTTGCATGCGTGCCTGCATAAACAGGTAGTATGTACACTACAGATCCTGCTAATAGAAAATGTTAGCTGGGCCTTTGTGGGATCTAAAGGTGTAGGTGAAAACCAGACTTCAAAGATGGCATGGTAGACAAGCAAGCTTGGAAACAATTTCAGGATCATTACAGAGGCCTCAAATGTGGTGTGATCTCAGGCAGACTTGCCAGAAACCTGCTCATGTTCAGTCATTCATTTAGCTGTGATAGATGAGAGTTTTATTTCTTCTTTTTTTTGTTTTAAATCCTGGTAATTAGTTTCAATCAGATGTTGAAAGAAAGTGTGAAAAGTATATGGATAGTAACATGGAAGTAAGTGAGAACTGAACTCTAGTTTGTGTGTCTTATATACATCTCTCTCTCTCTCTCTCTCTCTCTCTCTCTCTATATATATATATATATATATATATATATATATACACACACACACACACACACATATAGACATGTACAATTATGCTAAATGTTTTACTTTTGCTTACTATATTACAAAAATATGATCATTTTGGGCTTTTAGTTTGTAGCAACAATACATTGTAATACATTGTTGTAAATTGTAACATATAAATGCACTTAATTTAAAGTTACTTTTTACTTCACGTAAAAATAATCACGTTTTATTCACGTTTTTAATCAAGCTATACACTCAGAGTTATAGCAACACTGAACAGTATACAAAATGCATCTTCTTAACAACTTGTTGAGATTGAGAGCCATCTCCTTCTTCTCACCATAAGTGACACTACTACAGTGAAGTCTTTCAAATCTCTCCTAAAAAGTGTGCTGAATAAAGACCCAGGAGAACAGAGAGCGTTGCCAAGGTGACAGGGAGTGACATGCCCAGGCAAGAAACCATGGAAACATTTGGAATTCTGCAAGTAGGTCTGTAACGAATCAGAACTCCAATGTTCAGAGCAGAACGGAGGAGCAGAAGAGTTTGAACAAGGAGCAGCAGTATCCACAGAAACACAAAATACCACCTTTATGACCAAGGGACGGGAAAACGAGAGAGATGATTCTAGGAGAGGGATGTTTCAAGCCGAAAGTGGCTGTTTTGTAGAAAATGTAACGTTTTGTGCAACGCATTCTCACTCCCTACTCGTCACATATTGCTGCTGGATCAGGACCATTGCCGTCACCTTTTGATGCACAGGGTACCCCTTTAGTGTAATTTTTCTGTTGTGCAGGTGCTTTGTTGCTTTAAATGGAAACCCTTGGCCTCAATATGCCGACACAAGATACTGGGAATTTTATCATCACTATTAAATTATATATTGGGTAATGGTATTGCCAATATTGCATATGTGTTGGGGTTTGATTTTGCAATGTAATGTGATTTATAAGTTTACCCTTAGGGTGGATTGGTCCACCTTCCGGGAATGAGGGTTACATACGTAACAGAGATGTTTACACACTTAAACCACTTCCATTAGTTCAAAGAGCAAAAGATTAAGTGAAGATTAATTTCCAGATTTTGGGTTTTCACATCTAGTCTTGTATTCCACCATAAGTCTTCATTATCACCAAATCTCTTGGATTGAGGATGGGTGTTGCTAAAGCTTCGTTTATGTTGACTTTAAAGAGACAGATTCAGCAAGAGATGGAGATATAAGAGTAGAGGACAGCATACGGTGAGCAGGTAATGGTGAGTTGTAGATGGTTCTGGATAACAAGGACAGACAACAAGAGAGGTCATTGTAATCCCACTGAGGGTCCTCATGCTCCATCACTGTGATTATGAGCATGACACTGGGTCAGGGTCACGGCACTACAGTGGAAATAGAGGATCTTTATCTCTTTTTGTCCTCTTGAGCTGAGATCAGGCTTATTTTAGGGCTGATGCCAGCAGGGGATAAATATTACCATCTGCTACTAATGTGGGAATAGCGATTTCCCATCTTTACTAAATGAGGCTTGTTGTACTTCTGTTAGGAGCTCAGGAGTCTTGCTCCATTCAAGTTGGCACAATCGTAGCGGGGAACCTAATTTGAAGTTTTTACTTGTGAAATGCATCGGTGCATCTTTTACTAAAGAAAAGAAACAATTAAATGATAATTAAATGTCAACTACTCAATGGTTGGAGTTCATCAAAAGCATATCTGCTTCTTCGTGTCTTTTCTCCTCGTATCAGAAGTACTATTCTATTTAAGCGGTGCAGCATATACGGATTAAGTATGAATAAAGCAAATCTCGTTTTTCATGGTTAAGTAATACTGTATTTATATAAAGCTTATACTGGTATCAATGAAGACATTTTATAACAAGGGAATCCAGCCCACTCTCAAACTCGGATTAGGGCCCATGTTGAGAACCATATGTAAAACTGACTAATCTTATTTGCTAAAGCCTAAAGCCTACAACTCTGGCATGGCTGGTATTAGGAAAGTCAAGTGCTTTACCCAGCATACAAGGGCTTGAACAGTTTAAAGGCTCCTAAGACAAAGGGGATTTAACCTCTGTGAAGAATATCATGCTCATTACCAAGCCAAGTTTTAATTTGTTTAAAAAAGTTTATAATGGGTTTTACAATAAGCACATTTGGCCCAAATAGGATAGCACTCAAACTAGATTAAAAAAGTTTAATTGAACGTACTATAGAGCTGCATGCTGTTCATGAAATATACGGCACTTAAATGTATAAATAAATAAAAAAGACTTTAGTATAGGGACCAAATATCACTATAGTTGCTTTTTAGCATGCTTATTATTGGCTGTAATAGTTAGACTTAACAGTCATTGTTAATGGTTTGTTAATAGCGAGATTTGGATCTTAAACTGTATGCACCACTCTTTGAGATGAATTTGAGCGTTGATGAATAGCTTTTATAGGTCTCTAAAATATACCGGAATGAAGAAGTATTTTAGAAAAAATGGCTTTAAACTCAGCATCATTTCCTCCACAGGCTAATTTGATGAAACCAGATCATTAAAAGATGTTGAATCTGTTTTTATTACTCAGTGTCCAGAGGGAGTTAGCAGCAATAGCAGCTACTGCAGTGATAAACAGCCACAACCTCAGGAATAGTCTTACTATATACAGTATGTGTATGAATATATACAGGATCTATCTATCTATCTATCTATCTATCTATCTATCTATCTATCTATCTATCTATCTATCTATCTATCTATCTATCTATCCAAAATAAAAGTATGGATAAATATATACATGCATGTATATATTTCATTAATTTTTAAACTAAATACAGTTATTTATAATACATATTATATGAATTTAAATACATGTAAACATTTTCTAAATAATATACCGTATGTGTGTGTATTTATATATACTGTAAGTAATAAATATACACAGAACATACAGTTTTCTTTAAATAACTGGAATATTTGAACATGAAGTACATTTGTTATTTAATGCTCTTAATACTGCACATGAAGTACATGTTATTATTTAATGCTTTTAATAACACCATGCTTCTCCGAGTGTCACAGACAGGACAAGCGTTTAAGTTGGCCATGGTCAAAGCCAGTTTATAGACTCCTTAGTCGGCCAAAGTCGAGCTAAAGCCTTTTCAGTCTGTCTAGGAACAGGTGGCTGTCACATGTAAACGTTTCTCAACTTAAATGATACCTTATACCTTTTCTTTCAGCACTGATAATAATGAGAAACGTTTCTTGAGCAGCAAATCAGGATATTATAGTGATCGTGACACTGAAGACTGAAGTAATGATGCTGTAAATTCAGTTTTACCATCACAGAGATACATTTTTAAAATAGACTACATTTTAGTAATATATCCTGATATTATTGTTCATACTGTATTTTTGATCAAATAAATGCAGCCTTGGTTAGACTTCTAACTTTTTATTGCACGTCCAACCTGCAAATGTTAGTTACGAAGGGTCCAATAAAACAAAAATAATCCACACCCTGTTGCATAAACTTTCCAGAACAGGGTGTTTTTGGGCCTATGGGTTATTTCCTCTAATAGCAGCAGGTCTTGTCTGCTCACTCATGCCGTGGATTGTCAGGTGTCTGCTCTGTGTTTTTCTCACCCGTCAAACAACAGCAGCTTAGCGCATATCAGCCTGCGGGTATCTGTGCAAACAACAATCCCCCAGCTGGGAAAAAGCATTTACAGTTTGTTTCTACCTTCTCCCTGTATAATTGCTGAGAGGGCGATCTCTGCCTGGCATCCCGCCATCTTTTATGTGGCGCTATCAGCTAAACGAGGGCCGTTAAAGATCGCCTGATGATAGATGGAGGTAATCACTGCTTGTCGATCGCATTAAAATCGCGAGACTAAAGAGGACGGGCATTTTCCGGACTGCCTCAAGTGTGCAACGCCGTCCTGATTGAAGTTGCGAAGTGACAGTTTTGTCAGGCTTGTCAATGCAAGAACACGCTGAAGCTGCTTTCACTTTGGAGTTATGCTGAATAGCTTATTTTAATGTATTTGGGAAGTGAAGCGTTTTAATGCGGGGACAGGGAGTTATTTGAGCGTTCGCAAGGCTTTAATATGACTTGGATCACCAAGGTAACGGTGGTCATGATGCGCGAGCTAACAGCAGGTGCTGCTTCAGGAGCCCAAGGGAAACATCTCCACCATTAAAATGGTCTCCTGTGAACAACAAGTGCTAAAGGCTATGCTTTCTACAGAGGCCCCAGAAAACAGCTAACTCAAACTGAAAAATAGTGGTGATATTGTGATTTGTCTGATGGTTAAAGATAATCTGATGGTTTTACAGATGAATAAATAAATAAAACTGTTGAATTCAAATGAGCTTCCTTTGCAGGGGTCAGTGGTGATTAACAAACGGCAACAGGTGTTTTTTTTTTTGCATTGCTGTTCACCTTTTTGCAGGAAATGAAGTTTAGGTCACCAGTGAACATCTCTGTAATTAGTGTACTGTCATAAATAAAGGTACAAAAGCTGTCACTGGGATGGTGCTTTTTCAAAAGTGACATGTTTGTACCTAAAGGGTCCATTTTGGTAACTTAAAGGTACATATTAGTGCTTAAAGTGCACATATTTGAAGCTAGTAGGTACAAAAGTGCACCTTTTGAAAAGGTACTGCCCCAGTGACAGCTTTTGTACCTTTACTTCTGAGAGTGTGCATTTGTTATATTACTGTGGAAGTTAGTTTGCACCATGGAATAATAATACAAATACAAATGATGTAATTTCAACTTTTAATATCAAAATTCTGCCTTTTTACTCGCACTGTGATGGGCAGAATTTTAAGATGAAATAAAATAAAATAATAAAATAATTAAGATAAAATAATTGTGAGCTGTATCACAATAAGCTCAGGTTTCTGGGGGGGGAAATGAAGAATTATATGTCAGTGTGGAAAACAGCAGAAATGTGATATGTAAGCTTGCAAAATTGCAACAAGAAACTCAGGATTATGAAAAAAAGTCAAAATTGTAAACTTGCATTTCAGCCTATAACCTAAAATTGCAATAGCAAAAAAAAACCATCTTAATTGTGATGTAAATAAGTAAATAAATGGATCACAAGGGTTAGTTTAAGTGCAATGAAATACAATCTGCAAATAAATAAATCAAAGTTTCTTTAGAAATTATTATTTTCTAATGATTTGAAGTAGCATTAACTGAAGATCTAATAATCTATTTAGACTATAATATACTACCAATCAATTAAATTTTGACATTTTTGGAAAGCATTTAGTATTGTTAAATATTATTACAATTTAAAATAACCGTTATACTTAAATATACTTTAACGTTTAAATTATTCAGCATAATTTTCAGCATAAGTCTTCAGTGTCACACAACCCTTCATAAATCATTATAATATGCTGATTTGCTGCTCAAGAACCATTTCTCATTATTATCAGTGTAGAAAACAATTGTCCTGCTTTTCATGCTACACAGATCAATAAACACTAGAATATACGACGTGTTACTCTCTGGTAAAAATAGATTTATTTCTTCACAGCACAGAAATACCTCTGACAGGACTGTTTGGTTCGAAGTTGGAAAAAAACAAGCGCACAATCATTTTGAGCTCATTTTCATCGGGTCCGTTATAAAAACAACAGCATTTGAAAGCACATAATAAAAGGCTGAATAAAACTCAACCACTGATTTATGAAAAATAATCATGACTAGGGAAATTTCACCTTCCCCTTTTGCAATTCCTGTAAGGTATGAAATGAGTTAACTGATCTTCATTTCATATTCATACTGAAAAGGCCCTTTTTTTTTTTTTAAAGAAAAACGTATCATGACAAGTTTCATGCAAAATCTTACAGCAACATGAAGTCACGGGTGGACATTTCTATCCAGCTGCATTGCGTTGCCATTCTCATCTTGAGAATCATAAATACAGTCTCAGACTTTTGTAACAGAGAATCAAACACAGTTAAAAAATTCCTCCTCGCAGACTTCCCATATAACGCTGATGTAGAAAATGACCTTTTCCTTAACAGAGTTAAACAGCTGGTGTCCCGAACCTCATTTTTTTTTCTGCCACGATTGACGGTTTGTCCAGCTTTATGAGTATTGATCCACAAAATGTGGCTTTGGAACAGCTGAGACTAAATTTAAAATGAAGGACGGCATGCTGGAATCCTCAAAAATAAAACAGCAGATAATGTTTACTAAAGCAAAAATTAGGGCCTGTTATGAACGACTCATCATTTACCCGTAATTAGTTTAATTGTGCTATTTTCCTTTGTCAGACACCCCCTAAATTCCTACATCAAACAATTTTTTTTTTCCTCATTAGAAAAGACAAAACGTCAAGCTTACAGATCCGACCGGAATGTAAAAAGTAGAAACTCGCAGTACGTACAACAACAGATAGGCAGCCGAGTGAGTATATTATTTTCAATAAATTATTATAAAATAGAGGTCTATACTTTTTACAATGAATTATTTCCCAAAACGAAACAAAAAACGAAAAAATCAGTCCCAGCCGAAGTCATGGCCGGTCATGTGGTAAAACTTTTTGTTAAATGGCTTGTAAAACTCTCTCAGTCTTTGAATCACGCCGGGATGGATGTTGGGATGCGTGCGGCCTTTCGTTTTGCCGAGGCAGTGCGGTTTGCTGTTGCTTTCGGCTCTTTTGAGGCAAGGGAAGCCCTTGGCGGGGTTAAAGTGAAAGTGTTTGTGCGTGACCTCCCTCCTCAGGCCCAGGAAGTGCTGTACGCGGGCCATCTCCCCGGCCGGGTCGCTGATCAGACGCTCCCCGCTCACGAACAGCAGCTGGTTCATTGGGAAGAACTGCAGCCACCGCTCCAGGTGCCTGGCGTACATCCCGATCTGCACCGCGCTCCACGAGGAGTCTATCAGATTGGCCGAGATGTTTTTGAAAGTCAAGCTCTCAAAGGACGGGATGTCGGGTTTCTTTGAGCGGGTCTGCGTGTAGTCCGAGATCGCCCGGGTTACTGGGTCTCTAACCACAACTATCAGCTTAGTGTCCTTGGACATGGCGTGGATCCGGCCTGGGACCTCCTTGGTTACAAAGTAGCTTGGCGTCTTCTCCATGGTCAGCTGACCCTCCTGAGTTTTGGGCATTAGTTCCCTAGGAGCAGAGAGGCACGGGGAGGGTGAGTGTCAAAGGACGATTCATACAGATATGAAAAAGCAGCAGGACTATTGTAGGACACACACTAGCACAAAGAGGATGGTCTGAGCATCAGGAGGGACACCCATGGATAGTCCAGCCCAAAACCCAAAAAGGCAAAACTGCATATTAGGTGCTACTTTATTTCTATAGTCCACTTGAGACATTCTACTAACAGTAAATAACTTTGCAACTACATGTCAACTAGCAGTCATTAGTAGTCTGTCTGCATATCAGAAACGTATTCTACCAACCATAAACCTAACCTAACAGTCTACTCTGAGAGTTAGTAGACATGTAGTTGTGAATCATTGAATATTAGTTGACATTTAGATACAGTTACTTATAGTTAGATGAAGGTCTAAAGCGGACTTTCAAAATAAAGTGCAACCATATATTACAATTTCCAAAATCAAAGAGTTTTTGTGGGTGCTAAAACTGGTGCTTTTGCTGATTTAGGCTATTTAAAAAAAAAAACAAAAAAAAACAAGTAAATGCAATATCTTGCTACAAAGTACACCTTCTGTATCCCTAGAATAAATATATTTTATATATTTTTTATTATTATTTAAATATTTACTATGGTTTAATGCACAATTTTTAACAGGGTACTTTATATTATTATTTTTAACAAGAATCTAACAAAAAAAAATAAATAAATTTTTAATCTATAAAACTAAATTCCTATAGTCATAATTTGCTTTTGTTTCAATACAGTAACATTAAAGCCGCTTTATTAATTTTACAACCATCTTGTCTTTATAATATAAATCACCTTTATAATGCATTATAAATAGTTGCATTAAAAATTTAGCTTTTTTTAAACATTGTGCATTAGGCTGCAACTATAATAAAATAAACATTAGATGTTTAATGCACAATTTTTGGTAACACTTTAATTTAATGTGACGTTGTTACATTGTAATAGCATAAATAAGTACTGAGTAATACCTACTATAGAGTTAAGATTATCCTTAAAGTTTGTATAGGATGTAAGTTTGAAACTTTTCTAAAAATTGGACAATATTTTACATTGGTCTATCCATATCTATATCAAAACATCATAAAATTAGACTGAAACTACAGAGGTAATCCATATTTTCAGATCCATATCAGTAATTCAATATGAGTTATAGTGATTTGGTCACTGTACTTGTTTCATTTAGCACACAAGAGAAAAGACATCCATCTCCTTACATTCCTCTTAATCCCTCTAACAGTCTTAAAATAATCCTCCTGACGTCACAGCCATAGCTCGATACAGGTCACTAAATGAACCACACGAAGGCTTGGAAATGTACATAAAAGATACGATGTTCTCCTCTTCCCTCCATTGTTTTGATTTCAAAGTATGTTTGTGTATGCAAACGTAGAGTTCATTTCACTCCCGTGATACCTGAGTCAGCGGTATCAGGCCAGATGCTTTAATTGGCAAATTAGTCTTTTAACTTTTGCTAGCAAGCAGGGAATGGCTGAACTAGGTCGAGTGAGGTTTACGCAAGACCAGACGCTTCCAATGATGCACGTAATGATGGGAACAGCATACTTGGGTTCAGTGCAGGGTCGGGAAAGGTAGATTGAGGACGAGATATCAACACTGGCACTTACAATCACAAAAATGATCATAAGCTGCTTTTCAAAGAAGCTGAGTTGTTTGAGATGAGATAGTATAAACTATGAAAACATACTGTACATAATGTGTGTGTGTGTATATATATATATATATATATATATATATATATATATATATATATAGAAAAAGGAAAGTGTCTAAATGATGACAGAATTTTTAATTTTCGGGTGAACTATTCCTTTAAAAATGAAGATAAATTTATGTTATTTGTAAGTTAGTACAAATAGCACAAGAGTGATCTTCAATATTAGAGGTTATTATTATTATTATTTAATTTTTACATTGCACCTTGGGACACTCATATATATAAATACACACACAGATTAGATTAGATTAGATTTTAGATTACATTTTTGAGTTCAATTTTTTTTTTCTTTGAGAGAGATAGAAATAAATAGTTATTCAGCAGCAGTGCATTAAGTTGATGAAAACAGACTTGCACGTTGTTGCAAAAGATTTTTATTTCAGACGATTTTTTAGACTTTTCAAATAATAATAATCAAATAAGACAAAAAAAAATTAAGTCGCACAATTGCTTTCAACATTAATAATAACACTAATAATAATATGTTTCTTGAGCAGATTATGATTTCGCAAAAAAAATATGTTACACTGAAGACTGGACAATGTTGAAAATTATGCTGCATTACATTAATAAACAAATTAATTAATTACATTTAAAAATAAATCAGTACAGCAAATGTGCAGGTACGCTTAAAGAAATAAAGAATATCATATATATTTGTGTGTGTGTGTGTGTGTGTGTGTGTGTGTGTGTGAGTGTGTGTGTGTATGTGTGTGTAAACTAAAATTATAGCTCTTCTGAATGATGGGCTTCTCGAAGAATGTTTTACAAATATATAATATTCGCCCTTTAAACTGTCAAACAAGATTAATGCACATATACAGTTTGGACAAGCCTGCCAACTATTCTGCTTGAAACAACAGCTGATTAATCCCAAGTCATTTATAGCGTCCAGTGACAAGACTTTTGACATTGACAGATGTTTGAAAATAAAATTAGCATGGGGCTGAAAGTAGGGAAAGATATCCTGCCCGATAATGAGCCATTTATATATAGACACTTCACACTGTTGTCTTAACCTCTCCTACAAGACAAAGTTTAATAGATACCATCTAAGCAATTACTGGAATGAAGTGGGGAGGTGGGAAAAGGGTTTGTAGTGGAGGAGGAAACGAGAGGAGAAGAAAGAAGCGCTTTGAGGAGTCGAGGGATTGGGGGTTAATCCTGTCAGGGGGATTGTAGTGGGCCGAGCTCATTAACCACCTACCACAATAAAAAAAGCATGCGGTGCATCTTATGTAATCTTAGAAACCCTCTCTTGCTATTTCTCTCTGGACCCTCATCGTTAATAAGTGGTGTGAAAGAAAAAAAAAACATAAACCTAATGAGACATAGATGCATGTGGGTCTCTGCAATTATGTTCACGGTCCCCGAGCAGATACACGAGCAGAGCTGCTTGTAGTGGCCCAGAGGGAAACCAAAACACCAACTGATCGAACCTTCCACCTGGTCCCCCGAGCAAAACAGACCTGAACCAGAACCGCATGAATGATTCATGAAAGCAGACGGACGCAAATGCGGTGCCTTGTATTCGAATCTGAAGACATGAGGTGCTGCTGGGAAAGGAGCGGCAGGCTTTCGCAGTTTGTCGTTCAGACCGTGTAGCCGGAAGCAATGGCTGTCCAAACGTCTTAATCCAGCATGCTGTCTTACGAACGCAGCTCATTAAAGTTCACTTCTGTTTAATAGGTGGCCAAAATATGCACGATTGGCAAAAAAAAAAGAAGAGAAAGAAAAGCAATAAACGCGTTGACTGCAACTAGATTTTAATCATAGTTTAAATGTGCTTCGTTTTTGGAAAATAAATGCTTAATTGTACTGAATGTGCACTTTTTGTGCATTAAACTATTTATATTTCATAAAAATGCAGATAATATTAAAATACAAGGCCAAGCGCACTTGAAGACAGCACAACTTCATGGCCGTTTCTTAATAAATCTGAGCACACTTAAAAAACACACACAACGTCAAATGTTTACTTTAAAGTGAATTTCAGTCATTAAGTTTGAATCTTTTGCCGTGCTTTATTTTGATATGTTCAGTGACATACTAAAGAAAGTAATCTGTGGTGCGTCAATATATGTTGCCGTAAATGTGCTAAACTGCAACTTTTTTACAAATGTCTAATTGATTTCCCTAGAAATGTCAATAAATTATAATGTAGTTTACTATAAATGTATATTAAGCATAGACAATAGAGGTAATGATTAAATGACATATAAAGACTTCCTACTAGTCCTAAGAAGATCTACTAGTCCTGCGGGTTCATTTTCCTGTGTGTAATAAATATGGCAATATCAGCGTATTAGTACTGTACTTTTAAGTGCAATATATCAATTTTTACATTTACTGTGTAGCAACAGTACGCTATGTACTCAAAGTTGTTAATCTATGCTAATTATTCACAAATATAACCCCTCATAAATGTTCATCTTCCATGTGAAAAGTTCGACCATTTACGAAACAACAGAGGAAAGCGAAGTTCTACAGATAGCGATAAAGCCTTTAGCCACAGTCGAAGATTAAACTGCACTCTTGAACCATTAGAGAAATAAAGTTCTCCAGCAGCACATTAGAGAGCCTGCTGTGTTAGATGGCTGTTATTACCTTGTTTTGTCTAGAGGGAAGTGAGCTGTGTCTTCTCTTGAGCTTGTTTTTGAAGAGCTCTCTGTAAACCTGTGTTTACATTATCTGCCATCAGGTAGCATGTTCAAAGGCTGTTGTTTATGCCTTTAAAGTCTAGGTGCTGTTTGAAGTTCCCTCAGGATCGTCTGAGATGCTGAGAAGATGGTCGTCATAGAACAGCGCTTCGCAGAGGGGATTTAACGAGTCGCTGTCTGCTTATGCAACTGTTTGGTGGAATTTCTCAGTGTTTTTAGCTGTTAACATCACAAGCTCTGATCAACACCTAGGTTGCTTTTGCAATACTTACGTTTGTGTTAGATGATTTTAGAGACTGTATGCAAATCGGCTTCTTTGAAGATGCTTATGACATGTTTGAACACAAATGAAAACACAGTTCTTTCGAGACGATTCTTATAATATTAACTAAAAGAGCAGCAAATCAGCGTATTAGAATGATTTCTGAAGAGCAATGGTGCTGAAAATTCAGCTTTGCATCAGTAGCTTTTAATATATATTACAACAGAAAACATTGCAAATGGGAAAGCTGTTGTATTACTGTTTTTACTGTATTTTTTGCAAATAAATGCAGCAGTGTTAAGCATAAGAGATTAATTTTAAAAAGATTGAAAATATTTTCACTTCTGCAGTGACTCCGTAGATTAGAACACTTTTAGAAGATTTAAGAAACTTTTTTTACTCCTTTGTGCCATTAAAAGTTTCTATGAATGTTCTCAATAAAACTACACGCCAATAAACCATTTTTAACAGTGGTGTGCATGTTACATTTAGCCTCGCTAAAGTGGCATTAGCTGCCATCTCTTTTAATTAGCTTAACAAAATATCACGTAAAGAAAATAGGCATCCTGTCCTTACACCTAGAGGTTTCGTGAGCCTTTTAGCTGTGATTTTTTTTAAATAGAGCGCAGCACCTCGTACCCTTTCGCTTGAGTACCACCTGTTCCCAAGCGAAATGAGCGCTTAGCCTAGGCCACTTCAAGAGAGAAGACCCAACCTGTGAAGGAACCCTTGTGGGAACGTCGCTTTGTCAAAAAACCCAGGAGGGCACGAGAAGTGGTGGTATGCAGCTACTTCAAATAATCTGACAGAGTTTCTATGGGACACGTTCCAGGCCCGCATCAAAGCACGAGTTGGGGGCCTGCGGGGTCTTTTCATGATCAGACTGTGACGTCTTAGCAATCGTGCGCTCTCGTAACTTCTCATAGCTGTTTAAAGATAAAGGACGGTGTAGGGAAAATTTAATCAATTTATTTCTGGTCTGGAAATCTCTTAAGACAACAGTGTTTTGAATTCTCCTTCGATTCAGAGTTAACGTTCAGAGGAAACTGCGTTTCATAAGCACAAAATATCAATCAGACATGTATCTACTAGACTAAACAAAGCCAATAAGTAGATGATGACTTTGCATTCAGATATATATATATATATATATATATATATATATATATATATATATAACTAGGCAGCTGACAGGAATATTGCTTACTAGGTTTTTGAACAGAAACTCTACACTCCAGTTATGTGCCAGTGAAAAGAAAAGCCAAGAGTTTTCTAAATTATTGTTATAAGCAACTGGCTTCGTGCAGCTTCACACAGAACACATCCATCATTCTACAGTTCTGCCTTACCATCCCACTCAAAAGCTAGCAGCAATTTTATCAGTAAACACGACAGCAACATCTTTCAAGACTGAGCAAAAGTTACGTGCGCGTTTTAAGAATCCCCTCATTCCGCTCCTCTCAAGGTTTTTTGGGGGTTTTTTTTGGAGGGAGATCCTGCTGAGTTTCTCAAGAAGCACTTTCACCCTCTGAGCGCATTTGCATACAAAGTGAAGAAAGAAACAACACAATTCACTCTAATTGCCTGCTCTTTCTCACTGGGGTTAATGCAGAACCTCAGGGGTTCAACAGATCCTCTTTTGAAACGTTCACCATCTCCCTCAATAGACTCGCTTTCAATTTACTGCCAGCATCTGCCATCCACAAACAAGCTACTCCTTGTAACTCTATCAGACTTGCCGGGATGTTTGCTTCGGAGTCAATAAGTACGACTGAGTCAGAGAACTTTTCTAGAAACGTTTCCGTTATTTTTTCGTGTCCTCTCGAACTGCCACATTGTGAAGCAATGACCGACTTACTATCGTGTTTTAATATGAAACTTTTAAATGCATCTAAATTAACAGCGTAATCAAAAAAATCTGTTAAAATTTAAAATCAGTGCCTCCTGTTGTCTGAGCAATTTTTACATTTTAGTAGCCTATTATTTCAAAACACTTACATTTATGCATAAATTGCACAGACAGAACTTACATTTCCTTGATCATAAATGCGTCACGTTTATTAAAATCATCAAGCATCTATGATACTTCAGGTTTTTGAGGATATATATCTGTCAGTCATCACCGTATTGCATAACTTTGTATGTTTTGACTTTCACAGTAGTTTGGATAGTAACATTGACTATTTAAAGACGATGTTATTAAATCTTACAGAGAAATTGCGAATGACACCTGAAACGCGTATGCATTTTATACATTTTTATAAGTTATAAGTTTTATATACCTGGCCATTTCAATAGCCTTCATGTGTCTCTGAATACCACTGAGGTGTTAATTTGGGTTTTACCTACTTATTTCCATTAATATTCTGAAGGTTCATAAAAAAAAAAAAAAAAAAAAAAAAAAACCCAACACATTATTCTGACTAATGTTTGAGGGTTTACACTTTCAAGCTGTAATATCGTATTGTAATGCAAAATTGTGATCTGTAAGGGGGTAAATGTTTTGATATTTCAAACACAAACATCCACAAATGAACGGCCCGTTTATTGAATTCTTTCTTCTCCGTTTCCTCAAAAGCGTTGCATGAAAAGTCACGCTGCGTGTACAGTTCTAAAGCCCTGCTGTGCTCAGTCACCCTTCTGAACGCCTCCTACAGGGAGCGCACGGAGCTCAATACCTCCACAGGAGACTCGGCCACCTGGCTACATGCTTCTCTCTCTGTGTTTCTGCTTTACAATTAGTCCGCTGGGCTCCCTGGATAAAGGGGCTCATCCTGCTCTTTGCCTCTTCCTTGTATTCCCACTGTGAGCCAATAGCGAAGGAACCCGGGACTTCAGATTCCTCCACAGAAAGTCTATATATCAGCCTCAACAATAAAAAGCCTCGGGGTGCATTTTTGCTTTTCCTTCGAACTATGATCTAAGGTCTTGTTCTTGGCCAAAATAACTACCAAAAGATAGATAGTCTATGAACATGTTTTTTTTTTTTGGTTATATGAACATTAAAGATACATTATATTCTATCACAGGCTTTTGCAAACGTTAACGTTTCTGTTGAATGATCTTTGAATGTACTGAAACCAGAATGTTTTCCAAGAAAACAATCCAACCTTTCAGGATTTTGCTAACGTCAAGAGAGCATCGATAAAGACCACATAGATAACTTTGAAAGTTCTAGCTACTAATGTTACCTTTCCAGAACGTTAGCCGGGGAAGTTCCGAGAACGTTTCCTGTTGACCGGGAACTGGTTAAAACAACTTTCTGCGAGTTTAGGTAAAATAGGACACTGACCGGGAAAAAATTACCCCATTGACCTGAATTAACCCCTATTACAACTCACTCAAAGTTAATCACACCAGGGAAGATTTCAAAAAAAGTTGATATCGTCTTGCTTTCGCTACATGGCTGTCTAGTAAAAGAATAAAAATGCTAGGAATCAAAGGTGAGGGTCAGACCTCTACGGACCGATAGCGTTGTGCAAGTGCACCTGAGGGGTGTTACACAAGCAGAGAGGTATAATGTTTATTTAGCCTATGTTTGTCTTGAGCCCTTCCAACATTGTATCTAGGTCTAGTTCACCGTTTCCGAACTACACTGTGCTGGTAAGAATTATTCCCATAAGTCAGTTTCAGTTGTGTTTCCCATAGGTTGTGTTTGTACACGTAACATTTTTATCAAGTAAAGAGTATTACTAACTGTATTAGCTACAGGCTGTTATAAAAATCATGCGAAGGTATTAACAATTCGACTTTTTTAGGTCGATCCTTTATTAGTAATATTAATATTAATAAGCTGCATTTTCCCAGAACCCCATGAAAGTGGACCTATATGTGCAAGCAGGCTATATTTTTGAGAATCGTCAACCTTTTGTTTGTTTTTCTTTCCTTGATAACCTTCAGCAGAGTGTAGTAGCCCCTCAAGCCCCCGATGTTCAAAACATAACAACGCTGACAGCTTTACGTGTCACTACTGGGATGAATAAGCCACATAATCCGCTTTTATCCTCAAGATATGATACGCGTAGCGGAATAACAGCGTGTTAAAACAAAACCCGTACCTGTACCACTCGAGTCCTTTCTCGTAGTTGCGATCAAAAAAGTGCGGCTCCGCTCCCACCGCGCGGACGTCGGGATGGAGGCGCAGAAACTCGAGCAGCGCGCGCGTCCCGCCCTTCTTCACCCCTATTATGATCGCTTGGGGCAACTTTTTGGTCTCGGAGCCGTTCAGGGCACCTGCTACTCCCGAGTCCTCGTCGTAAGCCACCTCGCCCCTATTTTCCTCCCAGCCGTCTCCTTTGCTGTCAGCATCACTCTCGTTGGTTAGCAAGTCCCTGGACTGGCTTTTGAGGAACACCTCCGGGTCTTGATTCTGGACGGGTCTGAGCGGATTCCTACCGCTTCTTTCTTCGATCATGAAGCTCGGTGTGGTGGAGCAGTAGCCCACGCAGCAGTACAGCATGTACACCCACAGTGACAGCATGATGCAGAACACGAAAAGTTTGTTTTTCGCCGGCTGAGTGGAGTGACAGTGCGGACTATATTCCATAGGACTCTCCTGTGTTTAATGTCAATGTCCAATAGGGCATATTGGCAAAGTTACTTGCTCCTCCGCATAGGTCCCTGTAACGTGCAGGCATCTCCGCGGGAGAGGGAAAAAGGAGCGCGCGTCCCCGGCAGATGTTGAATTCATTTCATGTTGGGGTCTAGCGGAGATTTGGGAAGTCACCGTTGTTACAGCGGCACGAGCGCGTCTTTGCGCATCTCTCCGTCGCCTCCCACTGGTTCTCGTCGTCTGAGTGAACCGCGGGCCGCGAATGGGATTTAAAGAAGAGGGGCGTGTGATTGGCAGCCGAATTGGCCAATCCGAATTCGTGCCCAATTTTTTGATTAATCCTTTTTTAATAATCCCCCCCCCCAGTTGCTGTTCAATACCTAACCAATATTTTTATTGCTTTCAGACAAATGCATGGAATTACAGAATTTTTCAAAACTCACAAACACTTTTGTCATACATACCCCGCAACCTGAAAAACACTATGTAGTTTCGGCACATTTTTAAAATGATAACACTACTAATATTCAAAACTAATATTCAAATATTACACATTCAAATCAGAATAATGGCAAACTATCCATTTCTGCAGGAATTATATTGAAATATAAAATCTTATCTAAAATTGAATAATGATTATTCTAAACACAACTAAATGTACCAGATATTTTCTTCTTTTTTCTTTCTTTCTTTCTTTCTTTCTTTCTTTCTTTCTTTCTTTCTTTCTTTCTTTCTTTCTTTGCTTTTTCACAAGTACATTTTGTAAATGTTGATGGGTTTTTGTTTTTGTTAAGGTAATTCTTATCCAATAATTAATCAAATCATTTAAACGTCAAAGATGAAAGTTAATAGATTATGTAATGCTCCCTGTTTTTAGTGTTTTTTTTTTAAAATGTGTTATGAACAAACAGTATTATTATTATTTAGATTTAATTTTGAAACCAAATGCCACTCCCAAAATACATTCTTGTTTGTTTGCTATGAGGAATAATGTAAATAGTGTAAAAATAATGTAATTAAAGCTGCAATTTTGTGAAATATTATTATGATTTAAAATAACTGTTATCTGTATTGAATGTCTAGGTTAGTTTATTTATATAACGCAATAAAACGACATTTGTTGGCCATGCAAAAATTGTAAAAAAAAAATGAATAAATTAAAAAAACAAGCACTTTCGCATCCTTACTGTATCCTTGTGACAGCCTCCCTGACTCAAATTCATTATTCCATTTCTAATAAATAATAATAAATGTACTGTACACTGTAAAAAATAGGTTGTCAGGTAGCCAAACATGATAACTGAACTAATTTCACTAGTTTTATTAAGTTACGCTATTCTTTATTATGACTGAATCATCATGACTATATTAGATTTAAAACAATTCACTTTAATTTATAAAGCAATTTAATGGCACAAAATGAAAGCAACGATAGCTTTAAGAACAATGATAATCATGAACAGAGACTCATCTTTCTCTGTCCTTAAGAAAATGTTACAAGATGTAAACACGAACATGCAATTTTGGTCTTAATTGCTTTGACAATTACACTGGCAAATGTGCCTCTAAAAAGCGGAATACGGGGCTTTGCGCAAGTCTCTTCGTGATAAATGACGTGAAGAAACGTAAACTAAATCTTCATGCAATGAGCTGTGCAATAAAAATGAACGAGAGTTCTGTTTGCTTGTTTAAGCGTTGCGAGAGAAATGACGAGGAGGATCCCCGACGCAGAGTTGTTTAGGCACGACTCCAGCAGATGTTTGTACATCTCCCGCTGCTCGTCTCTCGCTCTCGGCTATAAACATGTCACGGTGGCCCCGAACACTTAGCATGAAAAGAGATGTAGGGTGAGATGATGGTATTTTAGGGGAGTAAAGTTAAGGAACTGTTGAACTGTGTGTGTGTGTGTGTGTGTGTGTTTGGCCTCAGCTCAGGGGCCTTGGACCTCCAGCACCTGTGGCATTCTACGGGATTATCAGGATTACGCCAGAGCTGCAGTGTCAATCAGAGTTTGAGCTGAAGCACACAACCGCAGTCCACTAATCCCTTTATCTCATCTACCACACGGTGTGTGTGTGTGTGTGTGTGTGTGTGAGATGACTGTATCTGCACTTCCTGCATGCACTGGTGTCTGCGAAACACATTCGCTTCCTGTCAGGACGACCCCTCCGCAAATAAAACATGACAAAACTAACGCTTACTTCGGTCATAAATATGAACATAACAGATATAAAACACTTGCGTTGCTGTTTCTTTGCGATTAATAGAGAAATGTGTAGTTTCGGGGTGAAAATTGTTAATACACCATTTGTGCATGTGTGTGTGTGTGTGTACATTTACAGGGAGGATTGTGATGATGATTTAGAAAGACAGTGATCATTTTTAGGAAAGGTGTACGAGATCAGGATCGATGTCAAATGCTTGATTCCGGGCAGTAAATATTTAAAATGCAAATTCGACACTGACCAGCAATTCTGGCTTCATTCGAGACCCATAATATACACTGAAAGTGGCAATCCAACATAGTTGCCTTTTTTATTCAACAAAATGTCTTTAAAATCAAACACTATTAACTTATTTATTTTACAAAGAACTAATAAAAAAACATTATAATGTCAATAATAAAGGTTGAAAAATGATTTTGAATTCACACTCTAAGTTTGATTGGACATGTGTTAAAAAAATATATATGGCGAATGTTATCTATACTTTTAAAAGCTGATAAGCATTTTTATTTTGCCATTAAATTTATGCTGGAACACGTACAGCTTAGCTGTATTTTCACGTTTAGCATTGCTTTTCTCTGCTGTCCATGACCCTGCTATGTCATATCATTACATTGTTCTTTTTTTAACATGCTAATAATCCCATGTTGAAGAGTTTGACAAAGTGGAAAAATGCATGAAAGGACTGAGAGAGAGAGAGAGAGAGAGAGAGACAAAGGAAAAAAGTCATATATTCTGTGCTAGCGGTTTGTTCTTTGTGAGCGCCTCCTTTTGATTTGATTGGCACTTCAAAGTAACTTTGTGACTAGAAGGGAGGGACGCTGTGGTGGGAACAAAAGACACCTGAGGGGTGGGAGTGCAGAGATATAGACCATAGACTGCTCCAGCATCCGGGAGAGCATATGGGCAGATCAGCTCAGTCCGTTATGCTTCGTGATGCATAGACACACACACACACACCAGTCGCCTGTGTGTTTTCAGAGAGATTTAGGAGCTGTTCGGTTGACACATCAAAGGACTCGTGGTCTTGTTCATGTCCCTCAATGGAATATCTGTAACTGTACCGTGTTAACACGTGCTCTTCTGGTCTGTCATTAAATCACATACTAAAACCATTTCTACACCATTTGCAATGCTCTTCTATCATTTATGGCCAAAACACTGCATTCATAACACCGTCTAACTGCCGGTATGCCTTTCATTGAAATTAAGAGTTCCCACCCTTTCTGCCCATTGAATTTCCATGATATTTCATTGTCATGCCGTTGCCTTTACAGTCATTTTTACATCATTAAAATTATTTTCATATTTTACTGTACAAATTTAGTGAATCCTAGAAAATATACCTTTGTCCATACTATCAATTTGTCCATATATTTGTCTAAGTTTCAGTGGAAATTTCTTCACTTCTTTACTTAAACGATTCCCTTGATCTATAGCTTTGCCATGTCCTGTCTTGATCGTTTTCCTTCATTATCAAAATGCGTCTCTGACAGCATCTGAGGCATTTCACATGTTTGATTTACCCATTTCTATCAGTAAGTTCTCACAGCCTTACGAGTGACTCAGACAACAAATGACAGCAAAGCAGTCTGTGCCCTCATTAGCTGCCATTTTCAGCAGGAGCACAAACAGCACAACAGGAAGAGCAGATTCCAGGGACACTAATGACAGGCTCATTAACTATGCAGAAAAGCAGATCAACGCACTGCTCAGGGTCCTTAAGTCACGCTTCAGAGTAATTTGCTCTGGCTAAGACTGTTTTAAATGTCTATAAATTCCCACCGGCCTGCTGAACTTCTGTCTTATCTTCTTCTCTGAGGTCCAAGTCCACTTGGATTTCAGGGCATTATCCTTTAGAAACAGCTTTATCCAGCTATTCTGTCCTTATGTTGCCACTGGCAAATGTTATAAAGCAAAAGAGCGCTTAATCATTTGAGCTTAGAGGCTCTTCGGCAGGATTGTGTGTTCAGTGTCTCTGACCTCTGACTTCTGCCCTGGTTCTCTTTCTCAGAGACTCTACGACGACTCTATCGGCCCTGATGATCCAAATCTTTAGACAGAGAAAGACAGACAGGCAGACGAACACAGAAAGATAGACATACAGACAAACAGACACAGAAAAACAGACAGAGAAAGGGAGACAGACAAACACAGCTAGATAGACACACACACATACACACAGAAAGATAGACAGACAGCAGACACACACAGAAAGAAAGGAAGACAGACAGACAGACACACACACACATGGAAAGATAGACAGACAGATAGACACACACAAAGATAGACAGCAGACACACACAGAAAGAAAGGAAGACAGACAGACAGACAGACACACACACACACACACACACACAGAAAGATAGACAGACAGCAGACACACACACACACACACACACACACACAGAAAGATAGACAGACAGATACACACAAAGATAGACAAACAGCAGACACACACAGAAAGAAAGGAAGACAGACAGACAGACACAGACACAGACACAGACACACACACACACACACACACACACACACACACAGAAAGATAAACAGACAGATACACACAAAGATAGACAGACAGCAGACAAACACAGAAAGAAAGGAAGACAGACAGACAGACACACACACCCACACACACACACACAGAAAAATAGACAGACAGCAGACACACACACACAGAAAGATAGACAGACAGCAGACACACACAGAAAGAAAGGAAGACAGACAGACAGACACACACACACACACATGGAAAGATAGACAGACAGATAGACACACACAAAGATAGACAGCAGACACACACAGAAAGAAAGGAAGACAGACAGACAGACACACACACACACACACATGGAAAGATAGACAGACAGATAGACACACACAAAGATAGACAGCAGACACACACAGAAAGAAAGGAAGACAGACAGACAGACAGACAGACACACACACACACACAGAAAGATAGACAGACAGCAGACACACACACACACACACACACACACAGAAAGATAGACAGACAGATACACACAAAGATAGACAAACAGCAGACACACACAGAAAGAAAGGAAGACAGACAGACAGACACAGACACATACACACACACACACACACACACAGAAAGATAGACAGACAGATACACACAAAGATAGACAGACAGCAGACACACACACACACACGCAGAAAGAAAGGAAGACAGACAAACACACACACAAACAAACAGAAAGATAGACAGAGAGCAGACACATGCACACACACACACAGAAAGAAAAGAAGACAGATACACACACACACACACACACACACAGAGAAAGATAGACAGCAGACGCACGCACACACACACACACAGAAAGAAAGGAAGACAGTCACAAACACACATATACGCACACACAGAAAGATAAACAGACAGACAGACACAGAAAGATAGACAATGGACCACAATCAGTCTCAATAACTGCCGTGAATAAGTCCGGATGTAATTCATCTACTTGATGTGGCAGGGTCAATGTAGCAACTGAGGCTAAATAAAAATCCTAAAACGTCTCAAAACTGATATTTTTATGGACTTTGGGGTTGCAAGTAAACATAATTTTTTTCTAAGCATGCATATTTAAAGAACGTCTGGATAGCTTGATATTATTTGTTTAATGTCACATTTTCCCCAAATAAGGGAAAAACTAGCATAACATCTGACTGTGCTGATCATATTATTTTTGTAAATCTCCCTTGGAATAAAATGGCATTTACTTCAATAATGAGGCTTAATGACCAACTCCTTTAAATAGAGAATGCCATGGAAATGGTGTAGTTTAAAATGCACAAACTGATCAGTAATCTTATCCGCCTCTTAATGCTGTACAGATCTTACAGCATTAAAACAAAGCCCTAAATATACTTCAAACTTTGAGGTGTTTTCAAAACTTCCAGACTATTCTTTGCCAAGCCAAGAGTATAGTTTGTCTTGGCACAACGTACTTTTCTAGTTTTCATTGGTTGTTTTAGAACTGCTCTCTGTTCGCTGTGATGAATCCTGAGATGAGTTTGACTGTTTTGGAAATGCTGTTGAGAAATAGCTACGCAAAAGCCGTGCCAAACTGCTCGAGGAAACTGATCAGGATGTAGAGCATAATTCTGACGTTGAACAGCCTGTCTGCAGAAGACGTCCCCTGCCAGGAAATTGGGTGAAAGATACCGAGGGGCCGAGGTGAAGGAACTGGGGAAGGGGGCCCTAAATGGCCTCCATTATGCAAGCTACATTTTCATAGAGAACTGGTGAAATGTTCAAATGCAAAATTATAGTGCGAAGAGTTTCTGGTAAGTCATGTCTCACCAACAGCGATCGTTAGAGCAGAGCAATATTGTTCCAAAATAATCAGTGTTGAAGTCTGGCATCAGAATCCCAGTACAACTCCAATTCCGATGATTATGGCTGATTGCATTAATTATTCAAACGTTTCCAGGATCCTCTACTGCAAGTCAGGTAAATTATGTTATGCTTGTTTGGTAAATTGAAATGAATTCGCGAAGCCATGCGTGTTTCCTTTATATAGTCAATCTTCTTGCAGTTTCTGTGGAGGGTTTTTTTTTTTTTTTTTTTGCATTTATTTTTAAACTGAAGACCACTTTTAAAGGGATAGTTCACCCAGAAATTAAAATCAAACCATGATTTATTTACCCTCAAGCCATTTATATATGACTTACAAAAGAGTGTGGAGTACTTTTTATGAATGATGGATGGATGGATGCACTTTTTTGGGCTTCAAAATCTCAGCCCTCATTCACTGCCATAATAAAACTCGGAAGAGGACGGTTTGTAATATAACTCTGATTGCATTCGTCTGAGAGAAGAAGGTCAGATACATCTAGGATGGCTTGCGAGTGAGTAAATAATGAGGTAGCTTTAAGTTTAAGTTTTTGGATGAACTAACCCTTTAACTTCACCGGAGGCCAAGACTGTTGTTCTCTTTGATCTGAACCGAGAAGCTCTCAGCCGCCCTCCAGTCAAAACATGGTGAAAGGGGGGCTGAGGGACACATACAGATACATAAAACCTCTCTTCATTCAGGACCATCAGATATAGACATCTGTTTAAAGACATCTGCCATCGATTTCCATTGCAAACATGATATTACACTCAGTTTGCCGTGTACTTTAGCATTTAACCCCGCTGACATATCATACCCAGAAGTTTGTGGCCATCGGTGAACCGCGTGTCCCCTCAGGCCGGAAAGAGAGAGAAATGATAAGAGGCTTCCTTAAATTACAGACTGCAGTCTCATCTAAATGGAGTTCAACCAGAGGCTGAGGGAAACAAGGTCATCCATTAATGCAACACAATTAAAGCTGCAGCCTGCATTCTTCATGACAAATTTGAGTACGAATAAAGCCAGATTATTACTAGCATTCAAGAGCCTTCCAGCGGGAGAGCTTTCATCTTGAGGTTTTTAAAAAGACGCTTTGAGTAGGTACAGCAGAGCTGAGTTATTGTGGTAAGTAATATTTCAGGAATACTGTAGAGCTGAAGGATTCGGTCCAAGCATCACCTCGAGTCAACGGTGAACTTTTTAACCGTAAGCAGAATATTAAAAGAGAGGAACAAGCAGGTCTCTGAAATGCTTTTTCTTTGATTATACTAAACGCATACATTGTCGCAAAATTGGGCTATTTTCAACCTTGCCACAGGTTGAAAATATTGATGTAAAAATAATGACAAATAGGCACATATTGAAATATTTACTCATTTTATTTACTACCGGTGACACAACTGTACTAGATATATTGTGGGAGGACTCCTGTGAGCTCCTCTGTATAAACTGTGCTTATCATTGCGTTTATATGGTGACTTTGTGGTTGAAATTACAGTTATGTATTTAAATTATTTATGACTGTATAATTTTTTTTTGTAAATATGGGAGTGTGATATTTACAGCTTTGGCACAAAATCGCTTGTTTGGATTGGTCAAAGGGTTAGTTTTGTTTGAAGACCTGGCAACGCTAGCCTGCTCTAATCTGTTAACATGGTTGCAGGAAAACCATAAAATTGCATAAAACCGAAGAATAGCACAAATATTTGTAAAAACCTGTCCTTTTTGGAGCTTGACATTCACTAGCGTGTCTAAGGTTTAATTTTATGAAAAAGAGCTGTCTAAATCTCTTCATAGGCAGTATCCATCTTCACTGAAAAGAGTGGCCAGGATATGTTTTTAAGAAATCCTCTTTTGTTTCAGTGAGGTTAACTGAATATACATTTGAAATCCAGGTCTATGAAAGATCCACATATGCTGGAAAACCTACTGAATCACTTCATCCATCTTTCGTCCATCTAATCAAGCACAATCCGAACACCTCTTTAATCTGTCAAGCCAAAAGCAGAGCAGATGCCTGGCACCCATCATTGGTACTGCGCTCAATCTGGTCTCAAACTGTCTTATGTAGTTTAATGAATAGCCTCAGTTAATGTCGTCATTAAACAACCAAACAAAGAGGGCTTTACTTTGGTTTTCATTTGCTGTCGTCTGTGTCAACATGACGGTAATGTCTTCTCCTGAGCAGCTGCTTACAAACCGTGCGCACGCTGCCACACACCTTCGGTCATTCCTCAACCTTCAGGTGTGTGTTAAGGTGTGCATTAGACACTGCTAATATAAGAAGATGTTACGCTGCATGGGTGGGCTTTGCCTGAGGATAATACCTGTCACCTACAGGACGTCTCTGGCAGCCTCAGATTGTTTTAAATTGCTTCTCGGTAGGCCTAAGTGACAGCGGTGTTAAATGTCTGAAATAGATAAATATAGATGTAAAGATAATATCTGTTTGTCTGAGAATTCAAGTTCAGTGATTCATTTGACTGCAGGCATGCCATCGTATTTTGGTAAACATTTTGTTCCATGAGCTGCTCGAGGACTTTTTCTTCCTGATTTGTTCCCTTAAGATAGATTAGCCCAAAAATAGTCCTCAAACGTGTCTGATTTTCTTCTTTTAATGAACACAAAACAATACATTTTGAAGAATGTCCCGGTGCACTTCTGCATGCGTTTAAAGGGGGTGTTATCTTTTAATTCCAAGCTCCAAAAAATAAATAATGTACTGCAATAAACTAGTCGAATGAATTTGATTATTGATTAATCTCATATGCTGAGTGCTGTACATGGAAAACAATGCGCGGGACAAAACAAAATACATGTGGAAACATGTCCTGCATGTGAACGCTTTATATTAAGAGCTTCGAGCAAATTAAGTAACGTATAATTTAACGTAACTTGCCTGGTCGTGTGAGACTGAGCCATCAGTGCATAACTATTTTAACGTTATCTAATTATAAGTAGTTGCATTTTTATGAGAGCAATAACCGCACAGGCATCCTTGGGTTATACATGTACTATCCAGATGTTTTTCTTCATTGTAGTGTATGCATATTTATATTCTAGCTCCTTTATTTGCTTAATATATGTCTAAACTAATATAGTACCTCTGCTACATATTCACAGCCTTTACTTTAATTTGGACAACGACATTTGACATTTGGTTATGAGTTAATAAAAGACCCAGTTCAGTAGATTCAAAACTAATTATCTGCAACGAGCAGCTTCTATAGTCTATTTTTCATTTTCATATTTTGAATTTTCAAACCATAGATCCATACGTTTTGTTTTTGCATATCCACCTCCTTTAATATCGCATACTCATTAACAGCTGATAAATATATACGTCTAGAGAGATGCATTTAGAGTCTCAAAGCTGTGGAGATAGCCATCATTTTCCGTCACCCAATGCGTCTAGAAATAACCTTTCCAGTTGAGACGCGCAGATTCTTAACGCTTCTAATTTCAGAGCATTTTCATTAGCCAAGGTGCGAGGGGGATAGTCATGACTCCAGCACCCTTTAAAGATCGGCCTCTGCAATTCTCCAGGCTGGAAGAGCATTTCAATCCTAGTAGTCTCGTTTAAATGACAGCGCTTCTGGCCTCTAACATTAGATGCTTTAGAAGTCAGTCGACGGAGCACCGCGCCGTTGATGAAGATTTTAATTGGCAGTAAGAGGCGCAGCTTCAAACGCGACGCCTTTTTCAGTAGACGGTGAAATGACACACTTTGTGAAGAAGCCCGATCACACCTGCAGATGATGGGAGGGTCCGGCTAAAGGTCACAACCTGGACTCGATACCTCCAGCATCAACTGCGCCTGTTAGCCCAGGTTAGCCGAACAGAATGAAAGGGGTATCAGGTGGCAGCATTTGCATTTCAAAAAAGCCACGTCATAAAGGGAAGTGTTGATTTATGGTGCAAACACGAGGATTAAAGACTTTGTAATTTAGTATATTTTGTGCTACCCCTACTTGTGCTTAACTCTATCGAAGGTCCACTTGTAGTGTACTTCAGTGTGCATATAATACATTTATTAAATAAAAGACGCTTTCGTGACGCCTTTAAGTACACTTTTAAAAGGTGCACTTTGTAATAACTATAATGTCATTATTAAATTACATGAAAGATGTACTTAAATCGTATTCAGGCGAGTCAGAAAAGTACTTATTGCATCAAGAATATATTGCATTTGATATAAATTTGTGCTTTTTTGTGGAGTTTATTATTTCTCGAATATGTTTAAAGCATGCTATTTCGTTTTTCACAAAGCTCGGTGTTGTAAAGATCTATTTTTAACCAAATATTATCCATCACTAAGACAAAGAGGTTACTCTTTATTTTAAGGTGTCCTTGTAACATTGTAATAATTATACATTACTAAGTACTGAATAGTATTATAGGTGGTTAGGGTTAGGATGAATTACTCGCATGCAATTATGCATAACTGAGTATTATTATAATAGCAAGTACATGCGGCGTGTAACAAGGACACCTTAAAAAAAATGAGAAAAGGTATTAAACAACTAACGAGGAAATGCCGTGTCAATCATCTTCTTAAAGCCGGGAACACCAGCCATATCAAGCAGAAATTCAAATGGAAAGCAGAACATTTTTGTAAGATCAACAGCAAAGGTCAGGGGCACTAAAGGTCGTGAACTTCGAGGAAATGGCTTTATTAGCTTAATAACAGCTGCACATCAGATAGCAACGTCGCGAGACACAACAATGGCTTGATTTTAAGGTTTAGTATTTTTAATGGATTTATTTATTAACCCTGAACACGCAGCACCATCCTCGCACTAATGAATTTATAATCACGATTTTTTTTCATGAGCTTCACGTTTTCTTCACTGTGACTTTTTCCCTTTGACCTCCCCTCCTTCCTACATTCCTGTCTCGTCTCAGTATGACAAGAGATGACGAAGTGAGCTTCGGAAGGAAATTCAAAGGCGGGGGTCTTTTGGTGATGGGGGGGGGGTGTACATGCTTGGGAGCCTCTTTCATTTTGATTTAGGACAGTCAGGAGAGCATCCAAAACGGCTTGTTTGCCGGTGCACGGGTCTGGCAGCACTAAAAGATTCGTCATTGCTCAGATGTGATTAACATTTGACTCCGGACTAATAAAAACGAATGACGGAGTTGGGGTCAGAGGGTTGAGATCAAGGCTCGTAGGACGTCCTCTCGATTTCCAGCCGTCCAGATTAATGGGGCCCCTGTGGTAGGAGCAGCGAGTGGCTATTTTTCAGTATCACTTACTCAGTGAGGCCTCTGAACCCTTAGGCCTCGGTGCGCTGCCCACCTGTTGCCCCATTAACCACTAATGGACCGCACAACCGCCCGCTTGCAGGGGAGGGGCGACGCAAGGGTGAGTCCGTTTTGTAGTGTCTTTGAGAAGCTATTTGTAGTTGACAAATAACTTGACGAATGTTCACGAGCCTTCTCCGGTGAGATTTTAGGTGAAAATGTAAATGAGTTGTGTTTGGGAAAGTGCATTTTTAGGTGCTTTAACTACGTTTAATATTACGGTGACTCTTCATTTTACAGTTACACCTATTAGTTGCTTATTAGCATGCATTTAACTTAAACATTAGCAATTCATTAGTGCTAGTTAAGCACATATTAATGCCTTATTCTACACGACCTTATTCTACAACTAAACTTAACAACTACCTTACTAACTATTAATTAGCAGCAAGTTAAGAATTTATTGAGGAACAACTCGTAATTAATAGTTAAGGAGTGTTACCTATTCTAAAGTGTTACCTATATGGTTTTCACAATTTTAATTGTTTTACAGCTCACTTAAGTAATCACCAATTAATTATTAAAAATGTACATCGGTCATTAAAAAATATATAATAATTCAAAGATAATTGTCCCACGATCTATGCGCTTAAACAAGAACAATAAGCCAGATTTTTTAGTTTTCTGGCTTCTGTTGTCTAAAATGGTAACACTTTGTAACCATTTGTTAACATTAGTTAACTACATTAATTAACAATGTTTTTACTGCATTAGTTAAAATTTTTGACTACATTAACATTTTTTTTTACCATTTATTTTAATGCCGATTCAAACATTTACAAATAGCATACCTTTTAAAAAATACACTTATAGTCTAATGAAAATTAACCATGAGTTTAGCTTATAGTTACTATACCATAGTTTAATTACGGTGACCACAAATGAACCATGGTTTTGCAACAGTGGTTATATTGGAGACACACAGTATAGGCCTATGAACATACACATGACACTTTGCATTACTTTATATCTGGTTCATAGTAATCCAGAAGACTTTTTTGCTATTTATAATTTAGTGTCTTTGTGCCAATTCGTGCCTGATCGAACGGTATCTTATCGGATATCTCCAAAAAAAGCGAAAGACGTAACTCAGGGGAAAAGAACGGTTGAATAAATTATGTTATTTTTGTTTTCTTTATGCAAAAGAAATTAAAATAAAAATTTGTGGCGTCGCAAAACTGAAGTTAAGCCACTGAAGTCACTGAAGGTGTTTACTGACGCCATGTTTCTGGACATGGATCGTTTCAGCTGTGTTGCTGTATATGGAAGGCCAGACGGCCGATGTCCAAGATTTCATCAAAAACATCATGACTTGTGTTTAAAAGATGAACGGAGGTCTTATGGGTTTGTAACGACATGAGGGTGAGAGATGAACGACAGAACTTTCATTTTGACAGAACTAACCTTTGACCCTCACTTGACCGTCAGTGTTTAGAAAACATTCAATACTGTATAGAACATAAAGTTGAGAGAACTTGAAAGCTTAAGGTAACCATGCTTCAGCGGATTTGAGAGATGCTTGAGAAAACCCAAAACATCTGTTAAATGCTAATAGATCTGTATCGTTTTTATTAGTCAGGTTGCCATCTGTGGTTAAATATAGACAGTTTTACAATATATGCAGCAAAACTACATTTAATATATTTTAATATGAAATCTTGCAATATATATTTTTTCAAATTGACAAACCGTCTCAGTTTTGTTAGCTTTAGACTGCTGTACATACTGAATTTGTCAAATAACGAACAACGTGCTGTTTCGTCGGATGTGTGAATCACAATCATCTTAGCCTCTGTAACATTGTTAAAAAGACACCATATGGTTGTCTGTCATCACCATTTCAGCGCCTCTATTTTTAAACTAATTGTCTCAGAATGTTTCTTAATCTCATATCTACATCCGACAAAGATTTCTCATCTTCCCCCGGTCTTCACATTGAGTTGAACAGCTCACGGACAGATTAACGCATCCTGCAATGCATCTTTGAATTCATCTTTAATCAAGAGTCAGAATTAAGTATTGTTTGGAATTAAGGTCAAATGGAGATGTTTTTAGTCACAGTTCGGAAGAATGAAGCACTGCTTGTGCATTTAATATTCTCATTCTGATGCGTTTTTGTTTCACAGCAACTTTTTTACTGCAACGTGTGAAAGTGCGGGCCTGCCGGTGACCAGTTACAACCGGCTGCCCGAAAATGCACAAATATAAATCAAGCCAAGCTTCGTACAATATAACCTGAGATATCAAAACAGTAAAGCAATTGCTGGCCGTCAGGAGGCCGTGGAAGTCCCTTAAATACAGGTCGAACTGCACAAAGCAGCCAGAAGATGGCAGTGCCACCTTCACAAAGCCTCAGATTTCCGTCCCCGGTGGAAATAAACACATTCGCAAAAGCTGCGGCTCATGTTTGTTCATTTCCCCGCGGAAATAACCTCCGCAAAACTAATATAGCCCACTGTTTTTTTTTTTTTTTTTTTTTACCGGCTCTTTAATATTGTTATTTTACTTGGTTACTACTTTGGTCGAATTTTGAGTTGTATACATTTTGGAAAATGTAATAGGTTTATCTTTTTGGCTGATACTTTATCTTTGATTGGTATTGTATTAGGTTTTCATGTTCACACTAAGGTCAATGTGTCTGATTAGACAAATAAAGGATGCGGCATCAAATAGTGACTGATGCACCCATAATTACAGCCGCCTAAATGGCAAATTAATAAATGAATAAAAATATTATTTTGCCGTTTTAGTAGGCTATAGCGTGATTCGTGCGTGCACGACGAATATTGCTTAAAGAAAAAGTGCACTCCACATCCCCGGATGATGGAGGGGGATGGGCTATTAGACTCAGATGTTGGATGACAAAATAATCTTATATAATAATTACACCAGCCTGCTGAGCGCACACTGCATAGAATAAGTGCATAGTGTGTCATTTGGGACAAAACCTATCTCTTGTCACTCAAGCGATTTCATTCAAGATTGTGTCATATGCAAATACAGTTGAAACGGTCATACTCAGATTAGGGAAAATTAAATAAATTAAATCATTTAAAAAATGCCCAATACCGCATCTTGCCTTATTGTTGGACTAACTCATTTTCAATAGTTTCAACGCGTGTCAACGCACTGTTTTGCGGATTTCTTCAGATACCAGGAAAGTTGCTTCTACTGTACTAAGTCATGAATATTTAATGATGTAAGAACCGAGGCTGTTTATGATTGGTTATCTGTTGCTAAACAACTGTGCATTTTAGGGGTTAACCCCGGTAAAGCTATATGCTCTAAATCAGAGTTTCATGACATGTTGTTCTGCTGCTGTTTAAGCAAACATGGTTAAATGTGTTGTAAAAAACCTAGTTTTTTTTTTTTTTTTTTTTTTTGTAAAGGTTTTTTTAAGCCACGAGTGAACTGCACTGCAAATTAAACGCCACCCCTGCATACCTGTCTGTCCACCGAACCAAATGAAAAAGGCGCCTGGCCCGCACATTGATCATGTGTTTAAAAAAAGAAAGAAAAAAGACTACACTACCCATGGTGCACCGCGCTCGCGTCGTTCCGCTGCTGTCACTTTGCCGATGTGAGAATCGCCCAGCAGCATCTCAGCCGAGCAGCAGCGCAAAAATGCACTGAACTACGCATCTTAGGACATTTCCACCCTCTTTCGGTTTGCCATGAGGGCGTGTGATGGAAATAACGGGGATGTTCGCACCGGATTACGTCCCTTTATTTTGAGAGAAATGCGGATTGTTTTGCACTCGAGGTGTTAACGCAGAAAAAAAATACAAAAATGAAGAAGCAATTCAATCGGATGCGGCAGCTCGCCAACCAGACTGTTGGCAGGTGAGCTCTATGATCTTAAATACGTTTTACGCCACGACGAAGTTTATTCATTATTTATTTACTTATTTATTTTTTAGAAAAGAATCCCCGACTCGCATACATTTTCCCATTCAAACTTTCGCTGTTTTCTAAATATCTCAGTGCGTATTTCATCAACATTTTTAGTAGCCATTACCACTAATAGCGTCTAGCTATTGCGCAATGCATCTTAAAATAGCTTTATGCGTTTCCACACCCGTGCAATGTTATTTAAAAAAGGCATGATTGGAGGTTGTGCGTGCATCCGTGTCTTGTGCGTAACGGGTTCACTGCAGAGGCATTTCTCCCAGCATTATGCTTCTCGGAGGTTCCCCATGGCACTGACACTACACCCCCTGCACGAGCCCCCAGGATGCGTTTCCATCAAATGCAGCCTAATGTAGCATCGCTGTATCAGCTCACGTTGATCTGAACGAGAGGTGTGAGAATGACATGCCTCTAGTGCCAGCTGATGCGGATGGATGCGGATGAGAGGAAAATGGCAAAGGCGCAATGTTTTCATTGCACACTGATCTCTGGAAAAAAAAAAGAGGAGGAGTTGGGTGCAGTACATCAGCAAGATCTGTCAGTGATGGAGAAGGTCATCATTGCTTCAGAAAGCGCGGCTTCGAATTTCCGAATCCAGCGCATTATAGTGCGTATTGCAGAAAAGTTGCTGCCGATTTTTTGTTTTTTCCTAGCTTGCCCCATTTGTCTTGTTTATGCAGGAGTGGGTGTGCGATGCTTGACCTTTCACGTGTTTGGATTGTTCTGTACCTCTCTTCTTGTCATGCGCAGGGTGTTGTTAAAGGCCAGAAGGTGTGTGTCGCTATCGGGGGCAGCTCCTTGCTGGGTGATCATTCCACGGTGTTGTGGGTCATCGTTTCAAATCTGTTCTCGGTGGGTGGGTAGGGAAGCTTCTCTTTACTGCCGCTGGCTGGCATCAGCGGGGCAGTGGAAAAATGGCAAGCCGAGTTCCTCCAACCCGGTTCCAGCATTGCTCAGGGCATGAGATTGTGTGTGTGTGTTTGTGTGTGTGTGTGTTTGTGCGTAAGCCCTGTATTAGTATTCTCTACCTTTCCCTGGTAATGTCCAGGGAACTGTGGCAGCGGCCCACTGTGGCATTCTGTCTGTAGCTGTGCGGTAATGAGAAACAACATGTTTCCTAAACAACACAGTGTCCTGACTCATTAATAATATGTTCCAGGGCCTGGGAGGGCACACCGGCCTGATGTTGCTTTACAAAATAGACTTGCATGTTCCTGTCATGTATTAGAAGCAGAGTCACATCTCCCTATATCAGCTGAGGGTTGCACTTCGTGACCTTGATAGACTAGTGCGGAGGTAATGCAGCGCGAGAGACCATCCATGACTCCACGCCACTGACTTTTTTATCCACCAGTTTTCTTTGCGAATATTTAAGGTCAGCATGAAAACGGTTTAGATTTTATTCTCTTAATGTGTGCCACCGATCTCACTGTGAACCATTTTCAATGCATAAACGTATTTTGGGCCAAATTTGAATTTAAATGCCGTAAGTTGATATCTCTCTAGATATGTATGCAGTCGAGCCAATCGCATTCAGATCTGCCTTCATTTCAGTATTCGATGATCGCTTTAAACGTTAATATGAAACGGAAATGACAATAATATTTTGATGCATTTTCAGTTATTTGGTCATTTTCTTAATTTGACTAGTTTCTGATGAACATATTAATACAAAATCTTTATTTCATACTGACAAAACATCAGACTAAGATTCAAAGCAACATTTTAAATGAATAACCTATCATTCAGAAGTTTGGGGTAGATGTTATTATAATTTCTTTTTAAAGAAATGAAACGTGAATTGAGGCAAAAATAGCATTTTAATAGCATTTTATGATGTTTATGATGAAACAATTTGTATTTAAAATAACTAGTTTTTTTTTCAAATATATATGTTAACTATAACTTTATGTTCATCAAGGCATTCAAAAAAACCTTTCTATAATAGAATTTAAGCAGCCCAACTGTTTTTAACGTTAAAATTACATTTCAAATTGTATTCAGTACAACCTCGCTTTCAAAAACGTTACTAAATGCTGACCCCAAACTTAAATAACAGCGTTATTCAAACCAAAATCTGATTGTAATATATCATATACACTAAATAGTTAAATGCATAGAAATGCATTCGTGTTGTATCTAACCGCCGTTTCTATAATCACGCTGTGCTGCGGTACTGCAGAGCCCTACTGTATACATTTGTATTTATGCATTTGACATTTGTCCAGATGCTTTTATAGCCGTGTCCTCCATCCTCCCTGCCGTTTTCATTTCTCATCATTGGTAAATCGCATTTCCTCTTGCCCACTGCGATGAAAACGACCCCCCCGCTCTGTGCGCGTATGTGCATTTACGTTTATCTGGCTCAGGGGCCAGTGTTTGCGCTCTTTCTCCGTGTTCTCTTTTGCGAATATATTTATAGTCCTCTCATTCATGTTTTTTTGTGGCAGTGAGCGTCTGTACGGGTTTTTGGTGGGGCTGTGCACTGCCTGTAGTGTTTTCTCTCTCAGGAAGTACGGCAGCCTCCCTCTTCCTTCAGAACTGCCAGCTCGTTGTTACTGGGAACAACAGTACGTTGTAAGTGCTTATGGAGTTGCGTGTGTGTGTTTTTTAAACGTCAGCAGAGAGCACGGGAACGGCGTGCGTGTTGATTAATGGCCCTGCGTTGCAAACATGCTCGCACAACAGGGAGCGCCCGCAAGTTTCAGGGAATCTTTTTTTATGCATACACCGAAACAGGCGTTCGTTCATGCAGAAGTTACATTTTGGGGGTCCACGTGTTTCAAAGTGCAGGTTTTTAAAAACTATATTATGAATTGGCGAAAATGCACAAGCTTTTCGTACAACCCCCCGATCTCGCCATTTTACGAGTTTGGCTGATTTGGACGAATTCTCACCTCTAATTCTCAAATTCGATACGATTTTCGCTAAAGAGCTGCGAATTCGTATGAATTTGGATAAATGGCTTACACCCTAAACCTACCCATCGCTGGGATTCAGGCAAATCAAATGAGTGTGGTCGTCAGATTCGTACAAATTAGCCACCTCGTAAAATATTCACGACTTTGAGATAGCATTTGTTATATATATATATATATATTCACAGACTGGCTTAATTCATAATACAGCGTTTTAAGTCATTTCTCATGGATCCGTGTGAACAGGGAACGTTTGACAACAACGCTGTCTGTAAAAACGCAGAAAATTTTTTTAGCACGTCGTCAAATCACCATACTCTTAGATATGAATCCACACCTGAGTAAAATTGGGATTGGATCTCCGCAGAGACGTTACCTTGTGGTAAACAGCTGTCACTAGTACTCATGGTGGTTTGGAGACAAACGATATGTCAAATGCCTGTGAGGACATAAAGTTCCCTATAGTTTGCAGAAAATCACACCAGTTTCTTACGATCAAATTGAGGCTCATTGCGCATGCTGTAAGCTCTCATTGTTTGTTAGCTTTTTCCATTGAAGCTAAAATCTGGGAACAAAGTGTGCTTGATTTAAATTACTGAGATGAAACTGAATCTGACGATGTTTTGTTACACGTTCCTTGAATTGAGGCAGTTTGAGAATAAAAGGTATGGTGAGTGAGGTATAAAAGGGTCAGTGCTCTTTATCTGCCACTGTAATTCTAATCTGACTGAAAAACAATAGAAGTCAATGGAGTTTAACTCACTAGTGTCCTTTTCCGTTGAAATCTCCTTTGAAATGCGTGTGAAGATATACCTTTTGGAAAGGTTTTTCAAAAGTGCCACGTTTTTGCCAATGCAACCAAAAATTTCAAGCTAGAAAAAGTTTATAATGACAGCGCGAAAGTGTTTAATGTGAATCAATCAGTTTAAACCATTTCATCTCTAGAGACACAATTTGATTTAATAGGTTTTTGTTTACATTTAAACTTTGATCAGTTCACATACATAAAGCACGTCAAACATGAAATTAATGTAACATAAAATTTTGTAGTAAAACAGTATTCTTGTGCAATTACTTTATTTTCTCGCAAAAGGTACTTCAAAAATATCCAAGTTTTATTTCCAACTACAAAATAAAACAATTAAGAATAAAACATGCTTAACATGTTGATTAAAATATATTCATTGTCATTTGTGTCCTGAATATGTGTCTTATAGATTGGGAGGACATGGGAGTAATTAAACGCATTTAATTTTTTTTTACATTTTTATTTTAATTCAAAATTTTGCCATCACAAGGGAAGCAAATATGTGCCATCTGCGACATATTATTTTTGCCAAATTCCAAGCCAGCATCCCAGAATGCATTCTGTTGACCTCAGTGAACAAAAAAAAAGGGCGGAATTGAGAAACTAATAAATAAAAATAAATAAATTCATTCAATACAGATGAGCGACGATAAGAATGGTCCGTTTCATTGAAAAGTGATTGTGTCATCCGATATTTGCGTGTGCTGTGTTTATAACATGCTAAGAGTGTTGAGCTGTTAACATTTTATGAGTTCGTGTGGTTAGATTGCTGCTTTAGAAGATAGCTGTCTATGTAGGCAGTAGACAACAAGGCAGCTCACTAGAATGGAGCATTTTGTTCTTCTAATATTGGCTGGTTTTTCTATACCGATAGTCTATTTCCAATATATCCAATCCAGTGGCTAAGTTAATGCACTGTTTTCTGATGTCGCCATTCTTTTCCTTGAAGATAATGTGGCTCCCCCAGTTTATAGATAATTTTCCGGTGCTAAAACGTGTCCTAAAACACAGGCAGTGTGCCGGCCTGGGCTCGGAAGCCGAGTCTTTAGCCCCGCTACTGTAGCTCTATCATTAGCCTAGCCTATATTTGATGTAAGTCAGAGGGACAGTGTCTTTTTTCAGACATCATGGCGTCTCTTCGTCTATGTATCTGCAGTGGCCTAGTTTTTAATTAGCTGGGAAACGCTTCTATAAAGAGGTCCTCCTTCTCTTCTCTCCTCTCCTCAGCGTCTCTGGGGGCGCGCAGGTGTGCGATGTCAGCAGCGCTAAGACTAAACTCAAGGCAGCTTCTGGTGTGCGTTCACCGGTTACCGGTGATCAGTCCCTGATGTGAGAGACAGGGGATGACTGATGGGAGTTTTTCACTGAACGCAGCAGGGGCCACCTACGTTTTAAGCGGCCGTACTTATAATCTTCTGGAAATCATTTTTCCTGTCACTTTCTGTTCGAAAATACAATAAAGAGCTCTAGACCTTTACAGTAATTTAAACTTGGTGCAAGATGAATGATGGAATAATAATGTGGCAACAGGACATCTGATTCAAAGCAATCATTAGGCTTTTCATAAAGCATTATGAATTACATTATATCGGATGATGGAATAGAAAACTATAGATTGAAGTCTGGTTCTAAAATAAATATCATGTGTCTGAATAACTGATTAGTAATTAGTAATTGCATTTGCAAATATATTGAAATGGAAAAAACATTTTAAATGTGAATAATATTTCACAGTGTTGCCGTTTAAACTATTTTTTACTGATCGTTACAAACCCCAAATATGTTTTTTTTGGGATGTTACTCATTTGAGTCACTGTTAAAGTCACTGTTAAAGATTGACCATAGTTGCCATTTTTAAAGTAACAGAAGCTTTTCTCATTGGTTGACAAATATATAAAAGACGTTGCAGACCATTCTATGGGAAAATGATGAATTCATAACCTGAAATTGACAAGACAAGTAAAAAACTGTGTGTTTTCAAAGCAGTTCACTTCCAGATGAATCCTGTGATGACATCAAAAAGTAACTTTTAAAGCGTGATTGATTAATATAGCGCTTTGTGATTGTTTTATAGATCAGGGAACATTCCAGAACGGAACACCTCTAGCGTCGGATCCTTGTAGCCACCAGAATCTTTTCTCTACCCCCTTTTTCTCTCTCGCTCCCTGCTCTTATTCCAAAGCCCAGGCCTTTTGAAATAATACTCGTTGCTGTGCAGTAATAGATGTCTGTAGAGCAATTAAGGGCAGGCGGCCCCTCTCTAATGCACGGTCCAATTACCCGAACGAATCCACTGTTTGGAATGGACAGTCCTCTTTCGTACTCATTGTCTCTGTCAATCTGTCTCGCCCCTCTGCCTGGCTCAGAAACACACACTCTGAAGCCGGAATACATTACCGCTGAGTTGGCACGCAGGCTTCTCATGACGTCCTTCTGACCACAAGCAAGCATTTGCAGTCACAAATCGAACCCAGATTGACTAGGGTTACCGAGCAGAGACTCTTGCTTTCTGGATGTGTGAGACTTCTCAAGGCTGTGCGTCAGAGCGCATGCCCAGTGAAACGAAGGTAAAACTAGAGGCAGTATAATGAAGAACGGACCGGGCACTGGGAAAAAGTGCAACGCTCAATATGGCATCCGTAAGAAAGGAGGATTATTTATTAGATTTCCAACCAGGGACTAGAAAGCAGAATTGAACAGTAACGATGTTAAACTTTCCTCTATGATAACTAGCAGCGCTAAAACACAGCAGATTACGAGTTTATAAAAATGCATGCTGCTCCTTAGCATTTATTTTTAACTTGTACATTTTGACATTTGCGTCACATAACTAGCTCCGTTTTTATGTCACTCTTTCTTTTTGTTAACACTATCAAACACGATAGAGCCCTAATTTTCAGTGGCACTTACCAGCTATTTCATTTTCAACCTGCTGCAATGCATACAGCATTGAATCTGTCTCATTTGTCTGTTTCGTTTTAAACCGAACACATTTGTAGCGACAGTCACTGAGCATTTCACTTTCAGAGCGAACAAGCAAGCAAGAAGTAAAGTAATGGCATTTCGAAGAAATGTCGACACGGGCACATTTTACCTGCCTGATTTCAGAAAAACTAAAATTACCATAATTTTCAAATTTGACTTTATCGGTATTTTACTCCATTCAAGTTGAAAAGGGTTGTAGGTTGGCACTTGTTTCCTACAGTATAGAAAATAGCTGCTGAAGGGGTTAGCAAAGGGTCCGCAAAATGGACCGACATTAAATGCTAATACTTTTTGTAGTATATAATATTTTATATCAATTCTGATGAAAAAAAAAATGATTATAGCTTTTCACTATGATGTGTTTTCGATGTATGGGCACTGCTATAAAGGAAGGGTAGATGATTTGGTTCGAAAACACTTTCTGTTATGCTGCTTGCAATTATCAATGAGTTAAGTGGTCTAAACGTATTTATGTATATTTATATCGTCTGTGGAAGGGTTGGGACCATAAAATGTTCATTCAATCATATCCCTCATCCCTGAGGAATCTGAAGGGCTGTACTACCTGTCTGTTAGAACATATGTTATTTGCATACCTCTGCGCACTGTTAATGCAGACAAGATAAATCAGCTCTCTCTGTTGTTATTGTAATATTATGTGTTTTGCGCTGTAATGTTTTCTCTGTGAATGAGAGGCAATCAGCATTGCTTTCGATCTTAGACCAACACCATCTTTCACCGTTTCTCTGGTTAGCCCCTGGCAACCTGTGTGTTTTGATTTGTTTAGAAGAAACTTGGCTTCGGGGAGTGATTATGCAGGAAGGGTAGGATCTTATGCTTTCAAAGCTAGCTTGCTATCGCTAGCCCCAACTACATCCAACACTACCTTGGACGACCAGCATCACCAGAGAGACTACGCTCGTTGTCCAGCATTACCTGCCAACTTGATTTCGTTTTAATGTTGTGAATCACAATGCGATTACAGATTATGCAATGATTCAGTGTAACATCAACAGCATCGTGCAAAGCTTTTGCAGTCAGACACGCGATACACCTAGTAATTCACATGCTAAGAGCTTTTCAGTCTGGCATCTCCAACAACGGGATGTTGGATGCATCCAATTTGATCTGGAGTGTTAAATCAGCTTTGGTTTAAGGGGCCATTTACATATCGTGCTAAAAAACGCTTGAAAAACGCTAGGCGCGCCGCTTTCTCTTTTTTTTTCGGAGCGTTCCGGCACTCTCTGGAAGCATCTACCGTCACTAAGCAACCATGATCTGCGCTTTCCGTGAAGACTCTGAAGTTTCAGCATAGGATAAATGGATTTCCAGCACAAAAAAATCGCTTGCAGTAGCTTTGCTGCTAAATTGACTTTAAAACGGCTATCCCTCTACAGCTTTGACCAACTAGCTTTATTTTGGCTGAGCTTTCAATGTTACTGATTGGTTGATTCTTGTCTCATGACCTGCGGTGAGCTTGTGGCGTTCTGAAAAGTTGAAATGTTTTTCATTGATGTAACGTGGTTTGGAAAGTAAAACCATGAGACTAGCAATAGCAGGTAAACAGGTTTGATTTGCAGAGAATTGATTTGAATGCAGCGTGGCGTCTATCCGAAGTTGCTTTGGTTTCGTGTAATTTTGCTTAATGAAGTGTCAGATCAGTCACCTGAAACTTTTATCTTGACAATAAGCAGCACTTCTCTTGTTCTCTTGGCATGAACAAAAACTTCGCTCGAATTTGTGCACCAGCTTTGAGAGTGTGATTCATTGTTTCTAGTGGTTATGTTTGGTTGAATTAGGGAGATTACTGCTCAAGACTCTGCAGGACTTTTCTTACCTGCATAAGGCAGAGCTCATTATTAGACTGACTCATACATTTCTCATTCGCTCATTCGGAGCACTTACAGAGCATATGATTTGGATAACTGCTAAATTGCCCTCCCCCAGTAGCTAACTGTTCCTAGGGGCTTCAGGATCATGCAGCCCACCACGGGGTATTTTTGTTGGTAATTAAACTTAAACAGAAGGTTACCCTTAGTGTATTTTGCATGCCTTAAGTTGCACGTGCACAAATTGCAGATATATCTGCATCACAAGAAATTTAGACATGGGAAAAGCTTTTTAAAACTAAAAGCACGACATGTTCTGTGCACAATCTCTTTGTATTTCTGAACATGCACAAGCATTTGGTAACACCTTGGTTCCCTGAAGTGACCGCGAATGGTTTTTGAGATGCCTTTTTAAATTATTAAAGTTCTTATATGCATAAAACATGGTTTCAATGAGAACTAGCAATGGAGGAACCAAGAAGAGAGGCAGAAAAGAAACTTTGCATACTGCAGGTATTACCTACTCATAGATGTAAAGGCTTGATAAAAGTGTTCTTTTTGCTGGTCTTTGCAGGAGTTTCTAATAAAAGATAGATTGCTGAGTGATTAGTGGTGACTGACTGATTAGTGCTGGCTAGTAATACAGGATTTTACCATCTTACCATCATTTTACCATCTACCAACAGTTGAAATTGAGTTAATGATATTGCAGGTTTATTCACAGCCAGATATCATAAATAGTCTGCAACTGAAGTCCATACCGTATACCATTACTGTCAAAGTGCTAAATGTAATTACAAATAAATTTATAGGAATCACGAGTTTATTCAGGCTATCTATCTATGTATTAAATGATCAGAGTTATCCAGTCCAGGTTTATTAAAGGCTTTAAAGGTTTGTTAAAGGCTCAGTATCTCTACAATATTTACTTTTCAACAGTTCTTAAGATGTTCTCAACATGTCTACTGTTTAGTCTGTTTCCTCCCGGCTTGTTAAATGCTATGGATCTGGTTAATCTTTCTTGAATTAAGGCTCCATTTAGTCTGTTCCTCAGGCCAGATTCCCCCTCCAGATCTGTATTCATCTCACTGTCACTGTCCATTTTTTTCAGAACTTTGTCTTGGCTGTTAATGATATAGGAATCTCACATTTGGTTGCCTAGTAACCATGCATCTCGGTTTTTAAAGCCTGCTCATCTACAGCATGCTGCCTACTTGATATTGATAATTACATCCTGTTATTTCAGGAAGGTGAAAAGACAAAGCAGAGCCCTGTGCTTCTAGCATCCGAGGTCCAAATGCACCCTACAGAAATATGCTGTAATTAAATGCCTGCGTGTTATTTGTTAGGGGACTTAATTTGTGTAATGCGCAATGTAGCTTTATAATCAACTTTTAAAAGTGCGTTTACCACAGGAGAGAAAAGTCACTTAGAAGTGAGCTTCGGGAGAAACATCTAAGATTATGATGCTGCTCAAAACATGACTAAGAACTAAGTACTGAGCTGTGAAAGAGCAACATAAAAATGTGCTTCATTTGACGTTGTACCTTAAGGTCAGACATCTGGGCATATGCGTTGTGCCGCAGGACAGGAAGGTTCAGTGCTATTTTTATAAATCAGATTTTACACTCCCTGAATGAATGATGTTTTAGAAAGTGTTTCCTTGTGTGTGTGTGTGTGTGTTCCTTGCAGTTATTCTTGCATATTTAACAAAGCGGTGACCTAGTTCACCGCGCAGCCCTCGTAAGTGGGTTTCTCTGTTTTCCTCTTGTCTTGTGTCATTCCCCGTCCTTCAGTCTTATCATCTTAGGATCGCGTTCGCGTCTCTCGTTGCATTTCGATGGAGAAATTTTCATAAATATACTCAGTAGAGATCCTCTAAAAGCAGGTCTCGCATGAAAATGCAGTTCACCGCCAACGCTCCAGGCCTCCTCCTGCTCCTCTTTCTCTCACACTCTCTTTCTCTCCGTTTCCCAGTTATTAAAATGTAGCATCTCTTGTGTGAGAGGGAGAGTGGGTGGCACAGTGGGACAGGAGTGTATTACTCTCTCTAGATCAGATATACTCATCTTAGGTGCAGAGTGAGGAGGAGGAAGAGGAGGAGGAAGAATTTGAGCTGCCGGTTTCCTCTGCACCGTTATAAAATAAAGGGTTGTTTTGCCAAGAAGGAACCATTTTGGGGTTCCTCAAAGAACCTATCAGCGAACTGTTCCATTTTTAATAACCTAAAGAACCTTTTTTTTGAACGGGAAAGATTCCACAGATGTTTAAGGCTCTTTGTGGAACCATTAATTCCAATAAATATCCGCTTCATAACCGCACTGTGCTGGAAGGTAAAACGCCATCCTGGTCAAAGACAGAGAAATTGCAAGTGTGACCTCTAGCAAGAAATATTCCTCTGAGCCACATCTTCTCATATTCGGTTATGAAGCTGAGCCATCTTAAGTCTTAAAATTACTCCTGGGGTTAAAGGCGGGAGCTTGTTGAAGGGGACATATCGTGGAAAATAGGATTTTCTTTGCTCTTTTGAAATATACAAGTTTGATGCTTCTTTCTGCAAAGCTTCTTTCCCGCTCCACGCAAATCTTTTATGGAAAATAGCCACAAAAAAATAAAAAAAACAGGATAGTATTGCCTTGACAACCATGAGTGTGTGAACATACAGTATGAGCGCCCACGTTCACATATCAGTGCCTATTCAGTATTCAGCCTGGCCTGGCTTGATGAACAACAGAGTGAACCATGTCAGTAAGAAGAGATTAGCCAATCATAATAGAGATCGTTTGCATAGAAGTCTTAAAGGTGCAAACGCATTCAATTTATTTCAAAGGGTCGGAGAGAGGCTGTGCTCAACATAATGGGAATGTAAAATATGATGTAGCGTAGAAAAGTCGTATTTTAAGAAATGAACAAATTGTTCTAGTTCACTTTGAATGTTTCATCTCTCTCTTTTGAAGAGATTGCTTTGAATCCCGTAGTTGCTTTGGTGGTTTTGTTTGATTCATTACTAATACTCACCGTCTTTTCTGTCAGTAAATTCTCCGTGAATGCCAAATGTTGTAGACAGTGAGGTGAGGCTTTACTTTGTCTAAGGGGCTGTGATTTAAATAATTACTTAGTCTGTCTGTTTTCATCAGTTTAAATCATTCAGGTTGCTTTACAGACACGAGAGGTGGGCATTATCATGCTGACAGGGTAATAATGTGCCAATCACAGCAATGGGGAGGCAATGCTTCTTCGTATCTTGTTGTTTCCCCTTGCATTAAACAGCATGCTTTAGGAGCTCTGGTGTCACAGCTAATCAGTATTAAGTAATAAAAGTCTCATATTTTCATGTTCTTATACATACTTTCTCATTTTGAGGAATCTCAGCCTCCTTTGCCTTCTCAGAGGAAGCAGCCTGCCTCAGGTGTACTGATGTAACCTTAGTTCAGCCGCTGAATAAATCACTGAATGAATCCAAAAAAAGCTTTTTACGTGAAAAGACTGAAACTAGTCTCTCAGGGAAATAAAAACACCCACCAATATAGCAAATATATGAAGCATTTAAAATGATTTAGGTTAAGTATATAATCAAAAACAGTTTAAACAGTAATACTGTACATTATTACAACAATAACTGTTTTCTGTTTGAATAGATTGTACATTTTAATATTTATTTATATATTTAACATTTTCTGAATCATTATAATATGCTGATTTGCTGCTCAAGAAACATGTTTGCTTATTATACATTTTTGAAACGGTTTAGCTTCTTTAATATTTTGTGGAATCTATTCTTTGAATAGTTCAAAAGATGTCTATTTATTTGAAATGGAAATGGAAATGTCTTTACTGTCACATTTTTATCAATTTAATGTGTCCTGGTTGAGTATTAATTTCTTTAAAAAAATAAAATAAAATAAATAAAAATAAAATAAAAAATAATTATTTATTTAAAAATAATAAATAAATAAATGATTCCAGATTGATAATGTTCATGGAAAACAAAAACAGAAATTTTAACCATAGATTGACAGTCTTTTGAAATGAAATGCTACATTAAATATTTTTGCACACATTTTCTTTCTTTGTCGTATTTTTATAGAAAAAAATAATAATAATATCAATCCATTTTATATCAAAAACATTCATTTCCTGCTGACATCTCAGATTAAATTATATAATTGACCTTTTTGTGCAGTTATCTGCACATATATGGATAGACTAACAGATGTTTGCTTTCGTTTGCTCCTGCACTGTAAACAAAAAAAAAGTTGAGCCAACTTACAATTTTAAGGCAACCATCTTTTTAAGTTTTCTCAACTTTTGTTATACAAACTTAAAACAAAGAGTTGAGAAAACTCAAAAAGGCTGGTTGCCTTCAAATTTTACGTTTGCTCAACTTTTTTTTTTATTTACCGTGTTTGAGTGCTCAGTAAGGAGCGAAAAACGATGGGCATTGTAGCCAATCGCAGTCCTATCTGTTGAGCATGTGAACACAATGGCCAATCGGCAGTGTTTAAGAATACGCTCAACAGTCCTGCAATGTTAGCACATAAAGTTCAGTACTTTTGGCAACACTACTTAAAATAACACATTAGCGAATGATATAATTTTCCTTTTTTATATGAACTGCCCCTTTAAGGCTTCAGGTTCAGCAATCTCAATTCTGTAAGTAATATACAGAGAGATGGTGACAGATGGCCATCTCAAACTGCTTTTCCATGTCTCTGCCCACACGATTACGAGCACAGACCCCTCTATTTATCAACTTCTAATAAAGTTGATATGTAGGCCACGTCGTACAGCGTATACAAGTCACATATTCTCACACATACAAACTTTGTCCTTCCATATCCTGTCTACCTTTGAAGTCAATAAAACCAAAGTGTTTGGGTTTATATCCTGTCCTGTCCAGAATGCAATTGGCTTTTGGCATTCGACATGATAGGCAGACCAAATGCACGTCAGAAGTCCCAGGAGGAAACCCCTCCCTCTGAAAATAAACAGCGTAAAGTCTGTCTCTGTAAAGATCTGTTCTGATACAGACTCCTGGCTTTGATCTTGTTTCTGGTAACAGTCCCCTCTGGCCTCCTGTGTTACAGGCTGAGGGAGACACTCAAGTGTCCTCTTAAACATATGCTCCTGTCATCTTGCTGGCTCTCTGGGGCTCATCTTCTGTCCGAGACATGGCAGCAGGGGAATGACTACCTGTCGGGCTCAAATGGCTCTTTGAAGCAGAGTCGGTAGACAAGTGTAGCCACCCAGTGTGTAGGATGGCTTCACTTGGATGGATATGTCTGCCTGCTGGACTCCTCCGGGTATCGGTCTCTCTCAACCTTAGGGCGTATACACGCCATCGCTTTCCAGATGCAGAGGAAGAACGAGAGTGTTTGTCATGTGAACAAATGCATGAGACATTTCAAATTTGAATATGAATGAAAAATGACCCTATATTGTATATATACACTGATCAATCATATAATCAAATCCACTGACAGGTGAAGCGAGTAACATTGATAATATGATTGCAAGGGCTGGGATATAATAGGCAGCAAGTTAACAGTCAGTTATTGAATTTCACATGGTGGAAACAAGGGAAATGGGAAAGATTTGAGGGACTCGGGCTAGACAACTGGATCATAGCATCTTTAAACTCGCAGTTCTTGTGGTGTGTCCCCTTATGTGTTTGTTAGTATCTACCAAAAATGGTGCAAGGAAGGCTCATCGATGCATGTGGGGGGCAAAGGCTAGCCCATTTGGTCCAATCATACAGAAAGAGCAATTGTAGCTCAAATTGCTGAAAAACTTAAGACTGGTCATGGTAGAAAGGTGGAAGAAGATTGTCAGGTCTGATGAATCACGTTTTCTTTTAGATAGGAGGCAGTTATGCTCTGAGCAATGCTGTGCTGGAAAAGCCTTGGCATTTATGGGAATGTAATTTTGACATGTACCAACCGTATAAAGATGGTTGTAGATGATTTGAGGGACATGATAAAAAGTTTAAGGTGATGCTTTTTTTGAGCACCTATGGGCCACAATTAATCTATATAATCCTTTTCATAGAAGCCCCACCTTGTAACTTGGTTTCAGATACCACAGGACAAATTCAGAGGTCTTGTGTAGTCCATGCCTCAACACGTAAAAGTTATTTGGGCAATGTGAATGAAACATACGCTATATTAGGGGATTTTAAGTTTTCTCTGTCTCCAGCATAGCTTCCCCTAGTGTGTAGACACACTTTACTCTGCCTCACTGCCAAGGGCTGTTTACACACATGCAGGATGACAGACCCACAGCTGCTATGCTCTCCGTATCATGTTGTGTGAATGTATTGGGATGAAGAAAAATAATAGAATACCATTAAACAGAGATCTGTTTTTTTTTTTTGTATCCGTAGCTTTTCGTAACCTTTTCCTGGGAGATTGATTGACAGTTGATCTGACCAATGATAATAACGCTTTTGATCTTTATTTATATTTATATATTAGTAAATATGAAAAGATGATCAGCTCATGCCACTTGAACTGACTGAGACTTTGTTTCGTACCTCTGTCTTGTCTGTCTGTGGGTTGTTTGTTTCCTCTTTACTTTGACATGCATTTTTACGCGAGAGCGGAATGGCTTGTCGCGCATAGTAACGGTAACTAAGGGGGTCAGGTTTTTCAATTGGTCATTTTCCATATTTGGTATTTTGGTCTTTTGCCAGGCAAATGAAATGACTTCTTTTTTGTTCACAATCTCTCCTTATTATATTCTCCAGCTGCATGTAGAACATCCTTAAGAAAGAGGTGGTCCACTTATGTGCGCGATGCCCCAGATAACTGTCCTCATATCCCACTATATGAGACTTTTAGAGACTGCTTGGATGGAATATTCAGTCATAAACACACAAATGTAACCTTTGTGTCTTGCCTAAGTACGTTATTAGTATATTGTCCTTTTGCTGCTCTTTAAAAGGATGCCTAAAGCTTCAGGACAAATATAGTGCTTTCCGCAAATGCAGAGCACTAACTACGTGACTTCATTTTGAAGCATTCGTTTATCCAGCATGCGATTGTTATTGTTAAGTGTTATTAAATATATTCAACGAACTGTTGTGCATCATTAAATTCACCTTAATATTTGATGCACCAAAACATTTTTTTGCAAACAGAAATTATTCAAGTTTTCATTTAGTCAAAAACTGAAACCAAAATAATATTTTTGGTCTTTAAATTGAGGTACGTTGGCTAGTACAGTGCTATCCTATCATCTTTTTTTTTCTTCACAAGAAAGTGCATCCACACAGCTGATATGATAACCTGTTATAGTATAAAGTTATGTATAACCAGCACATTATTTAAGACCTCACCAACTTGTGATCATTGTTGCGCTGAAATTAAGAGTGTATTAATTGTATTAATAACTAGTACAAACCAAAAGCATTTAGTGTTATTTCAAATGTACTAGGAATGTCGGCGGACATATCGGTTATCGGTTCTCAATTATAAAGCGCAAACGGTTATTGTTACCAGCCAAAATGTTCATATCGGTGCATTACAAAACATTACGCAGCAAAAATGGCACAGAAGCACTTCTGAAATTACAGGGTTGAAAAAATGCAAACCTCGTATATAAAATAATAGAAAACAGCAGCTCGTTTAATATTTAGTTTGAGCTACTCTTTTCACTGACCAATTGAAAAATGCTCTTAATTTTTTAAGACATTCAGGCCCTATTTTGTACCCTATTCTTGGAAAGTGCCAACTGTTGTAGGCCTGACGAAATGCTCGAAATAAGATAGAGGAAGAAGTGGAGCCAAGGAACAGATGGCGAAAACAATCCCTCCACCACAGGGCTGTTGGCATCAGATAAGAGCCCAGATAGCAGCACTATTCTTCTCTGCAGTGATAAAGTCTCATTCTGTCTTTAAATAAAAGCAGTAGAATGGCTATTATGCGGACCGGCCCGGCAGTGGTGTGGCTCTGCTCGAGTCACAATCGCAGGAAGAGGTTTTGCAGACAGGACAGGAAGTGGGTAGGAGAAAGGGTGTGAGTCTGCGTGGCTGCTGTCTTGACCGTTCTGAGGACTGTGATTAGGGCCGTCCGTACACACATTGTTCCTGCGGTCCCCTCGGTGTCAGGCACCACCCCGCTCGCTCAGGAAGTGCCGTGTGCACAGGCCGAGTTTGGAATTCTTTGGCCGGGTTCGGACAGCGCTCATAATAGACCCGAATGGCAGGCATTTCATTCAGTCGCTTTTCCAGGTATCAGAGGGATGTGCATGAAAAGATGGTCAGAGCGCGTTCCTCGCAGTGCGTTTGTAGCCTTCTTGCCTGAACATGACATGCATAAATTAAATTTTTAAAAAAGATTATAAAAGGCAGCACTGTCTTCACAGCCTGTGGTGAACAGTGTCTTTTTCAGTATTGCACAGACCAAAAATAGAGATGACAAATCTACAGCAGGTGTAGATTTAAAAGTATGCTAATTTTTCTACCTACATTTTCTGATCCTTGTTCGTAGCACCTCTTGTTATCTACATTTTTTTAACCCATGTTTTTTTCAGATTATCTTGTTTGTGTATGTTTTTGCATGGATTTTTGCAAAAAATTGTTTATTTTAATAGAACAGCATGAAAATGTAGTGTATGTATATATATATATATATATATATATATATATATATATATATATATATATATATATATATATATTTTTTTTTTTTTTTTTTTTTTTTTTTTTTTTTTGTGCTAGTTTGACATTAGCTGGGTTTAGGTGGTTGTTCGTAACAGATATATGGCAACAATGCTAAAACAATTAGTGCAGTTGATTCAATTAATAACATTTATTATTACACTAATTATTACATACATTTGATATAAAATTAATAGACTTTTTTCAAGTTAACCTGTTGCTTAGGATATTTGATATATTCAAATTAATCTGTCAAGCTATAGTAGTGTAGAGCTGTAGTAACATTGTCATAGCATTGCTAAATATGCATTCGCTTTAATAAAATAATTAATAAAATATTATCAAATGCCTTAAAAGAGTAATTTTATATATATATATATATATATATATATATATATATATATATATATATATATATATATATATATATATATATATATGTATTTAAGCACCTTTATTTGAATTTACCTGAGGCTTTTGTATTAGTCTCAGCCAACCTGATTTTACTAGAAAACCTAACTATTTCTAACTATCTCATAAATCTCAAAAATTAAGATTTAATTTTTTTATTATTAAGCATGAAGCTCAATCCCTACCCCATCTCTGTCAAGTGGGACTTCAGCCAGTCAAAAATAAAAATGTACAATTGGAATAAAAAAAAAAAAGATCCAGATCAACCACTGTTTCAACAAAAAGTAAAATAGTTACGAGTTTCCATAAGATCGCGTTGTTTTCAACCCATTTCTATTCAGTAAGCTGAGTTGCAAAAATAACTATCCGTACCTTTTCAGTGCTAATTTGTCCTTGCGCATCTTTAGCAATTCCAGTATTTTTTTTTTACATCAAATGGGGGTTTGCGCTGGCGGTACCAAACCAAGCTAATGGACGATTACAATTGCGTCCAATAACAAAGTTTATCACAGAATGGGAAATATCAACGCAGCGCATCCTTGCAACCGCCGTAGTAAAAAGAAACATCTCTTCAAGATGTCTGCAGGCTGACTGGCATCTGAGCGTTGGAGGAGAGCTTTGGCGGGTCTCCTGACGGGCCGGGGTGGATGTGTGCGGGACAAGTCCCCCGGTCAGTGCCTCATCTCTGGCCCGGCCCCAGCAGGCCCGTCTCACTGAGCACTAGGTCATTCACATGCATCATCTGTTCTCCTCTGCCAGGCCGCTTGTTTGTTTTTGTCTTTGCCTTGGGAAATTTGCTGTGTAGGAGAGCGGTTCAGCTTGAAGCATCTGTTGTAGGCAGCCGGGGTTTAGTTTTTTTTCTTTTCTTGTTGTTTAAATCAATCGACCTGAAACAGGAGGATGCCGCTGCTCAAAAACAGGAGAGGGGGAATTTCATAACACTGATTAAATTTCATTACAGTCATTGTATGGCAACAAAAAACGCTGCTGTTCAATAAAATACTTAATGAGTGAATTAAGTGTAGGCTGTTCTCATTAATGTAGCATGTCTGTGGCTAGTTTAAAGGGCTGATCACAATAAAGTCGAAACTGTGCATTATATATTTATTATTTTTCTTGCGTGGATTACGTCAGTAGAAGAAACGTTGGAGAGACTTTTTATGAAAGATTGTGCAATCGCTTTTTTGTCTATATTATAACGTGCGCCGATGAGTCATAAGACTAGGGATATTTCTACGGCAAGTCAATAGGGTCTGTTTCATGTTGCCTTCAAAGTGAACAGACAGACTGAGTGATGAGTCACCAACAGAAGAAAAACCAGCATACTGATTTTAGTAAGGGCAAAAGTGAAATTGAAAACTGAGGCTAAAAGGTGCAAAATGAGAGTGAAGGGAATATTTCAAGGCTTTAGACTTTCAAAAGTCACGCATGACCTTTTTTTAAACCTTCAGAGACCCTATACAGAAAGAAATTAAGAATTTAATTCTTTAAAACTTTAAGTAAATTGAAAATACATTTTATATAAAGTTTTGAATAATTATTAAAAACTTTATTAATTTGGATCAAATTTTGAATATGATTGTTTTCACTGCTGAAGAAATACAAGGTTGTGTTGCAGGTCAGTTCGGTTTTTGAGTGGTTGGAAATACTGGTAAATTTTTTTTCTTGACATTTAATATGTTTTAAAATGTTAAGAAATAATTACAATCATGTAATGAATATACAGTATAATATACAATACATAATATTATAGCAGTGTGTTGTACTTTGAATTATATTTTAATTTTAATTTTAGTAAATTTAGTAATTTTGTTCTGTGTTCTCCATTAGTTTTTTTAAATAGTTTTTATTATTTTATAAAAACTATAAATAAAAATAATAAAATGAGAAATATATATATATATATATATATATATATATATATATATATATATATATATATACGTTATTTCAAGTAACAAAATTACTTAATGAGATGTTAGTGTCATGTAGTATTTATTGTCAGGTATACATAATTATAGCAGAGATTTGGTTTTCTTTCATATTACATCATTGTTCTAAAATTGTATCTTTAAAAAGACATGCACACTGCTGTCTATGCTTTAGATATAAAATGCACCTCTTTCTACATCAAGTCCCTTTTTTGTAAAAAAAAAACGAGTCACAGCCATCGTGGATGGGAAGGAGATGCGCTGGTGTCTATTTTCATTCGCATTCGGCATTTGCTGCCATGGCAACCTGCTCTTCTGTATGTATGCGAGCGCCATATGGGTCATGCTGCTTATCTGAGGCTCAGCAGAAACAGAACCTGCTCTGCATCCTCGCTGTGATTCGTTGTGAATATGTAACGGCCAGAGTTCAATATGGCGCATTCATAAGGGATTGTGAAAGTTGTTTTTATTGATTTTCATAGCTCGTGAACGTATGCGAGCTGAAGGAGGCGGAGTCGACCTTCTACTCAAGTTCTTCAAAGTAGTGTCTCGCTAGTTAGTTGTTGAGTTTTTATTGTTGTGACATTCTCAGTATTCAGCCTAGATTCATTTAATGGTCTGGTATTAAACGACACAAAAAGGGAAGAACCAGATATAATCTTAGCAGCTGGTGCTTAGTAGTTTGTAGTTTCCTTTAGAAGTTCAACATTTAGCCTATTAAGTTACATTTTATGGATATTAAGTTTTACTTTTTGGAAATGTATGCGTATTCTAGCGATTAATGAGTCTGTTTACCAAGACTGAATTTATTTGATCAAAAATGCAGTAAACCAGTAATACTGTAAAATATTTTTTTTTTTTTATTTGAATATTTCTGTTATTTCTTCAAATCTGAATTTTCTGCATCATTACTCCAGTATTCAGTGTCACAAGATCCTTAATAAATCATTTTAATTAGCGCCGTCAAGCGATTAATCGTAATTAATCACATTCACAATAAATGTTTTTGTTTACAGAATACATGTGTATGATCGGTGTATAAATATGTACCCATATATCATATATTTAAAAAAACATGTTAATGTATTTACGTGCATGTGTTTATATTTGTATGAATTATGTCACGTGTACATTTGTTTAATATATAAACCTTACATATTTTCTTAATATTTATGTGGAAACAGTTATGCTTTTTTCAGGATTCCTCGATCAGTTAAAAGTTTATTTGAAATAGAATTTTGTGTAACATTATAAATGTCTTTATACTGTCACTTTTGATCAATTTAATGCATCCTTGCTGAATAAAATTATTAACTTTTTAGAAAATGACATACAGACCCTGTCAGTGTAGGATAAAGTCATTTTGTGGATAATCACATAAAAAAAAAAAAAAAAAAAAAAAAGGGTAGTCATTTTGTATAATATATAATAATCACATTAAAAAATATAAATATATATAATATATATATATATTTTTATATATTTTTTTGTACTGTGTATTTTTATTATTATGTGTATATAAATGCACACACATGCATGCATATATTTCATGCATGTATAAATTATATAAATATAAATATAGACAAGTAAATACATATATACTGTTTGTGTGTATTTTTATACACAGAACACACACACATTATGCAAAGACTTTTATTTTGCATGTGATTAATCGTTCGACAGAGCTACTTTTTTAATGCATTTTTTTAACCGACTTCACAATTCAAACGATCACAATTAACAAGCCTGCTTTCCAAACTCATTCACAATTTCGCAGCGCATGTGTTTTTGCATATAAGTGTCTTCAATAATTTTTAATTAATTACTGAAGGGATTCATAGCCATTCCCCTGATAGAGGCGCTCTCATAAAGAGCGCTTAGCCAAACTATCAAGCCTCTTTCCAGTGCGGCACCTAAACGCCTCTTCTCTCCGATATTACAGGGCGGAAAAAACAGAGGTACTGAGCGAAGACCTGCTGCAGGTGAGATCAAATCAGGGCAGTGGGATCACAAGCCCGTTAAAGGGTCAGTTCACCCCAAAATTAAAATTCTCTTACGGGTTTGTAACGACATTAATGACAGAATTTTCACTTTGGGGCGATCTATCCCTCTCTAACCTACTCTGCTCTTGTCTCCGCTGCACCGCTCATGTGCTAAACAAGTGTTTACTTTGCTTTCAGGTGGAGAAGCGTTTAGACCTGGTGAAGCAGGTCTCTCACAGCACACATAAGAAGCTGACCGCCTGTCTGCAGGGACAACAAGGCACCGATTTAGACAAGAGATCAGTCAAATCACCCTCGGTACGTCTGCTCTCACGCCTCACACTCCTGGTTTTTTTGCAAGGCGGTTAATTACACTCATAACACGATTGTGATTTTCCCTGAACAGAAAAAGTTGCCTCTGACGATACTTGCTCAATGTATGGTGGAGGGAGCAGCTGTTTTAGGAGACGACTCTCTTCTTGGGTGAGTTCGTTTTCGTATTCCCTTAGGCCGCATATCATTTACTATCGAATGGGAATCGACGGGGAATTATGCTTTTATACCCTCATTTCGTGTTCATTCTCAGTCGTAAGGGTGCATCATCTGAAAGATGGATAAATAAGCTTTTCATTGGTGTATGGTTTGTTAGGATAGGACGATGTTTGGCTGAAGTATAACTATTTTAAAATCTGGAATCAAATTTAAAAAAATTTAAATAAATAAAGTTGCCCAAATGAAGTTCTTCACAATACATATTGCTAATCCAAAATTACCATGGGATATATTTACAGTAGAAAATTGACAAAATATATTCATGGAACATGATCTTTACATAACTTTTGAATTAAAAAAATAAAAAAAAATTTTGCCCATACAATGTGTTTTTCTTTATTGCAAAACATATATCCCATTGACTTAAGATTGAATTAAGTTTTGTGGCCCACGGTCAAAATATTTCTTAAATCAAGATACATTTCCTTGTGCCTTTGCTGGAAGACAAGAACCAAAAAAATGTGCTACAAGTCATTTTAATTTTGAAGTAAGTTTATTTTCTTAGCCTAGACTGTGAATGTTTTTTCTTGTTTTAAGCATGAATTATTTTTTTGGGAAAACAAGACTTACGACTTAACTAACGTTACGTCTTTACGAAAACGTTACTTTTTCCTCATTAATGTATTTCCCCATTAGAATGTGAAATTAAACATTTAAAATGGGAAAATGTGTGAAAGTAACAGATGGGACGCCAGTGTTTACTAAAAAATGGCTCCAGGTTGAGCCGAGGGAGCGATGCCAAAAAAGCTGTGATATGTTCAGATCACTTCACTCATTTCACTCATACTGATGTAATATTTTAGGCAGGCAAAACTGTGTAATCGATCATTTAGACCGGGAAAGACGAATTGAACAATTACACAAGAAAAACAGAACACAAGCATGTCATTCAAGCTTGCAATATATGTTTATATGATTGTGTTGTGTGTGTGTATTTTTACTTTTACTTTTATATTTTCAGTTTTCATTTTCGATTTTGGAATATTATGCTTTTGCCATTGCATTTTTAATACGTCTATTTAGCTTTATTTTCATTTTTTAAATGACTTTATCTGCGTTTGTTGCAACATTCTTTCGTTGTTCGTCTCGTATGTATTAGGTTTCTATTATTCATTTCGTTTCAGCTTTATTTTAATATTTAATTGTTCTCATTTCTGTCAGGCTGCACGATGTCTTCATCAAATACGAAATATCCTACAAAATCACCAGAATGATCATCACCAAAAACGATTAAATGGTGTTAAAGTTATTTAACACCAGTGAACTTACAGGATATAAAAAAAATCTACTTTGCTGGTTGTCACTGTCCATTATATTTTTCTCTGTGTGAGGTTTTGGTTAAAAAGACAGTATACGCTGTTTAGCTCGCTAGTTATTTAGTTTCTTCCTGTCCATCCAGTGAGATTTTGCATCGCTTCCGGCCGTAGCTGCATCCCCGCTAGCTTAACCGCTTTGTTTTTCATCCAAAAATATAGAGTTGGATGAGATACACACCCTTTGACGTCAACATCAAAATATATCGGATATTGCTCGCACTGAGAAGTTTGTGATTAGGACGCAGCCCTGGTTTGGTCGACCGCTTTGACTAACCTCTGGTCTCCGTCTGCAGTAAGATGCTGAAGCTCTGTGGTGACACGGAGGAGAAGCTGGCCCAAGAGCTGCTCGTCTTTGAGTTTCAGATCGAAAGAGATGTTGTGGAGCCTTTGTATGTGCTGGCTGAGGTGAGCGTGTTTTTCCTGTCAAACATATACACATATTGCACCTTTTTAATCTGCTGTGACTTATAAAATAATAGCAAGAATGAGCTATTTCTTTTTTATTGAGTATCGTATCGCGTTAGGCTTCAGTGGCTCATATAGCATGATACAGAAGAGTAGGGAGCTTAAAACTGAAGAGGAAAAACACCTCAGAGGCCAAGAACAAGCAAAAAAAAATAATAATAATAATATATGCAATTTGGTGCAGCTGCTGATACTTATATGGCTCTGTTACGTGTAACTTGTTATTCCCCAACACTGATAACAGTATTTCTGTATATCCCAATAATACATAATTAAAATACTTATTGTGCAAAAAAAAAATATATATATATACGGTATTTTTTTTCTGCAAAGTTTTGGTCATATTGATAATGTAGAGGCATTCGGCAAAATTTGCACATTAAATAAGATACAGTGGACTTCGTAAGATTTGACACTTATCCCCAAGTGCTTACAGTTTTTGTACATGAAGATTGTATTGCTTAATTCTTCTCACACGGACATGATTTGCTGTTTAGGTGGAAATTCCAAACATTCAGAAACAGCGAAAACACTTAGCCAAACTCGTCCTGGACATGGATTCAGCAAGGACACGGTACGAACTATAAGCAATTTTACTGTCGATTCCTTGATTCTTCCACATTGCCCACATCGTGCTCTGACAGCGTCGTTGGTCCTCCTGACCTCTAGGTGGCAGCAGTCATCCAAATCTTCAAGTCACCCTAGTAATGTGCAGCAGGGCGGAGCTAAGTCTGATTCCCTGAGAGAGGAAATGGAGGAGACCGCCAATCGGATGGAAATCTGCAGGGTGACCATTCCTCTCACTCTTTCTTCCGCATTTAATCAAAGTCTGCGTGAACGTTTTACTTCTGCGATTTTACGCTATTACTTCTGTATTGTGATGTACTTCCAAAAGAAACAGAATTTTGAATGAGAAAACTAGGGTGTGGCTTGTTTTTTCTACTGCGAATTGATTGGATGTAGTAAAGTAAACATTGAGGGTCGGAGGGGCGTGGTTAAGGATGTTAAGCTCACGCCCCAAGCCGTCAAACTGATGTCATCAGAGAAAGAGGGGGAGAAGCACGTTCAAATTTTCAAAAGGCAAACTTTTTTTTTTGGTGGATTGACAAAAATAGCAATGTTCGCTAACAGAATTAATAAAGTCAGTTTTAATGTCACGCAGACTTAAACAAATCCGAGGCAAAATTATTATGTTGCTCATACCTTGTGATCTCCAATTTGAAATGTTCTGCCCTTTTTTTAAGTATTTCTGATAATGTAGACTTACATGTCTTCCTCTCTGTAGGACCAGTTATCAGCGGACATGTACAACTTTGTGGCCAAAGAAATAGACTATGCAAACTACTTTCAAACGGCAAGTACCTCTGGGCACTAAAGGTGAAGTGTGTAATTTCGGTTGGAATGGATTACGACATGTGTGCGTCCTCTTTTTGCTCTTGCCGTAGCTCATAGAGGTACAGGCGGAGTATCACAGGAAGTCTTTGGAGATTCTGCAGAGTGTGCTGCCACAGATCAAAGCTCACCAGGGTGAGACTCTCCACTTCCACTTTAACATCCGAGCATGCGAGTTCGGTTAAGTGGTGGCTTTCAAGTGCGTGCGTGAAACTTCTTTTTGGAGACTGCATTTTAATGTCTGTTATGGTGTGTTTCAGAGGCCTGGATAGAGAAACCATCGTATGGAAAGGCCTTGGAGGAACATCTAGCCATCAGTGGCAGAGAGATTGCGTTTCCTATCGAGGCGTGCGTCACCATGCTGCTCGAATGTGGCATGCAGGAAGAGGTGCGAGACTGAGTGCTGAGGACTAACACAGCATGGCTTATTTATACCTGAAGACGCGGTTTGTTTCTACAAACTGAGGATGTGTGGAAATGATTGTCTGTGGTCTGTGGTCACAGATGCCGTTCGTAGATGTTATGCTGAAATGATCTGGAAAGATCCCTGTGATTTCACCTTGACTGATGATCGCGTCCAATTATAGTAGCATTGACTAGAATTTTTATAGTCTTAACATCATGTGGAACATCCACGGACCACCTACATGTGCTTTCAAATAATTGTATTAATATTTAATATGGTCGAACGCTAGCCTTTGTTGAATTATTTATTTATTTAAATGCCTATAAAATAATCATGATTGGCTCCTTTGCATGTCATTCAGGAAATCTGTATTAACTATGAAAGATGAACAAAGCGCTCACAATTAAGAACTTAAATGTGTTTATATTACGTAATGTTAATATTATATTATATTATTATACAACTTTTTAAAAAGAAAATTGTGTGTTTATGGTATATAGTGTTACTATAATAATTTATTATAATACATATTTTTTTATAAGAAAATCATGTGTTTACGTTACGTAATGTTATTATAATAATATATTACATGGTATTATAATTAAATGTATACTTATTTAGCTTAACTTGATTATTTTGATTATTTTAATATACTATATGAGTAATAACGTAGCTAATTAAAAGGGTTACTTTTACTTTTAAAGTGACTACTTACTTTTACAAATCTAATGATTTGTAAAAAAGCGATAACCGATCATTTCAGATCGTAACTGGTATGTTATGTTTTAGTTTATATATATATTTCTTATATTAGCATTTATTAATTTTTATTAATTTATTAATTTTATTAATTAGCATTTATTAATTTTAAGGTTACTTTTTAAGTAACTTTTTAGGTTACTTTTTTTCTCAAGACCCCTATGGAAGTTTGCTGAGACCACCTTATGGGCTCCAGACTCCAGGTTAAGAACCACATGTCTATTGCAAAAAGCAAACCAACAAACAAAAAATCCAGAAGCGCCGCAGGGAAGAGGGCTTGGTATATTACCACAAAAAGATCTAACTTCACTCTTCTTGTCGCTTTAGGGTTTATTTCGGGTGGCCCCCTCGGCCTCCAAGCTGAAGAAACTGAAGGCGTCCCTGGACTGCGGGGTTCTGGATGTGCAGGAGTACTCGGCCGACCCACATGCCATCGCGGGTGAGCATCTGCCTCTCACCGATCTCCCCGCAGTGTCCTTTAAGTGGATCGCAGCTAAAAAGTCTCAGACCCCACGGCAGCTGACATTAAGTTCCCAGGTTAATTTGATCTCATTACTCTGGGCCTGAAGCGTGACCTAGCAGCGGTCAGGTAGGCCCCACAGCCGGCAGGCGCTACATGCTGATTGTGGCTTTTGACAGCTTATTTGTCAGGCTTCCCTTTAGTATTACAGGCAGAGAATATCACACCCCCAGTCTCTTCCTATCACACGTGCTGTGCTTCCCTCAGTCACCGTGTCCCTGCCTCTCACCTTCCCTCTGACCTCTTTCCTTCCCTATCTGCTTCCCTCAGGAGCGTTGAAGTCTTATCTTCGTGAACTTCCCGAACCTCTAATGACCTTTGAACTCTATGATGAATGGATTCAAGCTTCAAAGTAAGTATCGATGATCTACCCCAACGCACACTCCATTACCCAGTACCATTTGCCATTTTTTCCACCATAGCAAAGTCTATTTGAAGTGTATTTTCATCTGGAAGATCTATTTTTAGAGTGTTTGCTCATGTGCAGTATGACATTTCCTGCGTTAAAAAACAGTTAAAATGTATCTCTCCAGTGGGTATACAGCTGGTTTTAGCTGGTTAGATCAAATCCTCTCTAAAACTAAACCAGCTGTAGATGGGAAAAATAAGGTAGACAGCATTTAAGACCAACAGTTTACAGTATGCTGCCTTCTGAGACGCCTTCTCACAATATCCTGTATGCTTTACAGATAAATTAATTACAATATCCTATCCTGATATTCGTGTTTGTCCAGATTCTGATAGCTTAGCAACATGGGCTAATGCTAAACTCAATTGGAATCACCTTTACAAAAACCATTTACCTTTCGTTCAGCCAGTTTTTTTTTTACAAATACCACGGTTAAACTATGTAGCAAAACTGAATTGTTTTTGTAATTTGTGGTTACCATGGTTTAACTATATTAAACATATTTGTGTTAGTGGTTAATTTTCATAAAGGCATATGTCGTAAAAGTATATTTTTCAAGTAAGCTATTCTTTGTGAAGTAAATATACTACTAATAATGCATTATAGTATATATACTTTATAGTTTTACACTCAGTAAAGCACTAGTTTAATAGTTTTTATACTGAATTTTATGTAAGCGAACTTAACACAAATGGAGTGGCTAATGCTTATCTTCTGTGTTTTTTTAATGGGAAAAAAGATCAAGTTGATTAATTTTCTGTATATTGCTCAATAATGCGTCTCTCCTTGTGTCTTTTCTCTAGTATTCAAGATATGGATAAAAGACTCCAAGCCCTTTTGTGTACATGTGAGAAACTACCAGCAGACAATCTGAACAACTTCAGGTGTGTGGTGTGCTCGTTATTTGCTTATTGTTTGTCATTTCTGACAAGGCCTTTGTCTTTGAATGAGTCATGAATGCAAAAGCTCATTAGAAGAGAAGAGTGTCAAATCTCTGTCACATCCTGAGCGATGCAGCAGCTCCTTCGCTGACAGGAAGTGGGCACGCTTCTGAAATAATCAGAGTTCATCAGTTCTACAGAGAATATTTCGAGAGTTCGGGAAATGTCCTTCAGTCCAACCTGTTTAGTGTGCCAACTATACAGACGCTGTCTCTGGCAAAGATAAGATTCAGCAGAGGTCCAAGTGTGGCACCTAAAGGGGAAAAGACTAAGATTTGGGGATACCGGGTCTTGGGAGGCAGGTTGTGGTGGAAAGATAAATTCAGCCTTTCGTTTTCGCCCTGACTGATTTGGACCGGAGACTAAGAGCAACACAAATAAATAATGCATCATTAATCCAGGATTAAAATCAAACAAAGCTTCCGTTTAAGAAAACGAGGATGCCTGCATTATGCATTTTATATGCTATTCAGCAATGACATTTTTTCACATTTACTTCTAACCATGGTTTCCAGATATACGCCGTGGGTCCTGAATGTTTGACCGCACCTGCCTTCTGTCAGACCTACTGAAATATTGATAACACACAGTGACAAGAATAGCAAATATGAGAGCGAATGCCAGGGCAGTGCTAAACTCTGAGATTGTAACTGAGGTATTTTTTTTCTTCCGAAACAGATATTTAATCAAGTTCTTAGCCAAACTCACGGAGCATCAAGACTCTAATAAAATGACGCCAGGTAATATTGCAATAGTCCTTGGACCCAACCTGCTGTGGACACATTCAGAAGGGTGAGTGCATGTCTTCCATTTGGATTATTTCTTACGTTCATGTGGGGGGCAGCAAATTCACAAAGCTATTTAAAGGGACGGTTCACTGAAAAAAGGAAAATTCATTATTACATGCTGCACATATGACTTTATTTTTCTTCTGTGGAGCACAGTGTTGTTAATGTAAACTAAAGCTACTTAAATAATTATTAATTAAAATACAATATAACTAGCGCTGGGCAAGGATTACTTGTGATTAATCACATTCAAAATAAACTTTTTTTTTTATCATAATATTTGTGTGTATACTGTGCGTATTTATTATGTATATATAAAGACACACACATACAGCATGTATTTAGAAAATGTGTACATGTATATATTTATATCATTTATTTTATATAGAAATATATTTAATAAAAAAACATAATTTTTTTGTTAAATATACACATGCATGTGTATATTTTTATATATACATAATGAATACGCACACGTATATTAAGTGCACAAAAACATTATATATTATAAAACAAACATTAATAATATAATTATTCCGATTAATAATTGCTCAGCAAAACTTGAATGTGACAATAATAGACATTCACAAAGTGGTAAAATTGCTAAAACAGAGACCAAAAAAAGACTAAAATTCACCAAGAAAGAAAATAGCAAAGCACATGATTTTTTTTTACGCTAAATTAAATCTAAAAATGTACAAATAAAAGCTAATTTAAAGTAATATTGACTACTGCAATAATATATAAATAATACAAATTTTTAAAAAAAAATACATACTACAACAATTCATAGTGTGAAACTGACTGATATTTCATGTTTTTGAAGCTCTACAGATATGGTAACTGTAAAAAATAAATAGATAATAATAATATGGAGAAGAACTACATGAGTATTGTTTAAAATGTAATCTTTTGTGTTGCACATAAGAAAAAGTTCATCACTTTTGAATGGACGTAAATGAATTTTTAGGTATATCTAAAACTACCTTAAAGTAGCAGTATATGATTTGATATGCTATTTTTGATATATAATTAAAGATATATTTTGACAGCTGCAATGTGTAAATCAAATGGGTCATTGACCTTTTCCAGGAACATGACAGAGATGATGACCACCATGTCCCTGCAAATCGTGGGCATCATCGAGCCGATCATCCAGCATGCGGACTGGTTCTTCCCTGGAGGTTCGATAGAAAAACATATTCACACACACGCGATCGTCTTCTCCTGTGAGATTTGGACTCATTTGTCTTTGCTATTCTTAGATATCGAGTTCAACCTGACAGGCAGTTACGGCAGCCCGGTCCACACCAACCACAACTCCAACTACAGCTCCATGCCCTCGCCCGATATGGACCAATCAGAGCGCAAGCAGCAGCACGACCAGAGCCGCCGCCCACTCAGCGTTGCTACTGACAACATGATGCTGGAATTCTACAAGAAGGACGGGTAGGTTGTTCTGCACTCTCGGCTCTGTCTGCCTCCTCCATCTCTCCTCTCTTCCTTTTCCCTCCCACACTCTTCCTTTAGCTTCTCATACCGTCCCTAATCTTAAAGGGACGGTTCACCCAGAAATGTTGTCCTTTACTCATTCGTACTAGACCTGTACGACTTTCTCTTTACCATGAAACAGATGTTATTTGAAGGCAATCCTCGCAATGTGGCATAGTGTGAATATCAAATCAAAGAGACTGGAAATTGTTTCAGTACATAAATGTGGGTTTGAGAGTAAAGCGCAGCAGTGTGTTTATTTACACATGAGCTGCTCATGATCCATTGTTTTCAGTTTCTCAAAGCAGCTTGGTTCACAGTAAATGCAGTTTGAGTCGCTTAAAATGTACATTTGGGAACAAAACATGCGTCAACCATCTTCCTTAACATGTAAAGGGAAGCACTTTGTCACTTTGATGCTTTTTTGCTAAAATAAAATACTCAAAAAATTAAGAAATGGAGAAAGACATAAATATTAGGAGTACTTTAAATGTGTATTACTTTTAAATTATTTGATTAAATTTTTAAAAGTAAATTATTATAATAATTTTTTATTTTAATACTTTTATCTAAGAATAATACCAATATGTAAAAAAGTAAACTTGAATTAAATAAAATATGTGCGTAATGATTATTTAATTTTATTTTTACAGCAAAATATTATAATATTTTTTCTTATTTTCTTATTTTATTTAAGAGTAATACCAATATGTGTGTGTGATGATTATTTTATTTAATTATATTTTTACAGTAAAATTTTAATATATATTGTTATATAAAAATAATAATGTTTCTTATTTTAATATTTTATTTAAGAATAAAACCAATATCGCATGTACATGTATAAAGAAAAAAAATTGTATTAAATTTTTGTCATACTAATATGTAATCTCAACAGTTTTGACCCAATTGTGCAACCCTTTTAAACAAGTCTGAAGTTTAAAAAAAAAAAAAAATTGCGAATTTTATCACAAATTACATTTTCGCTCCAAGATTGTGCAGTGAATTATTATTTCTTTTTTTTTTTAAATAATGAGGGTGACCGAAAGTGTCTTAATGCATCGGAAGACTCGCTCGTGAGTGGAACATTTACTGTGAATGTATCTGTAGTATACATAGCTCGAAATAAATATATTTCAAGTATTTATTTTTCGCCGGGGCAGTATATTATGTTCCATGAAAGAAAGAAAGTCACGTGGGTTTGGATCAGCGTGAGAAGGTGACAGATTTTACATTAAACATCATTGCAGTAACAGCCGATTACTGACAAGGTTTGATGGCGCCTCTTAAACCAATTAGCAGTGGCGGAGGAGACAGTGGCGGATAGCAAACGTGTTCAGCGGCTAATTCGCTTAGACCGGGACGTCAGTCACGTCGTTATCCGGTAACCTTTCAGTGTCGTTTGTTCTCAATTGGAGTTGAGCTCCAGGAACATCTCAGTGACTCCCACAACCTGCCCTCATTTGAATAGAGCTGGTCTCGGGCTGATGGGCTGCCACGGTCTCTATGGCAACGTGGATGGAGTGTTGAAGGAGGGCCGCGGCTCGCTTATCATTCACTGAGGGGGCTGGATTCTGCCGTTATCGCCAGAGACACGTGGCAGATGTGCCAGGCTCTGACTCATGCCACCTGCAATGCTCCGGCAGGTGGAAAAATACCGCATACGGAGGAGGCGATCCAGACTTCTGTTAGATAGAGTCCCGCTCCAGACCAGCTTACGACAAGTATTGCATTCTGGCAAATATTTGGCAACCGTTGCTGCCAGTTTAGCACATACTAAATACAAGGCTGTGAGGAATCGTTTTCGCAAGTGCTTTAATGGAACGATTCATGGGAGGGGAACAGCAGCCATTATAACTGGAGGGAACGCGTTCACACTACTTTTAGACGTTTATTTCCTACACTGTTAAAAAAAAATCTAATCTAACTGCTAAAATATTATGTATTCATGTATTTCAAGTAATATCAGGGATATTAAGTAATTAGTTTACTTCTTTATATAATATTTGGCGGTTTATTTTGGCTACATGGCAGAGAAAAGTCATGAAGTCAGAAAAATATGGACGCTCGTTTCCACTACAGGTGGATTTTTTTTTATCGCATTTTAGTTTTTGTTTCTGAGCTTATGTATCACAATTCTGTCTCTCGCAACTGCGTCGGCGAATTTTGAGTTCGAATTGTGAAATATAAAGTCAAAATTGTGAGACAGGCAGTCAGAATTGTAAGGAAAAACTATGATGTTAGCCGAAAGTTGAAATTAGTTTTATTTTAGCAAAAAAATTAAAAGGTAAAGTCAAAATTTAGAAGAAAAAAGTCTGTGGGATTTAAAATCAGAACTGAAAAGTCTCTTTTTTTACATTTTTTATTATAAGATATAAACAAAAAAACTATGTGAACTTCATGTGTCACAATTCTTAGTTACTTTATCACGTGGCGAAACTATCATATAAGACTATAATAAGAATTATGCATATAATATCATTTTTAACATACAATTTTTATGACATTTTACAAACTTTCTCCTCGAAAGTTTTATCTTTTAGGCATTCGTATTTTAATCTTAAACGTCATTTCTAATGTTTTTCCCTCATGTTAAAGCGTCCCTGCAGTCCGGTGTCTTTTCGAGTTTTACAGATTACTCAACAGTTAGGCTCTGATTCACTGTATCGTAGGACTGATGTGTTTTGTTAGAGGGGAGGCTAAGTGTCTGATTGTTTATGTCCACAGCTCTCGGGGTAAAAGCAATTAGAGTAAATGAGGCTTAATGGTGTCGCAGCAGGCAAGAGTGCCAGCTGCTCATTTGGGCTGACATGTTCTCACCTCTGGACGGCCCTGATCGCCCCAAACACTGTCAAACTACATATGTCCCCCACTGCACGCTACACAGTCCTCATTTAGCTGTCCTCCCCTGTCCGTGTGTCATTTGCTTTTGCGTACTCTACTGACAATACTGTTAAATGTGAACTCACTGTGTTTTCTCTAAACTCATTGTTTTATCCACACTCAATGCAGCATTAGGAAAATTCAAAGGTACCGTTCACCTTTTCTGTTATACCGTGGATTTAATAACATAATTAACAATCATTTCATTTCTGTATTGCTAAAACGTGCATGTATGTTCAAATATATTTCTTGTTTCTTGTGAAGGTTGTTTATTTGATACATTAAGCAAGAGCGCATTGAGTAGATCAAAAGTGACTATTAAAGAACACTTAAATATTTAATTAATAATAAAATGCATAGTTTTAATTATAAAACATTTTCAAAAAATTACAAAGATTTTTATTTCACAAAAACACTGTAATATTACAAAACCATTATATATTTTATTATTACAAAAATAATATTACATAAATATAAATCAGACTTTTTTCAACATTGGTAGTAGTAATAAATCTGCAAATCAGTTATTAGATTGATTTATGAAAGATCATGTGATACTAAAGATTGGAGTAATGATGATAAAAATACAGCTTTGAATCACAGGAATAAATTAGAAATTTTTGTTATTTTACATTCTAGTAATGTTTCACTAATTTACTGTTTGTAATTTAATTTTGATCAAATAGCATGGTCTCGGTGACCATAAGATTCTTCTTTAATAAAAACTTACCAATCCTAAACTGTAATTTGAATCAAAATCATTATACTGTTCTCTAATTATATCTTGTAACAATTACAGTAATTAATATTAATTGTAATTACGCAAGTTACTATGAAGTGTTTTGATGTAAATCATTAAATGACAAAAACCTTTATTTCTGTAAGGGAAATGTAGTATTTCTGTAATAACATAATCCTAATAAGCCTCTCTTTTAAATGACCTTGGCAACTTTTGTCAGTCTTTTAGAAATTTAATATTACATCGTAAACAAAAGAAGCACACTTGAGATGTAGAGAGCGGTCGAATGGAATTATGTGTAATTATGAGTTAAAGACAATCACCCAAGGGTTAAAGTTTCTGTAAAGTACACCTAGTTGTTGTGGTTTCCTTCAGTGGTTGTGTTTGATGGTTTGTGGGTCTTATGTGGGCAGCGTGGGTGTCAGAGTCATGGACACATCGTGGGTGAAGGGCAAAAGTTCGTCCACACTGGCCCGCAAAGCCTCATCCACGCCTCCCAGCGCCCAGCCGCCCGGCTCTCCGGCAGACACCCTGATCACTGAGCAGCCCGGTGAGCTGGCCACATCTCCAATCCCCACCCCCCCTCCTGGAGACAGGGGCAGGTAAAAAAAAAACAACACACGATTCCCATCATCCTCTACACGTTTTCCATTGCCATTTCAATGTACTGTATATGCATTTCACCAGAACTCATAGTTGCATCAACTAACTTGTGACCTCACTGTTTTCCGTTCAGCAATTAACTCTCTTGCTTTCCCTGCATTTGTATGTTAATGACATCATTTCCTCTGCTCTTTCATGCTTTCCTCGTTCTACCTAACGTTTTATTTTTTGAGCCTTTATCTATAAAGAGAAATCTTGTTTCGTTTGGTTTACAAACAGTAGTGCAGTCAGTATGGCCGTGTACACACCGCAGATAAATTCGGTTGTCGGTCCTCTGAATTTTTTCTTCTGTATTGCACGCACAGACTTCAGTCGCGTGAAACTCGCTATCTAGTTCCTGTGATGTAATTAAAAGCCCATGCATTTTCTTCAGCTGATGCAAGGAAAGAGTTACACTGTCGTTTGAAGGCTACTTTGAAAATGTAACTATTTAAAATGTAAAAAGCAGTGTAGCTGTTTCAATTACTTTATTAAAGCGGTTAAGCTGGTTGCAATTGATTACCTTTCTGAATTTCTTACTAATGTTTTAGACTCTTAAAGGGTTAATCCCACCCCAAAATGAAAATGTTGTCATTATTCACTAGTTCCAAACCTGTCAAAGCTTTGTTTATCGTCAGAACGCAATTTGAGATGCTTTGGATCAAAACCGGATGCTTGCGACTGCCTCGTTGACTGCCATGTGACGAACACCGTCAAGGTCCACAAAAGTATGAAAGACCTCGTCTGAATACTCCATCTGCCATCAGTGGTTCAATCCGTATACGAAGCAACAAGAATACTTTTTATATTCAACATTTCGAGTCTCTCTATGTCACTGTAGCGCCATTTCGGAGAATATCCGCTGAAGGCAAACTGCTTACGTTCTTCTGTGCCGGCTGTCCCACACGGGTGTTTTTTTTAAGCGTATTTACTCATTATTCGAAGGAAAATGGCACATCCTAGTGGTGCGATGGACACAGAAACGTGTCCATCGAAAATGTCTCTGTTCTGAGGATGAACAAAAGCTTTAACAGGTTTGGAATAACATGCGAGTAAGTAATTAATGACATTTTCATTTCAATTTTCAAAAATATAAAGCAGGCAGGGTTAACCTAGTAGCACTCAACACTGATTATTGTCAGATTTAAAAAATCCTCAGTTATTGGTTATTTTGAACCATGTTAAATGCAGATTTTTACTTTACAGTTTAATAGTTATGTTACTGTATTGATGGCGAAATTTCACAGTATGCAAGGTTTCTGTGACTAATGAATTTTTAGGATGACGGATACGAAAAACGCACACAAATATTTTTGGACTGAATTTAGGATAGATGTGTCCTAAACTCCCGAAACATGAAGCACAGAGCGCACACAGTGTGTTTCTTTGGTGCGTTTCTAATTTGCCTTTTTAGGAATTACTCCTGTATTCTGTTCTCCCAAAACGGTGGTTTAGAGGACTCACTTCCGAATTTGAATGCACTTGTTATTTTTGCAGTGTGCACAGGCCTATATGATAATTTAATGTGGTTAAACGGTCACAGTTTGTTAGGATTAGTCTCATGAACGTACGACATTCTTGCTTTTGGCTTCCTACTCATTCAGTTTCACTAATAATCAACCCATAAGCCCATATGCAAAACATACATTAACGAAGTGAAAGTCACACCATGGTTCAGTCATTGTATTTAGGGTTTGCAATGGCTGATGTTTTGACTGGCTTACCTCCCCCCCCTCTGACACTTTTTTCACGCCATGAAAGGGTTTTTGTGTCTGTGTTTAACTGCCCTGGGTTGTCGTCGTACGTAGAGACCAGCGCTATTCACCAAACTCACTCTGACGTTTGGTCGTTCTTAGAGATTTTTTTTTTCACGCCTTGGTGCAGTGCGCAGACACAAGGTCATTTTCAGTGTAATTTTCAGTTTTATTTATTTTTTTATTTCAATGCATCTTTGTGCTTCTCCTCCCAGTGGAGTCAGATGGCGCCTGTTTTTTTTGTTTTTGCTAAGCTTGCTGTTTGCTAAACCTGTCGCTCATTGCCGCGCGCTAAACTGGCTAAATGCTCATACCAGCTTGAGACACACATGCAGACCAAAGGATCCTGAGAGTATTATCAATATTGCATAACGCTAGCGAGCCACAGCTGGAGCTAAACATCCACTTTCCTGTTGCGCTGTCATGCGTGTGCAGTTGACCAGAGCTCTCTCTCCTGTGTTTGCTCTTTATTGTTTTCAATATCTGCAGCTCAGACGACGTGTCGCCCAATCGGCCGGATTCCTCACATGTCTATTCGTCCCACGTGGAGGAGCGGCCACCCCCTCCGTACCCTTCCTCGTCCTCCCATCCCGGCCCTCACCACTTCTACCCCAAGCCCCCTCCCTGCGCTCGGCCCGTCGCCCCCGGGCCCGAATCCCAGCCTCCCGGCTCCCCTCCTCCGCCCCTGCGCTGGGTGGGCTTTGGCCCACCCCTTCCCCAGCCCCAACCACCACCGTCCTCTTCCTCCTCCTCTTCCTCTTCCTCACTCGATATCAACTCCAACCCCAAGCCTAGCTGCCTGCACTTTTCCAAACACGGCCCCGTGTGTGACGCGCCGCATGCCGCTCCCCCTGACGCCACTGCCTCACCCCTCTACATTAAAACCCCTCTCGTGCTGACCCGCCACGACGTGTCCCTCGAAACCCCTAGCCTCCCCTCCTCCGCCCCCCCGCCGTGGGCCGCCTGTCCATGTGCCTGCGAGAGAGGACCCCCCAGGCTGACTAGGTAAATACCACCTGCCTGCGGCCACCCCGCCTTCGCAAAACACACTGTGACGGCCATCAGGGCTCCCCACACTGTCTGAGCGCTCACCTCAGATCACTCCATACTGGCTCCCACTTTTCCATCTTGTTTTTGGAACTTGCTTTGTAATGTTATTGCTTTTTTCAGTCCCATCACGCAGATTCCGTAACATTCTCATTGTCCGGGGAAGCCTGAGGTTGCCTAGCAACTGAGGATGTTACTGGCGTTTAGTGAAAGTGGATCCTTCACCTAGAAATCAGTGCTGTCATTGATAGTTGAATCAGTTCTTTTATAAATCCTTTCTTATTTTCTGCTTTTATATTCATTTTAGTTCACATTTTTAGTTATTTTCTTGTGTTTTAGTTAATGTGTATGCAGTTTTATTTCAGTTATAGCTCTTTTAGTACATCAAGTTAAGAATAATTAAAACGTTGCTTTGGCAGCTAGCTGAAAAAAATGTTTTTTTTTTGGTTTTAATTAACATTTATTTTATTTGTGTATATTATTTTTTTATGGTTTTAGCTGTAACCCTGGTAGAAATAAATACATTGATGGAGCTCCGTATGGTTACATGAATGTATTATGCTTCTGAATGTATTGATTGTGAGTCAAGAGTTATGTATGATGTGCATGAATATTAACACCAGCTGTGTTCCAAAACCCAATGAGCTGCCCACTCCTCCAAACAATAGGAACTTATTCTGGCCTTATAACATAGATCTGGATAATTGAGTTCTTCCCCAAAAAAATGACAGAATTTGATTAATTTCTAAGAAATTCTATGGAATTTAAATTCATCCATTCTGACAATATAGAGTGCTGCAGTGATATTTTTGTAGGCCACCTTTTTATCATCACCCTGATTCCCTCGGGTTTATCCATTGGCTTTTGGTTAATTGTAGAAAATTAGTTCTGTGATCAACAAAAGATTCTGATGATTCCAATGATTCTGATGAAGGAGTTTTAAAGACTAAATAATATAGTCAAAAAAACCCCTTAAACATACACTAACCAATGTAGAAACTGTGTTTTGACCTACAGAAATGTGTTATCCATGCGGCACTCTATTTGCGAAACTGTGAATGTTGAAGCCTTTGTACACTTTACCTGAAGAGTGTTTGTATGGCAATGTATGTCAGTGATCCCTTATGAAAATTAACTATGGTCTTACTACAAAAATATGTAGTTAAATCATGGTAACCACAAATGATCCATGGTCGTGCTACACTATCATAGTCTAACCATGGTATTTGTAGTAGAACTGATGGTAATCAATAATATGCCAAAAAAAACAAAAAAACAAGGTTAGTACAATTTTACAAATAATAAACCTATGGTTAATTTACGTAAGGCATTGTTTAGGACCCCATCAAAAAGTGTCTGAATGAGGAAGTTGGAATGGGACATGTTGTTATTGGCATGCTTTATCTTTTCTATATTTATCTAAAGCCCAATGTATGCTTCAGTTTCTGTGCAAAACTTTCTAGTGTGCATGTGTTTACGCACAGTGACAAGTGGAATATACTTTGAAAGACCACGCATTTGAGCATTACACATACACATACACTATATTACCCTTTTGAAAAATCCAGCATATGCCAGTTAGGTATATGCATGGCTGCTGGTTTAAACTGGTCATTTTCTGGTCCTAAAATGGTCCTGAGCAGGAGCTAGTTGATTAGGACCAGCTAAGGACCAGTAAATGACCAGCTAAGAACCAGTTTAAACCAGCAGCTGTACTTTGGGCCTTAGCTGTGAACCACTACTTATTCTTGCTAATCACAAATAGATGGTTTAAAAGGAAATACATTTTTGTCCTAGAGAGCAGTTAATTGGGCAAACATGTGGATTGTTCAAGTAATTATATATATAGTCTCTGAAAAAAACTCAAAGTTTGTTTTGCTAATCTTATTTTAGGATTACACCAATGTATGCAAAGCTAAGGATATGGTCACACTTACCATAGTTTACCAAAGGTTTTGACTAAAAACTGAGCTGGTGCTTATTACAATATTCATTTCAGGTAAAGTTTGATAGCTGCGTAAAAGAAAGACAACAAGGCAGCTCACTAGATTTTGAAACACAGCAGGGCCACGTAAAATGTAATAATTTCACCGAGATTAAAGTCTTCCCTACTTAATAACCATCTGAATTTGAGAACTCTGAAGCCAAATGCACTGGCAAATCGTCATAAGGCTGAAACAATTACCAAAACCAAATTATAATTCAGTCGTTTCACAGCGATGTAGGCCATAAATTTAATTGAGGTGGGAATTGTGTGTAAAAATGCTCTTTTTTTGGACCATCAATCTCTCGGGTTGTTTTAAAAGGTTGCAGGAATGTCTGTGGAATTACATGAATTCCCATCGCTTGACGCCATCAACGCGATAAAGATCTATCCAGGATCTTTATTAGAGAGCTCAGCATCAGTAGAGACAATATTAGCCATTTTACTAATGGTGTTGATTGCGGGTTGCAATGGCACAGGTTACCCTCCCCATCTACCCTCATGAGCCTTCATTCAAACGTCGCAGGGAACTGCAGAGATTGAGTCATAGATGTGGCGGATTCATTTCCAACGTAGTCACATAGATGCAGATATTGCAGCACCATTCTCCGCATGTCTGCACGGATACAGATGTAGAGGACTCATGTGTGCACATAGATTTATCTTCCCCAGAGTTTAGCAGAGAGGCGCCTGGATAGAGCTGTCAGAGTGAAAAACAAGCTCCACATGCTCAGTTATATTAAAGATACATGCCGCGTGTGTGCGTGTGTGTGTGTGTGTGTTTGCTGGGCAAGGACACTCAATCCCCCTCCTGCTGACGTGCACGAGAAACACTCTGTGTAAATCGACCTTCACGTGTCTTCGAAGAAAATCGCATCATGCCCACATGAAAGCAGATTGTTTACCTTCTTGTAGCTCATCACGCCTGCAACGCAATGGTCACGAGTTCGATTCCCACGTCAGTTATGTGAATAACGTTGTGTCAAGGTGCATTCAGACACGGTCCAAACATCAGGACGTTATTTAGCATTTAAGTGGCTGTTTTTAGTTTCGATGACGGGGGACGTGAGGGGTCCTTGCACGCTGTTAGTCGTTAATGATACAGTGGGTGCAGATTGATGGCAGGCAGTCATGTTTGTCTCTCTCTCCAGCACTCTAAAGAGCAAGGAGCTCTCTCCTGTGATTGGCCACAAGGCTGTGCAGGCGTCAGGAGCAACATTGCCCCCTGTCGGCGGTCAACAGAGCAACAGCCAGTCTCCCCACTCTGCCGAGCACAGCCCCCACACCTTACGCAAAGGTTTGTCCCGCTGAGATTCCTCTTTAATTTAATCTACATTTAAAATCCTCTTTAAATCTGGTGTAATGTCAGCTTTGAGGCGATCAGATCACTGTAAGAAACTGGTCAAGGTGATTTTGTGACGTCACTTTACACCAGTGTTCGCTCTGTGAAGTCTGTGGAAATACGTAGACTTAATTGCAAATATGTAAATTGTATGTTTTGCTGTGATTAGTATTGAGTTGAAGAGATGACCAGAACACCTAGATGAGCCCTGTGGACAGATCACCGGAACCAGATGCACACACACACACACACACACACACGCTTTGTCCTTTGCACAATCTGACATAGCTGCATTTAAAATTGAACTGGAAATTAAGTGCTGGGCGTCCAGCCAGAGGAGAACTGGCTCCAACTGAGCCTGGTTTCTCCCAAGGTTTTTTTTTCAACATTCTGTGATGGATGGGGGATTTCTGCATTGTTAAAACTGCTATATCAGTAAAAGCGTTTGACTGATTGATGTTGGTATGCAGCTGCATTTGAAAAGAAATATAGGTACAGTGACTTTAATGCAATAGTTCTTGAAAATAAAAATTCAGAAAGATTGTATTTCTTAGAACAAGAATATTTGATTTCTTGATTTCTGAGAAATGTATATTACGAAAATTCATGCTTAATAAATACTGTTAAGAAAAACAAACCTAATTCAAAGAGAAAACTATTTTTTTTAACCCAACATTTTTTTCTTTTTCTTTGTTTTATACAGAAAAATATTAAGGTTAATACAGAAAATGATACTTAATAATATCTAAAGTCAAATTGCAATGTAGCAATGTTCAGGTTGTTAAAACTCTCCCTAAACTTAATGATATTCATAAAGTAATAATTCATATAAAAATACTTATTTTGAAGGGTTTATTTAAAAACAGTAAAAACAGTAATTCAAAAGAATGATTAAAATGTGTACACTTTCAAGGTGTAATGAAAATATTATAATAATATATTACATTTATTTTTACTTCGGAATCATTAAATGCAAAGAAATTCCCAAGATGCATTGCACCCAATTTTTACCTTAAAGCCCTTTGGATCTATGATCTGGTTCCCCCAAACAAGCATTAATACCAGGTGTAAACAGGATCATAGAGTAAATGTTACTTGAATGCATATTTGATTTTGTCTTATCTCTCTCTCCTTACAGCTTCTAAGAAATTGGCCCCTGTGCCGCCCAAGGTTCCCTACGGCCAGTCGTCGGGGGATGTCAGACCAATCCACAGGTCAGCCGTCTCCGGTTAGCCTGTCCCCCACTCCCCCAAGTACCCCCTCCCCATACGGTTTGGGCTGTCCCCCTGGACACGCGCCCACCTCTTCCCCTGGCCAAACCCCATTAGGGGGACCCCATACGTTGTCCTCGCCGCCCTCTCTGACTGGTACGCTCACAAAGTCCCGACCCACCCCAAAGCCCAGGCAGAGACCCAGTCTACCCCCCCTCCCCAGCCACCCACCGTCCCCTACGGCCCCCAGCCCCTGGAGCAGGGTCTACTTGACGGATTGTCCCCCGGGGAGAGCATGTCCACAGGTAAACATGCCTCAGTGGCAACATCACAAGTGGGAGTCCAGCGTCCCTCTCTCAAACTGTCTGTCTCTCCGTCCTACGCAGGCGATGGACTTTAAGGAGCCAGATCCCCTTATGAAATGTGAAGACATTTGTCTCAAATATGGATTGCCCATAGATTCAGTTCACTTTAAGATGTACACTATGATAAAGATTTTTTGAACCCTTAGGTTTATATTTTAGCTAAAAGATTTTAAGAAAAATGGAAACAAAGGGAATTCACTTTAAGCCCAGGGACATACTGTATATATTTTACTACTGAGAGAAGTGTGTAATATTTGCACCACCATTGGAATTATGACTTTCCATACATAGTTTCCACTGACTCTTCTGCTTTACCACAAACAGATAGTCTTGCACCAATTTTATGGCATTAGTTCAGACAGAAGTTGTTAGATGTGCCGAACTGCTCAAACAATGCAAGCAGTGTTTTAAAAGAGCCACTGAGATTACATTCTTTAGGGTGTAAAAAAGAAAGAATCGCCAAGTACTTGCTGAAAATCTTTGACTCCAATTAAATCTTTGACTAGCTTTACATTCAACTTTCAGGGATTGAATGTGCGGTCATATTTACCATGATTTAGCAAATTTTCAACTGTCAAATCCGGTCATTTCAAGAAGATTCCAGATTATCAGGAATCATATGTGAGGGTGCACAAATTTCATAGGAAACACAAATTGGTGTCATTTAAAGATTGGAAGGAGCTTGCTGAAAAACAACTTTCCATTTGATTGATTAGCTTTACTTTTAACTTTAAGGGTTACAGGTGAAGTCACATTTAGCGTTGTTCAGCCAATTTTTACAGGTCCAGTCGTTTCAACAGAAATCCATGAAATCAGGAATGTACAGGTTAGAGATATCCAGATGCAGATTTCACAAAAGATTTCACACAAAAAATTGCCAAGCACTTTCTGAAAATCATCAATTTCAAATGTATGGGTAGCTTTGCTTTCAACTTTCAGGAGTTCACATGTATTCACATTTCAGGAAATACACGTGAAGATGAAAGATTTTCCCACACAGATGTTAAAAGGGATTCAAATATGTTACACTGGAAAAACTGGCAAGCGGTTACTAAAAATGACGTAATCCAGTTGATTTGCTTCTAACTGAAGGTGCAGTCACATTTACTACCAAGATTTCTCATAAAGTTCCTTCTAAATGACAAAATACAAACTGAACTTTGGCTTATCACATTACTACTATTCTGACCAGTCTGGCTACATGATATCAGTGTAAAGTATTTTAACATGCAAAGAATTACACACTTCATCTTTTAAGTTCAGTGTGTGCCCTATAATTATTTTCTCAGCTTCAGTGTGAGACTGTTTCTCTAAAGTAAGGTTTTGTGGTCTTTGTATCATTCTAGTGGCCCGCTGTATGGCACTGATTGTATGTTCTCTGGTGTGAGGCGTGTCTGTCAGTCATTCTCCTGAGTACTGATTGATGTATGACTCTTTTATCCCCTGTCATCGTTGTGCACCTTGCAGCTGTGTGAGGCCAGGGACTGAGTGTGGGCTGAGTGTGAGGGGGACATTTAGGGTAAGCCAGAACCTGCTGTGCCCGTGCCATAGCCTCATCTCACACCGTCTGGCCTGGTGCTGTGGCTGAATCTGGGGCCTCTTACCGCAGCCTTGCTCTCTGTCTCATACCGTAACACTTCCTTCTCCGGCTCTGTCATTCTCTCCCAGTCGCGGGGCTGTCCTTGGCTTCTTCATTCTGTCAGTGTAGTCTGTGCATGGTGTGAGACTGGTCTATGCATGGCTTACGGCCTTACTTTTCTGAGCAACATCACACATTTGCGAACGTCGTCGCTTATGAAGTTCATCTCAACACCTCCGGCCCTGACCTCACATCGTGATCCATTCCCCCTCCTAATATCCCCACCACCACATAGGTGGGCCCAGGTAAACCCCAATGATCTCTTTGAGTCGAGTCCATCGCAGGACGACAGTACAACTCTCCGCCCCCACAGTTGTAACTATACCATCTCGCGCCCATCTCATTCTTACACAGGGGAGGTCATCGCAATCAGATACAGTCCACCAATCCACATAGTCCACTTACAAGGTTCTTAATGTTACCACATCTTCAATTTACACCCATCTTGTTGTCTATGTGTGGAGTATTTTGTTCATTGTGGTCAGTGTTGGGGGGTAACGCGTTACAAGTAACGTGTGCATATTTCTTGTCGAGTATCAAGTAAAGTAACATTACTTTTTAAGTAATTTAAGCTGCAGTACTTTCAAACATGTAACAAGTTTAGTGCTGTTTAGCAAACATTACATAAACGTCTAATGGTAACAGGGCATAAGTAACACGTAATGGTAACTGAGCATATGTAACACGTAATGGTAATAGCGCATAAGTAACACGTAACGATAACTGAGCATAAGCAGCACATAATGGTAACAGTAACATGTAACTAACTGCGGATAAGTAATGTGTAACGGTAATGGCACATAAGTTATAAGTAACGGTACTTTTCTGATACAATTTGAAACGTCCAATTACAAGTAGCATACCGTAAGTGTCTTCATAGGGTTCAGTTCTGTAGTACGATAAAAAGCGTTCTAAAGCCACCTTAAAATCTGTAACAATCATGTTACAAACAGACACGTGTGTAATGCAATGTTTCGATTAATTCTTGTGTAAAAACACTTCTGTGTGTAACATTGAAACATCCATAAATGTGGTTTCATGCTATATTTGTTGGGGACAAATACTTTTTCACAGTAGAATTACCTAAAATTATCTACAAATTGAGCAGGAAACCACCATTCTAGAAGACAGAGAGCCTTGCCTTATTGATGCCTGAACGAAATAACAAACTTTCCATAAAAGGTAACAATGTAATTAAATTGTCTACTTCTTTTAGGAGCTTCGTACATGTAACGTGTTACTATTTAAAGTAACATTCCCCAGCACTGATTGTGGTGAACTGTTGATTCTATTGTTGTTACTTTCTGAAAAACTGCATAAAGCTTTACTTAGTACTTTATATTTTATATGAGCATAGCAGAGATTTTGCAATGAGGCAGGACAGGTTTCATTTCAAATGAAACAGATATTTCAGCTTCCTCCACAATGGCTCAGTGTAACAGAATCCCTGCACAGAATGCCAGGAAACAGTCTGATGTGCCCCTCTCCTGCTACAACACACATTCAACACCCTACGCTTACTTCACCTATAACATTGTTCTTGGAACTGAATTTGCTTTTTTGCGCTCTCTCTCCTTGTCATTTTTCAACATTCTCATCACGGCCATTTCCATCGTTTCTCTCTGTACTGTAAACGTGTCTTGTTGCTTCACTTTCGTGGCCATCGCTCTCATTTGCATGATCCTATAGCAGATTTCTTCAGTTTGGAAATTCCCTCCATCAACGTCAATCTGGACAGCCTCTTGGACGAGTTCAGGGTGGTCCCGTGTCGGAGCTCCTTTGCTGCGGTCAGCTCTCCGGAGGGGGAGTCCGTGTCCGAGGAGGAGGGCCAAAGCACCACGCTATGACCCCTGAGCCCACCCATCAGCATGCCAGCTTCACCCAGAACCCATCAACTCCTGCTGAGGCCCAACTGGAAACCCACCTTGGCCAAACCCTCAGTCACGGATATTACACAAGAGACTCGATAAGACGCCAACCACACAACAGGTGCCATAAAAAAAGCAACAGAATGGATTTCGTTCAAATTGCCACTGGAGGAACCTGGAGTTTTGTGCTCCAATTCCTGTTTCTCTCTGAACGATTCTGTCTGTTTCATTTTGTTGTCGAGTTGTTGGTTACCGTTTGATTGGGATGTTTTTATTTCTGCCTTATCAGAGCTGCAATTACAATACAATGCACATAAGGAGCGGTCTGCTGACTTTAAAGGAACCTCATACACTTCGTCTTGCTGGAGGCTTTGAACTGAGACGTACCCTCATGGTATGAGAGTAGGCTGTCTTTGTTTCCCTACAGGGTCCATGCTATGCTCTTTATAGATGATTTGGTGGCATATAGCATGTTTAAGTCTAATTTTGCAATGCTGAGGTCTTCTTTCTTTTCTTTCTTTCTTTCTCAATCTCTCTAACCTACACTAATCACTGCTTTAGCAATCCAATTCAGTTGACCTTTGGCTAAGTCCCGCCATAAAGTGATACTGACCGGTCCGTCCTTAGCAACTGTTGCTAGCCACTATATTATCAAGCAAGGTCTAACTTATAAAGTAGATAGCTCAGGCAGTAGAGCACAACTCTAGCCATGCTAAGGTCATGGGTTTGATTCCCAAGGAAAGCAAGAACTTCCCAGCTGGTACATATTTGGTAAAATTTAAGTTGCCACGTCATGTCAATTTAACGGCTAATGGCAATGTTAATTAGATTTCCAATACCGATGTCAGCTGACATTGATATTTGTTGCTTTTAAGTTGAGTAATCAATACCCAATGTTAAACCGAACTGCTTTCAAATACTGATGTCAGCCTGATTTTTATTCTCAACCAAATTGCCACGTCTTTCAACATCATGTCCAACATCAACCTAACTTTATATTAATGCTCTGTGCCTGCTGGGCTAAATACAAGTTGCTTTGGATAAAAGTGTCTGCCTCACAAAAAAGAGTTCCAAAACTTAGAAGTTTAGAATATCATGAAGTGAACTGAATAATGTGTCCTGATGATGTAAAATGGTAAACTGAAATGTCCAATTCATTCCTGCTGTGCGTTTAGTCAAGTTTGTCCGAGTTAACTGAGGGGACGGGGCTTAGCAGGGAGTCAATCAATTTGCAAATTGTAACATTTTGATTAATATGTGCGTTTATCTTTGGCAGAATATTATAAGAACTTTCTGAAACGCACATAATACAGTAACACGGTTACAACCGCTGCAGTAAAGTGTATTTCCTTAAAGAGCCAATACAATTATGCAGTACATGGAAGCAAGGTAGGAAATCCAGGGTTCCCACAGTCATGTAAAATCCCTCTAACAAATCAAGGAATTTTCTGTAGTCTGTATTTTTTCTGTTCTGAAGTATTTTTATTTTTGTTTTGCATATTTGAAAAAACATTATACTGGAAATCTATTCATGGAAATCCATCAATCAGAAGGTGTGGGAACCCTGGAAATCTCTATTCCTCACCCTTTACCTGCAAAACAGAAACATTGCTTGTGCTAAAATGGGTCACTGCAAACACTTTCCTGCAAATGTTTCATAAAACACTTTTGGCAGCCACTACTGAGATCAGCCACTGGTTCTGTTCCAATGCACTGCCTTGCGTTTTCTGTTGTCTTTCCGCACTCATATGCCCTCCAAAGTGCTTCAAACGCAGTGCCACACTTTCCCTTCTGTATATACCGATACTGTACATAAAGATGTGTAGATAAGTGTCAACGAGAGGACAAATGTAAAGGCAAATATGAATTATATATTCATAAATGTGACATGCCATATTTATCTTGTATAGAAATAATGTTCTAAGTATTATTTTGTCCCTGAACACTTTTTGTCAGGTTCACATAGCAAGTGAGTTTTTTGCACTTTTGTAAGCCATGAACTAGATGTAGAAATATGAATGCAGACGTGGCAGAAGTTTAGGTAGAGTTTCTCCCGAGAGAGATTTTATCCCTAAACCGACCTCATCAATAACAGCCTTAATCAACAGCATAAATCAACTGTATAGCTACATACAGTACTATTATTAAAAAATATATAAAGTCGACAGATCACACTAATCGTACACCATCGGTTCAGTCTTACTCTTGTATAAAAACTGGTAGATTATATCAATGAAACTGCAATGGCCCTAAAAAGCAGTGATGTGTGAAATCTGCAAAATAAACTAACGATTTCGTCCAATTAATTTTAGTGTCAACTAGTGGATGTATGAGGTCGTTTCCTCACCGATGTCATTCATCACATGAACTATATGTCCGCGTACTTTTTAGGGCCACTGTATAGCATATCTCGCCATAAAATCAACGGAAAAATACTGATTTTGTAACTTGGCAGGGATCATTTCGAAATATCATCTCAAAGATACCAGGCCCTAAATATCCTTCAAAGTCTCATTGCTTTTCCCCAGACACATAATCTGATGCCTGATATGGCACGTTTTTTTTTTTTTTCATGGGTATACAACACTACGAGACTACTGGATGCTGCAATTTCTCTTGTCTGAACTTGTACAAAAAGCGCAGGATTTATTAAGGTCAATCAAACATTAGCTCACTTCCGTCCCGAGGAAGGAACGGGCGCAGCGAACCGTCTCCATTCTCAAACGAAGGACTCTACTTCCAACGATGGATAGCCATGGCTTGTATTTCTCTCTTTGAATAAGCATTAGTGTACGTCAGGGACAAAAGATATTTTTTTTTTTTTTTTTTTTTTTTTTTGCTGAAATCTGTGATATGCCTCAGTGTGTGTTCTTGATGAAATATAGTCTAATGATTATTGGTGACTGAGTTATAGTTGTAGTGATTACACAATGATAATTGCAAGTGCCCTCACATTCAGTATTTATAACCTGAAGCTAACGGCGAGTTTCGTGTGTACGTGAGGTTCTGTCTGTGCCGTTTCCCGCGGTGTTCTTTGAGGAGGCAGTCGTGTCTGTTCGAGTGTGCTGACTGAATGTGATTTCGCCTTTACTTGGAAGTGCACTAGTAGAGTAAAGGCCTTATAGCAGCTGCAATAGACGCATGGTTTATTTCCTTTATGCTCATCTTTCTCTGTTAGCGCTCATAATGAATGCTTATGTTGTTGGTAATGAAGACGTGGGAGGGTTTTATACAATATGTACATGCATTCTCATTCCGGTTCTGTTATCACGCGCTTTTCAAAGGTGAAAAGACACAGGTGTGCGATTTGCAAATCAGATTCACATATTAATTTACAGGTGATGATGTTTAGTATTTATATCCAGTATGTTCCAAGAAATTGTTCGAAACAGAATGGGCGCAATAGCCATGATGGAACTTTTTAAACCTGGTGAATTGTACATATGTAATTTTAAATTATGATTTCACCCACGCAGAATCCGCAGAGGTCACGCTTCACCCCAAAATCAGAAGAAACAATCAAGAACTTGCGTTTTATTTAAAGAACGGGAAGCTTCGATTGGTTTTAAACGAAGATTCTCATGATGATTAAGCACAATGTCATTTCCCAAATGTCATTAATAGCATTTCAAAATTCTGTAATATATTTCAATCGTGCCTGTCCTATCACATTAGTATGTGCAAATAAAATATTTGTATAACGGGAATTTATAATGTAATGCCAAAATGCAAAAAAAAAATCTTGATAGTCACAAAGTATTGCAATTTTTATTTTAGGTCATTTTTTTCGCCTTCGATTTTGGAGTGAAATGCCCTGACCTGGACCGGTTGTAGTGATGCTTTTCATTGCATTTCGTGTAATCAGAAATCAGTACAGAATTTAAATGGAAAATGTGTTCAATTCTTACTGAGCATTATCATATCAAGTCCAAATTTATGCGAAACCAACGTGTAAAAGGCAAAAATCAGCAAAGATATCTGCAGGCACAGATTCCACACGGGCCTACTAATGAGTCGAACAGGTTTGATTTAGAAATTTCTCTTATTACTAGCTTGAATCGAGAAAACAATGCCGTTATAGTGCAATTACGGTGCAAATGTTCTTTTCAAAATGGCATTTGTTAAATAAAACAGTCGTCTAATGCACCCATTACGAGGACGTAATTTGTACCGATACATTTATTTCTTAATTTATCTGACATTTTCAACATGAAACGATATGTTCAGAAAGAACGAATCATACAAAGAAGCCGCAAAGTAATAGCAGTGACAAACACGAAGATTTCTCATCTTTTCTGTTTTGAACGTTTAGGTTGCTGTATCGCCCATTTACATCATCCTGTGAAAACCAGCAATCTGGAGTGACAGAGCATGCGTTTAATAATTCCCTTTAGAAAATCACATGTGCGTTCATTAAAACATTACCGGATAACAAGGGAGTCGACGATGAGCCAGGGATGTGTGAACGGGTGACTCAAAGGTGATAGGTTGATCGGTGCACATTGTCCAACAATGTACAGCCCTCTTCACCCCCTGCTTACCGAACTAATGTACAAATCTGCCTGTAAATCACCCTCCTCAGCTTAGCATATCAGTGGAAGAACACAGTCTGTACTGTGAAGCCTGCCGCAGTCCTTATCAGAATGTCAGAAATACATAGATATATATTAAACTCTACATTTGTAATACTTTCGGTCTAAGTGCTTTTGTTTTCTTGTGTATTGTCGCTGCGATGAAAATGTCTGCATCCTGAAGTGACGGAAAAGAGGACGGGTTTACGAGTTTAAGCTAGATGTTGGAAACTGAAGTCTGGCGATTACCTCAAATATAAACCCAGTCATTTCAAATGTTGATCATAGGAGGATTATCCACATTCATTTTATAGATTGAAATTATAAATCAGCAAAACACTGAATACTCTACTGTATACATCAGATAAGTCAGATATTTTATTATGAACTCAAGTTAGTTTTTTTTTTTCATTTAATCCTTGATCTGAAACCAAATGAAATGGGCTGTGTAATTCATATTCACCTATTAGCTCTATACTTGGTCACATTAGCGCCATTCCTGTGAAATACAGAAGTCTCTTTTAAACGAAGCAGCTTTCTGTCGGTCAGTGCTATGGAGCAGCAGAGTCCACTTCAAACCCTTGTGAAATTTCCCATAAAAGCTCATGTAGTTTCATATGGACCCCTTTCACATTTCTGGGGTTCTATAGTCGCGTTAACTGACCTCTGGGTGAAGGCGCATGGGTCAACGGGGTGAACTGGTACATACACATACGATTCTGAAGTGCATTGAGATAGCATTGCTGTACAGGTGCGTCACGGAAACACCCTCCGATCAAGCGATGACTGTCAACTTTGCGCAGAATGTGGGATATTAGTCATTTCGGGACTGAAACTGGCTGAAGACGTTCGCTAGCCCGTGCGACAAGAATATCTGGACAAGCGAGGGTGTGTTTCATTCCTTTCAGGCAATGCAAGCCGTAGAGAGAAGCTCAAGCCTCATCACACCCTTCCCCGTCCTCCATTCTCAAACTTGCTGTGTCCATGGTATTTGTAACCGAATCCCACCTTGTTCCTACAAGATCAAGTGACAACCAGACGACCAGCTCATCTTTTCTTCCTCACGTTCAAATGACCCAGTCTCCTCACAGTAACTCAAGATCAACTTGTTTTTGCTAACAGCTCCGAGTGCGTTCAGATCCGACAAAACCTCGGTTTAGAGTGACACTATATATATATATATATATGACTGTTTTGTAAGGAAACCACCGCCGTATGCCTCCCCTCAAGACATTCACAAGACAAGCTTTGGAAAAGATCTGACAATAACCGCCTGTTCTTCATAAAACATTCATTGTGAAAGCTTGTTTTCGGTAACGCATGCAAAGGTATGATACATTCTGCTCTTAAAAGTGATTTATCTTATGAGGTACCGCATATGCAAGCGGTTCCGGACGCTTTAAGCCAGCAAAACCCAAGGAAGTGTGGCGGCCACCAGAGCCAGTAAGGTGAAAGTGATCATTAGGATCAGAAGGCAGCAGGAGATGGTGCAAACCCTCTGTTCACTGCTGCTGTAGTCCTGCTGCATGGCTGAAGTCGTCCCAATGTCAATAACATCACCTTCGGTCATGGGTCGACCCAGCTCGCTGATGATAAACACTTCTGAAGCGTCCTTGGGACAGACGAGTCTCCGTCTGCACAGTCTGCATGAAATGCTCCTCACACACCTGCAGATACAGCAGAGGGCTCCAGGGTGAGACCCGACGGGGAACACAGGGGAGGGCAGAGGCGGCACTTCCAGTGTCTTTCCGATCCTTTTGGCTTCAACCGTCGTGAACCCGTGGAGCTTTGTGATGAAGGTCAGATGCCTGCAGACCGGGCAGATGATGTTGTCCCGTTTAATGGATCCGTTCAGGCCGGTGTTGAGCAGGGTTCGTACTAAGCAGTCGTGGCAGAAGTGATGCCCGCAGCTGAGCGTCCTGGTGCTGTCCGAAAGACTCTCGTAACACACCGGGCACTCGCTGTCCTGAGCCTCCTCGTCCATGTCTCTCCGGTTTCTAAACTCCACCTGGATCCTCTCGACCGGCGCACGGCAGCCCGCGGGAACACGCACGCACTCTGGCGCAGGTAACTGATACTCCCGTAAGACAACACGCCGACAGCGTGACGACACAGCCGCTGCCACGCCAGAAATGTAGAAAAACTAGATCTGGCGGTAACTAGAAAGAAGGAGAAACTAGAACCGCTTCAATGTAAACAGTGCAGTTTTCATTGTGTGTGTGTGTGTGTTTTTTTTTTTTTTTTTTTTTTTGAATACGAGCCTACTTAAAATTTAGACGTAACTTGTTATAATAATAAAAAATATCATTATAATAATATTAACAATAGACATAATAATGCATTTATAGAACGTACTATTTTTGACAATCGTATTTTATCGTTAGCCTGCATGGTATTGCAATAATATTAAAGCACCGTTATCGTTACAATATAAAAACGCATACATGTAAAACGCTATAGAGAAAATTGGAAAGTTGGAACGAATAAAAATAAACATACTTTATTTTAATAAATGTGTATTTATTATTTGGTGCAGGACAGGTAGTTGGTGTTTTATTTTATGAAACAAACGATGGCACATTAAGTTTTCATACAGTGGACTGGCTGTAAAACCGATAAACATTTGGGACCAAAAAGTTTATTTGGACACTTGGACCTGAGTCTGACCATGTTTTGCTACCTTTCTATCAAAGTTATCTGACATTATCAAGATGAATTAGTTCTGTCCGTTTAACGAGTGGTCCTCCTTAATTTTTTCAGGCAAGTCGCACCGATAGGGCAAAGTCACAAAGTATCAAAAGTTACATCCTGTCATAAATATATTTTTTTTTTTATCAGTCTTTCATCCCTGGTATGATTGAAGGTGTCTGAATATTTTTTGCTTTGACTATATTATTATCTATTCTGGAGACCTAACGCGCCATCTTGTGGTGTTATATGTGGCCAATTGTAAAAAAGAAACACGAATCCCTGATTATCCCCCGCTTTATTACCACACAAATAAATGCATATAGTGTCCGTTTCAGTTTCCGAGAACCATTACTATGCATCATAAATAAGATGTGCTTTGCATGCGTTTCACCGACGTCAACATGACGCAATGACGCGGTGTCGTCATCTTACCGGAAGCTGAAGGGGAAATCAGTGGAGTCGCGTTGGCATTTCTCTCAGCCGACTCTCGAGCGCAGCAGACACCCAGCCTGTTCGCCGACTTCAGGAACAGGACATGATAAGGTAAACATCTCAGGGCCTTTTTTATTTAACCAGCGATATCTAGAAACGCGACGGGACGGTAGTGAAATGCGAGGCTTTATAGTTCAAACAGACTGTTACATCTCAAGCTGTCATTTTCTGCCCTGTGAAGACCAACAGTTGCCGAAACCTGATTTTTCAGATGCCGGTTTCTTCTGGCGTACCACCAACACGCCTTATATAGAGCGGTATACATCCACCGATATATAGAGAATTTAAACAGCAGGTGATTTGAGTTTTGATGGAAATTATCTGAATGTTATAGACTCAATATGGGCTTTAATTTGTAGCGTTAAATGTCGGTGACGTCCGCTGGCCTCCTGAGAGAAATCTGAAATATTTACGTGCGTTTTATTCGATAAATAATTATCCTACTTGTTCTCGCCTTCAGGGAGCTGTTTTGCTAATGTTAAATATAACAATTTCATTTTCATGTTTTTTTAGTTGAATGATGACCGCTAGTCGTCTTCTGATTTGGTCATCTGACGTCATTGCACTTACGTCTTAACCTAGCAAACAAATATAGCATTTGTTTGCTAACTCATGAACATCACTACACATATATCTGTTATAATTGCACGAACTCCCTGTTTAAATTATTCACTGCTTGCTTTATGCGATTAGGTTATTTAATCTGTTTTCAGCTATCTTCTCTCTGACACTAATGATAAATACTAGCGTTACGTCTTGTGCATTTGTGCAGAAATGAATTGTGCTTTTAATATCAATCAACCAATCGTTTTTATTTATATAGCGCTTTTAACAACACAGGCTGCATCAAAGCACTAATATATGACAACTGTGTTTCCTGTTTACAATTGTGACATTAGTCAGCTGATAAAATGTCTTTCTTGTCATACCAAAGCACATTATATATATATATATATATATATATATATATATATATATATATATATATATATATATATATATATAAAAAGCACTTCTTTGTATGAAGCTGGCTGTGTGTAACTGTACTGTAAAGTAAATGGTAGCACAGATCTCGTCCCCCTAATCTTTGAGGGTTTCTCACATGTTTATAGTGTATTGCTCAGCAGGACGGAGTGTGCCGGATTGTGATTTTTTTTTTTTTGGAAATAATGTCATCCTTGGAAACGCGAATCTGGCCTTTCCTCTGAACCCCTGACTGTGCGTATTACTGGCAAAGAGCGCGGGTTGCGGAAAGCATTGCGTTAGACAGGAACCGTCCCACCGTCCTGTGGTGCGGGACAGGCACTGTGCGGCCGGACAGATGGCCTCGCTGTCAGAAGTCAGTTTGGGAGGGGCGAGGATCTCTGCATGGTGGCTTAAGACATTATAAATGACCACAATTGAAATGACATCAGTTTTTTTTTAACAGCCCTCAGGAGAGCCCCGTTCTGCTCCAGAGTAGAAGTCCACTGCTGCTTTTGTGTTTGAAGGCTTTATTATTATGTACACCTGTGATTTTGTGTGTTTCTTTACATTAGAGAGCGATCTGTAGTCATTCAAACCAGTATCTTTAACTCCTGCTTAATCTGTTCTTTAATATTTAGCCTGCAATTGGACATCAAAACATGTTTAATTTATCTTTTACATTTGAATTATTTTACCTTGTAACTATGTATTAACTTATCAATTGATAAATGGCATTTTAAACAAACAGGCTCGATCTAATTCAAAAGGAAGTTTTATATTGTGACAGTCAAATAAAATATTTACCCTATACATTAACATTTAATCTTAATTCAAAAGTTTCAGACCTGTCGTTAAATATATAAATGGACTATAATGATGGTGCTAGAGGTGTTTTAGTTTTATTTTTCTATTTAAATGGGTCATTTGGTTTAGAAATCCTTCGCTGTCATTTAAAGCGGGAATCTAGAAGTACTGGGTCACAACATGTGACACTCCTGAGAATCCGGAAAAGCATTTCAGGCATGTCTGGAATATTTCAGACCGTTTTAGAAACTGAACAGGTTTCTGCTGCAGGTTGGGTTGCTGATAGAGGCCTTATTTTGAACGAAACCGATGGCTTTGGCTCACCGCTCTTCGTCATGTCAGATCCAGCGAGCGATTGCATACAAAAAGACCTATGAAAGGAATTAATTGAGTGAAAGTTTCAGAAAAAGCAGAATCTCTGTGCCGCTGGTCAAACAAATGATGTCCCAAAACAAGACTGGGGTGAAGAATGTTAATGAGAGGTCATTTTCAGTCACACGTGAGTTATGGAGGCACAAACGTCTAAGTGTGCTTAATGGTTTAAAAGGATCTGTAGCCATTAATCATATTCTGAGCAGACTTTTATGCATGGAAGGACTACTCTGTTGTGCTTTTGTGATAAATGGTTTCACGTTTGATCTCTAAAAGGCTTATAAACTGAAAATGTTGTACTTTACTTTTGTTATTCCAAATATGTTTGTTCTCCAAACCATTTTACAGAGAACTGTTTCTTTAACACATTGTATTAGGGAAGGACCAGTTCACCCTAAAATCATAATTATTCCATTACTCACTCTTGTTCCAGTTTTGAAAGCCATTATACTTTTATTAATCTTCAAAACACGAATATTAAAGACATTTTTAATGCAACTTATGCAAGGTATTTCTGTCCCACCAACAAAGCATCCATATAGTAATCCATAGAAAATTCAGAGATTCATATAAACACATAAAGTGTCTTTTCTGGAGACTTTTTAAACATCTTAAGCCTCTAAGTTGTAGGGGAATGGGCTTTCGGGAGATTCACAGAAATCTCAGGTTTTGTTAGAAATATGTTCATTTGTGTTACTAAGTCGAAGTCATACAGGTATATATATATTTTTTTGGTGAACTATTTCTTTAATGCTCTATCCTAGTAGAACTAAAAGGAAATAATTAGTCTTATCTAAAAATTCCCCACAAAAAGAAAGTGAATGCTGCAACGTGAAGCAAGTCGTGCGAGCCTGGTAGAACAAGCCAAGTGAACAAAAAGCGTTGCTTGGATGTGTCAAACGAGGACACGCACCACGGGCCCTCAGCCTGGGATCTGTTTGTGTGTTTGTACTGGGACAAAACTGCTGTAGAAGGTGCAAACCAACAAGCTTGTGTGTGTGTGTGTGTGTGTGTGTGTGTGTGTGTCTCTCAGGACCGCTCTAATTCCCGTTTTCTTTGACAGGTCTCCACCATGGACACAGAGATGATGCCGAAATTCTCCTCGAAAGACGAGGAAATCGATTACTGGAAGTGCTTGTCTCTCAAATACAAGAAGAGGTAGGCCCGAGTCATTAACTGCTAAATATAGCAACCGGCTGATCTTTTTACAACAGTGTGCTGTTTATCTTCACAAAGGGGAGGGAACCGGTTATGTTCAGACAAACATATGCAGATTGGCTTATAAAAACTCGGCCGCCGTATTTTAGTTAAACTTTGGCTTGCCGAGACAATAACGGTTGTTTTTGTGTTCATACCTACAATCACAAGCCCCGCGGGTGATGAATGGCTGTAAATATGACTGCAGCACTTTTTGTCAGGGGAAAAATGGAGAAAATGCCACAACGCACAGAGAGCCTTTCACTGCCCTTGACAAAAGAGACCCTCTGTTAACCTGAGAAGATGCTCCATAGCTCCGGCTGTTGCGTTTAGTGTCTTGCTGTCTCTTTTTATGAAAATATGTCACGTTTGAAACCTTAAGCTCTTAATAAAAATAAAGGTGCTTCACCATGCCGTATAAAAACCTTTATGGTTTCATAAAGAACCTTGTAACATCTGAAGTACCTTTCTGTTTCACTAAAATGCCAAAAAGAAGGTTCTTTAGATTCTAAAAAGGTAAGAAAGAGATGGTTCTTTAAAAAACTTAGTAGGTCTTTGTGGAACCAAAAATGTTTTGTTGTGAGGAACTTTTTAAGCACCTTTAATTTGAGTGCATGTGGTTTTCTTGTAGGTAGGCTTGATGTCTTTAAGTTTTTGTTGGTTTATGTGATTATTTTGCGTAATTTCAGAGCCAAAATGTTAGTATGCGAGTCGTCTGTGTAACCTTCTGTATTTTAAAAGATCAGGCCGTTTTTGTTTTTTTTGTTTTTTTTACTTGACCAAAAGTGGCCCGAGAGCGTCTCTGATCTAAAACAGAGCTCACAGTTGGTGTTGGCGCTAATGCTGACCGTGTGTCCTCTGGTGGTCTCTGTCTGCGCGGCTCTGAACTCCTACACAGTTTCAACACGTGCATGCGCTCCTCCTGAGCTGTGGTTTTACTGCCCCAAAGCTTTGGTGGAGCACAGGAAGATCACAAATCCCAGGAATTTCCTGCTGAGGAAGGAGGAAAACATGCTTTCCTGGAAATAGTCAGACAAATGAGCCCCTTTAACTCACTTGACAAAACACGAAGGCTTAAAGACGTAAGCAACTACTTGCATTTTATATTAGGGATAGGTAAAAATACATAGACGCTTTGCCTTTCCAAAATTCGTTAGACTGTTTTTGAAAGGCCTCTTGTGTTCACTAAGGCTTCATTCGTTTTATTAAAAATAAAAAAGGAATATTATGAATATTGTGAAATACTATTGCAATTTTAAAATAGCTGTTTTCTGTTCTTAATATATTTTATTATTCCAGTCGTCAGTGTCACATGATCCTTCAGAAATCATTCTAATATGCCGATTTGTTCTTCATTGAATGGAACGTCATTGTACGGAATTTATTTGAAATATGAAATGTCACATTTGATCAATTTAATGCTTCCTTTTAAGATAAGTATAATGATAATAATTTCTTAAAAAACAATTGTGCTGAGCCCTCGAACATCTGAATGGTGCTGTATCTCATTAAGGACTTTGAATGTGTTTTTGAGCAGCTTCCTGTTGTGGTTTTAATGTTTTGTGCTGAGGAGGCAGGCCCGCAGATGTCTGGTATTTCAGGGAAGGAGGGATGAAGTGACAGATTTAAGGTTCCTTCTACACATGACAGACTGAGGCTGGGGGAAGTGACCAGGGTTAAAGGGTCGTGTCCTGTCTACCAGAGCTTTGGAAATCTGTCTAAAAACAACCGAAACCGTGCATTCAGTCCGCTGAGCTAATTTCCTTCCTCCCAGACCTTTCTGTTCACCTCAAGCCTGCCTGCCTGTGACGCCTGACCCCTGACCTTTCGAGGGCTCGAAGTTAACATTTTAGAATAACTTCGCAATTTCTGGCCAGGAGATATCTCTGATGTTCAGGAAGTGCTGAATTTTTCTGTCTTGTTGTTGTTGTTGTTGTTGTTCAACATGATTAGGTAACGGTGTGTCCTATTTTTAAATTGGTGTTAGGACCTCCAGAGTGACCACAGCCCCGAGTGACTGTAATTCATTATCTGCTATAGCACCAGCTGTCAAGGCCTAAATGCTTGGAGCATGTCAGCTCTTTTGTTGCAGTCTGGGTGTCAATTTGCATTGCATAGTTAATGTGATGAATGTACCGCCGCTGTTCCAGATGGCTGGTGACGAGTGGTTTTTGGATATGTTTGCGTGTCTGCAGTTATCATGACGCTCAGGAGGAGCTGCAGGAGTTCCAGGAGGGCAGTCGAGAGCTGGAGGCCGAGCTGGAGGCTCAGCTGGGGCAGGCCGAACACCGCATCCGAGACCTGCATTCAGAGAACCAGAGGCTGAAGAGCGAGGTGGACACACTCAAGGTAGGAAAAGAGCTGAAAGGTTCCCTCCTCAGTCCACCCAGTTTATGGAAATTATACTCTAAAAATGGGTCATTTAGAAATCAGCTTTTAAATTGGTGGAGGGGGTCTCATGATACTTCTGAGGGCAAATCGTATTTCATTCCAATATAAAAAGGAATCGAAAAGTTAAATTTTTTTGAAAAGAGAGGACTTTTTGGGGTCTTTGTTTCAAGTAAACACTACTGTTCAAAACTCAAATCAAACAAATACTTTTATTCTGCAAGAAGGCTTTATATTGATCGAAAGTGGACATTTGCAAAACATGCCTGTTTACAAATAAATCCATCAAAGAATCTTGTATTGCTGTTTAGACATTTATAATTTTTTTGAATATTTAGTCTTGACATCATTAATAAATGACGCTTTGAAATACACAAGTAATAAAAGACAGTTATTTTAAATTGCAATAATTTTTCACAGTATTACTGATTGTAGCAAAAAAATTATCTTACTGTCCCAAACTGGTGGCGTATTTATTTATTTAATTTTTTGGCCATCGACACTATTTTTAATGAAACCTATTTACCAAATTCTAATTATTGTAACGCAAAATACTCATGGGAATAATGCGGCAGTGTCAGAATGTTGACAGGCTTTGTTTTATATATACAAATTATTTATAAATACGTATGAATATAACATATATTAGGGATTTCAAATGATTAATCGCATCCAAAATAAAAGTTTTTGTATGTATGTATGATTTGCTTTTGTTATATAATAATTTGCTTTTGTGAAGCTGCTTTGGAACAATAGCCATTGTAAAAAGCGCTATACAAATAAACTGAATTGAATTGAATTGTATAATATGTGTATACTGTGTGTATTTATGCGTGTGTATGAATTTTATTTTTCGTTGCTTTAGAGTATAAATTCCAGAAGTATCAAAATTATATCTTATAAAAGTAAGCCAGTCATGAGGTTTTTTTTTTTTTTTTTTTTTTTTTAATTGTACATGGGGTCATGTTTTAGGTAGTAGTTCCCTGATGATTGATTGCATGAAGAATATGTAGTAAGTGGACTGCAGGGAAATTAATGCTACAAAATATACAGTTTGGCGCAGGGCTACCTCCACACAATCATCGGTAAAGCATCAGCCGCTCTTCTGTGATGCAGCATTGCTTGGTGTTAGAGCTGTCGAGGGTCTCTGTTAATCCCAAGTGTGTTGTAATTGGATGTCAGGATGAAGAGGAAGAAAATAGAAGGCTAATGGCTCAAGCAGAAACTTTCACTTATAGCACAGTTGTCCCTCTAAGACCCTTACAGAAATATCTTTTTAATGGCTTGGGTTTAGGTATAGACTGCGCGAAGAGACTGTGATTTATATCTGTGCTAGGTCTCCTCACACAAATTCAATTTGATCTCGCTGCTGTCCCAGAAAGCACGATCATTAAACGGACGCGTTCTCAGAAAGACTAGCAAGACTAGCAGCCTTTGCCCACTGACCCTTCATTTGTTTTGAAGAATATGGGACACTCGTTATTTTGCCATGGCCCAAAACAATACACTCATTTAGAAGAAAGGAAACGAGGTGGATAAAGTAGGTTACCTACAAGAGAAGTCGGGAGGGTTGCCATGCGTACTGATAGTCTTCGAAAGAGGAAGTTCAACCAAAAAATGTCAAATGCAGTAAAATTATTTGTAAAATTTGAGCTTGGCCCAAAGCGTCTCTAATGGGGATAGGATTGGGTTCTCTGTAGTCATTGAGGTGGGAATGTCTGGATGCAGGCGGCATAGTAGGTTGTTTGTTCGTTTTGACTCTGAATTTTAAAGTGTCTGGTACAGGAACACACAAGAGTTTGATGTTTTTTAAATCTTTACAGCTGATACGTTTTCACCATTGACAGAATGTTCAGGTTGTTGATGATGGTGACTCAGACTGTGTCTCCCCTGTGTCTCTGACTTCAGGAGAAACTGGAGCAGCAGTACGCTCAGAGCTATAAGCAGATCTCCATGCTGGAGGACGACCTGGTCCAAACACGCGGCATCAAGGAGCAGCTGCACAAATATGTCAGGGAGCTGGAGCAGGCCAACGACGACCTGGAGAGAGCGAAGAGGTACACAAGATTTGGTCATTCTAAACTAACTTGGCCCTGAGTTCCTGAACTGCTAGGAAGGCTAAAGAAAAACTAGCCTACGGGTGACCGATGCCCAACAAAAACGCAGACCCGAATACACGGTGCAAGAGTCGTGATAAAGAAAATAATGTTTAAAGCATGTTTAAAATGCAACCTGGATTGTGCAGGGCCACCATCACATCTCTGGAGGACTTTGAACAGAGGTTAAACCAGGCGATAGAGAGGAACGCCTTCCTGGAGAGCGAACTGGACGAGAAGGAGTCTCTGCTGGTGTCTGTGCAGAGGCTGAAAGATGAAGCTAGAGGTAAACTTTGTTTCATGTCACGGCATTGGCATTAAAGGAGTACAGCTGACATTCCCTCAGTTTTTCAGTTTGACGTGATGCAGATATTGACTCTATTGCGTCATGTGAAACGGCTTATTGAAAAATAATTTTAACTTTAATTTGTCCAATGGGAATTGATTTGCGGTGTAGAAGTGGTGAATTCAAGTTAAATTGGTGATTGTTTCTTAACAAAAACCCAATAGGATTTCATTTTGCATTTTTTGCAGAAAATAAGCTGTGTGACCAACAAATGCTTATGATTCTTGCGTTTTATAGAGAATCGCAATCTTCACAAAAGATCAAATCATTGAACAATGTTGACGGCTTAATATAATTGGCAGAAGTAAAAAGCTAAATGTAGGCCATTAGCAAAACCACACCACGGTCACATGACTTTAACGTCGTCACCATTCAGCTTCATGTAACTTTCTCTCTTTATTTAAAAGCAAAACAAAAACAAGCAAGGCTGTATATGGGTTTACTTGATGACGTTTAAAGGAACAGTTCACCCAAAACTTTAAATTGTGTCATCTTTGTAACCAGACTGTTTTGGGTCACCACTGACTTCCATAGTAGGAAAAAAAAATCTGTGGAAGTCAGTTGTGACCCATAACCAAAAAAATAAAATCATACAGGCCTATAACTACTTGAGGGAGTAAATGATGACACAGTTTTCATTTTTGGGTGAACTATTCCTTTAATGTCTCTACAACTACTAGTCCTATTAAGTCACTTATTAGCAGTTACCTTTTTCAAAAAAAAATTATAAAAACAACAACAACGAGTGGGGTGGTAATTTTTTTTTTTTTTTTGAGGAGAATTAAAGGGTTAACCAAAAATCCATTAAATAAAAAAAGATCAGTTATAATGTGATAATAAGCATATTGCAGAGGCTGTGAAGTTTACAAACTGAACACAAAACAAAGCACGCTCAGGTTTATCAGTGCTGGATGTGTATTTTGTTGTAGATTTGAGGCAAGAGTTGGCAGTTCGAGAGAGGACTTCAGATGTTGCCAGGATGTCGGCCCCCAGCTCTCCCACCCTAGACATAGACAAGACAGACTCAGCCGTGCAGGCCTCTCTGTCCCTCCCAGCTACGCCTGTAGGGAAGAACATGGAGCATCCTTTCATTGCTTCTAAAGGTGGTCATTTTAGATTGTGTTTTATTTTGTAATGTTTAAATAATGTAAATTTAACTATTCAATACATTTCAGCAATTTTGAGTTTCTTGTGTATTATATATATATATATATACATGTGTATATACATGTGTATATACATGTGTGTATAACTCAATGTGTGTATATATATATATATATATATATATATATATATATATATATATATATATATATATATATATATATATATATATACATACATACATACATACATACATACATATGTCTCTCTCTCATATATATATATATATATATATCAGCATTTTGTGTATTGTATTTCATCATTATCTTGGTCACCTTGTTCTTCGTTGAAACTCAATGCAATGTTTCTCCAATCTCTCTCTCTCTCTCTCTCTCTCTCTCTCTCTCTCTCTCTCTCTCTCTCTCTCTCTCTCTCTCTCTCTCTGTCTCTCTCTCTCTCTCTCTCTCTCTCTCTCTCTCTCTCTCTCTCTCTCTCTCTCTCTCTCTCTCTCTCTCTCTCTCTCTCTCTCTCTCTCTCTCTCTCTCTCTCTCTCTCTCTCTCTCTGTCTCTCTCTCTCTCTCTCTCTCTCTCTCTCTCTCTCTCTCTCTCTCTCTCTCTCTCTCTCTCTCTCTCTCTCTCTCTCTCTCTCTCTCTCTCTCTCTCTCTCTCTCTCTCTCTCTCTCTCTCTCTCTCTCTCTCTGTCTCTCTCTGAAGCGCTGACCAATGGCTGCGGAAGCTCCCCCCTCACACCGTCTGCACGGATCTCAGCCCTTAACATCGTCGGTGATCTTCTGCGGAAAGTTGGGGTAAATTCCTGAACGCTTCCACAGTGAAACTGCCTCTACAAGTTTCACTTTAACATTTAGAATGAACTACTTGTGATCTCGTGTCAGAACGGACTAAATTTAGTTGCACATGCTAATGGAAAATCATGTGATGTCCGTTTTTCTGCAGGCTCTAGAGTCTAAACTAGCTGCCTGTAGGAACTTTGCCAAGGACCAGGCCGCAAGGAAAAATTACGCAACAGGAAATGGAAACCTCATCAGCAGCAACGCGACCAAGTTCTCTCATTCGCTCCACACTACGTATTTTGACAAGACGTAAGTGCTTGGCTTTATATTGTCTGCCCACCAGGACCACACAGCTACACAGCTTTCTGTGGAGATTTCAACACTTCTTTATTAATGACATATATTATTATAGATAATTGGTAGTGTTATTAATATTCCAGGTTATTAAATATTTTAGCCTGTTAGATTGCTTTTAACTAACAGTACCAGTTTCTAACAAGCACTCTCAACTCTGATAACATGGTTTGTCTTTACAAAAAATCATGTTAGTGTTTTCTAGTATCTTAAAGGGATAGTTTACTTACCCTTATCTTAAATGGTGTCATTTAATAGGCTTGGGTTTTGAGTTCAATACTTTTTAGCCTGAATATAAACATACAGTATGTTTAAAATTATTTTATATTATTATATTTGTTCTATATTATATAAATGTAACATGTTTCATAAATATATGCATTATACGATTAATCACATCCAAAGTAGTGTGTATATATACACACGCACACACACACGCAAAGTGTTGCCCAGCAAGGTTAAAAATTGAGCATATCACCCAAGCCCGAGGTTTATGAACACATTGTTTACAGTTTGCTGATCTCTTTTCCTCCCAGGAATATGAATGGCCTGGATCCCGGCGGTCTGACGGCCATGGCTTCCCCTCGGACCGTGTCTCCTCCCGGCATGCTCCCTCTCAGCGTGTGAGAGACTTTCCCAGCGACCTCCACACAAGCTCGGACACAATGTGGAAACAGAGAGGACACTTCAGAGAGAGAGTGTGTGTGTGTGTGTGTGTGTGTGTGAGAGAGAGAGACTGAGATGACGTGCCTCAAGCGTGTCTGACAGATACATGTCAGGCGCGAGGGTCCGTTCCCGTGAGCGCGAGCTTCAGTTGACCTCCGTTATCACGAGGTCTCACCTAAAGCCAGCAAAACGACAAAGGTCTGAGTCGGGCCGCAGTTCTGTGAGTGTTTCAGCGTGTCGCACAATTTAAAGGGATTTTCTTTTGAGGTGGACGTCACTGTATGCTTGATCCAAATGCCATTGTTTTCAGCTTCAGCAAAGGGTCTAAATGTGGAGGTCAGCAGATGTTTTTTTTTTTTTTTTTTTTTTTTTTTACTGGAATGAATGCCAAGAAAACTTGTTCAGTAGCATGGAAACATCGGCTACCTTAAAAAGCGCTCTAATGAATTATTAACCCAGTTACATCAGCTGACCGGTCACCAGTTTGCATGATGCAACCGCCATTTTAGGGCTTCAGAAGGTTTGTATGTACGTTTCTGAAACTGCACTTCAATATCCCACACTTAAGTGATGTTTGCGGTGTCTAGATTCACGAGTGGTCATGACCACAAATACTGTAGCTCTGTGCGGCGTGACCTTCCACACAGAACTTGTCAGTGGTTGTACGAACCTCATTCCTATCCCATGTGCCTCTGCTGGTGAGTTTGGCGTTCACCGTTTATTTATTTCATTCGTGGAACCCAAGCCAACTTTTGCCTATCACAGTGTTTAAGTTCAGTTCATTTACGCCAAACTTTAACATGGAGTGTAGGAGCACTTGTTCGTGTTAATTTCCCTCTATGAGTCTTTGATTTCACAGTTATCATGCACTTTGTTGGCCGTTTTTTTTTTTTTTTTTTTTGTTGTTGTTGTTGTTGTTGTATCTCATGTATATAGATTTATAAACCTATAGCAGCGATGCCCGGTCTGTAGATAATAAAATTGGGCTGATGTGCTGTTTAATTTATTTGAGAATCTTTATGGCATGTTTTGACACAATGAGTGAATTTTACATACTGTGCATTGGTTTAAAAACATATATTGAGATGTAAAATTGGTTGTCTAATATGTGCAAATAAATAAAGGGAAAAATGAGCTTAGTTTTTTTTTTCTCTTTTTTTCACTGTTTAGTTGTTTTATTAATTTTTTTTGAGAAAGTAATTTTTGTTATTATTTTTGTCGTCATTATTATTATATATGTTCAGGGTTTAATTTAGTTAAAATATTATTTACAAAATATATTGTTGAAATAATAATAATAATAAAACATTTTTTTTTTTCTTATTAGACACTTTACAATAAGGTTCATTAGTTAACATGCATTGTCCTGTACTGTTTAAAATTAAATACATTCATAAAAAGTTTGCTTTGAATAGAATGTGAATGAATCACACTATAGTCATGACAGTGCTGCCCTCTTGTGCTTCTTAGGAGCCAAGACTAATATTAAAAGGAAAATGAAGCCTATAAGCAGCAGCACTGCGCTAACACTACATCCCTATTAAATGAAAAATGAACACAAATAATAAATAATTTGCATTTTATGCAATTTGTCATTGGACTTTTAGCACTGTCCTGAGCGAACGCCACACAGTACACCCTGATTCTGTTTCTATAAAGTGTACAAAAAAGGGGTATACATTACCGTCCAGAATTACATGATCATGTATTATTATTATTATTATTATTATTATTATTATACAATTATACCCTATAGATCAAACAAGGCTGAGACGATCAAACTGAAGGACAACACACAAAGCAACAATTTTCTTTAATACATAAAATATATATATATATATAAATAAGTTACTGATTTTAAAAAGCAGTATCTAGACAAAACTAAAAAAAATCATTTACAAGATATAACATTTGTAATTTAAGGCATCTATTAATAAATAAAAAAAAGAATTCATGGCACATCTCGGACTCTCCCAGAAGGATCTAAATTAAAAGTGATGTGAATGCGAACATCAGCCGGCCTTTCTTAGCAATCCTGAAGTAATAACTGAAAGCGGATTTTCTAAATGTTTGGAGAGGCGATCTGAAGCGATTCAAGTTCCCATGTGGCACCGTGCAATAGAAAAGTTCATTCTGCTTTAACTTCCTGCACTACATCTGTGTACATAACATATGAGAAATACACCTGATTGTCCACTAGATAGGAAAAGACTAGCCGTGCACTGAATGAACAAAATGAGTACTGTTTGGTGAAACACACTTATCAAACATCAGTCTCCACGTCTTTGATACTGTTACCATGTGAAGGCACTGGACTGTATTCACAGTCTACGGTCGTCTGAGTGCCGGGCTTCAGTGACTTAACGTCTTTACGAGCGAAGGAGCTCTTGACCTCTCTGTGTTTCTGTCTGTCCAGCCAGTAGAAGGACAGCATGATGAAGAGACCGGCCGTGGAGCCGGTGATACTGCAGGCGAAGAACACATAGGAGTACTGGCCAGTGCTGTCAACCAGGATTCCTGGGAAGAAGAACCAAAAAATGAACGACCTTCACTTTTCCAGAAATTTTCAAAGTTATGTTTGGCATTTATTTTTGTTATATGCATTTCAGATGCACGGATAAAAACCCGATTGAAATAAAGCATTAAATACATTTTAAAAAAGCATGAAGTTTTATTTATTTATGTTACTCCAAACCATGAATAATCGACTTGAATAAACGAGCAGCAAAGACTGCCCCCTGCTGGTAGATGTTGCGTGTGGCATACCTTTTAATTTAATAAGAATTGAGAGTTTTAATTCAGTTTTAAAATATTCTGATATTTTAAAAGTTAGTTGTTTTTTTTTGCATTTACTTCCTAAAAATATATTATTATTATTATTATTAATACTATTTTTACAAATTAATAAATTAATACAATTTTAAATATTTTTTTAAATGAATATATTTTAAAATATTATTTATTCATGTGATGCAAAGCTTTATATGCATCATCACTCCAGTCTTCAGTGTCGCATAAACAATGTTGAAAAGTTTCATTTGAATAGAATAAAAGTATAAAAGTAAATATTTCTAACTAAACAGTTTTAATTGTATTTACAGTAACATTGGTTTTGTCCATATAATGGCAGTCAAAGTTTGGTTGCCAGCGTTCTTCAAAAAAATCTATTTATGTTCCACAGAAGAAAGAAATCTACTCAGTTTTGGATCAATATGTGACTCTGAACCAGTCATAAATTATAGCCAAATAGCCAAAAATACATTGTTTGGGTCAAAATGAGCATTTGTAGATTTTTGATTTGTAATATGCATTGCTAAAAGCTTAATTTGGACAACTTTAAATGCGATTCTGTCGATATTTTGATTTTATTGCACCCCCAGATTCCAGATTTTCAAATAGTTGTATCTCAACCAAATATTGTCCGATCCTAACAAACCACATGGAAAGCTTACTTTCTATGTGAAGAAAATCGATTGAATATTTATTTCTAGGAGCCTGAAGTTACGCAATGGAGTGCTCCTGTCATCCACTCTCACAAATAAAGGTGCAAAATCTAAAACAGGGGCAGTGTGTACCTTTTCAAAAGGCACTTGTTTGTACCTAAAAGCTTCCTTTTGATACATTTAAGGTACACATTAGTACTTAAAGTGTACATATTTGAACCTAATAGGTACAGACATGTACCTTTCGGAAAAGGTCCTGCCCCAGTGACAGCTTTTGTACCTTTATTTCAGAGAGTGGAGTCTGATCAGCGCCGCATTGCCTTGACATTTATGTTTCCTTGGTAATGGAAACTGGAGAGGATCCTTAGTGCTTGATGTTCTGCTCACCTATACAAGACTTTCTGGACAATCTCATCACCTAACACAGGATTATAACTTACCTGCTACCAGTGACGTCACATGACCCTCACTGAATCACACACACACACACACACACACACACAAACTTCATTCTGTATGATTCAGAAGCTGTTTTTCGGTCTCCATAAAGTAAGGAATTACAGCAGCACATGTTCACCAGACTTCTTTCTTCGCTCTATAAATGGATTAAAATTCTCTCATCATTTACTCATGCTTCCCTGGAACACACTCAAAAATGTTAGGCAAAAATGCCTAATCTTTAATGAGAACATGGATATGGGACGTCAAGCTCCAAAAAGCAGTACCATGTAGTTCATGCAACAGTTGCTCTACATCCCCAACTCTCAGAACCAGACTGTAGTAGAAGTTCAGGCCAGGAGTCTAATTCTCATATATTTACAATATTATCAAGATCTTTTGTGTGCATTTCCTTTGATCCTAACATTTAGATTTATTCCAGCTCTCTATCACTTATAAAAGGAAGGAATGAATGGACTGGACTACAGTGCCGAGGAAAAATAAGATATATTTATCTTCAAATATATATTTAATTACGTAAGGTCATTTAATCAATATTAAAACATGTATATTTTAATATTTCTTAATAATGAATTAATAAATCTTAAAATATACGTTTATATATTAATTAATATTAATGAAATTAATTAATGAATAAATAAACAAAAACAAGTAGCCTAACCTGCACTGGTTTTAAGATTTGTTCCAACTATATATATATATATATATATATATATATATATATATATACACACTTTTTTCAGTTCTCCTGATGTTTCAAAGGACCTACTTTTATTGTGCTTTTTGTTTGTTTTGGAGCTTGAGAGGTACTTCGTTGTTGTATATATAAAAAAGGTATTATATTAAAATGATTAATAACATCACAGTAAAAGGGTTTGTTTACATATTGTTTACACAATATACAGTATGTGTGTGATGTTTATATATATATATATATATATATATATATATATATATATATATATATATTTAATCTATAAATATAACATATTTGTCTTAAATACATACATGCATGTGTATTTATGGATACATAATATATTTACACAGTATCGTGTGTGCATATATTACATATTACATATATTATGTAAACAAAAAAACTTCATTTTGGATGCAATTTATTCTGATTAATCGTTTGACAGCCCTAAAAAGAAAACAAGTGTATGCACATAAATGTGTCCTTAATGAATACAAGCAAGCACGCTGTTTTAACCCAGTAATGCAGTACTAAAGCATTTGCGAAGAAAAAAGCATTAAGTCACCTGCTAACGGTGGGCCAAGCAGCAGCATGATGCTCTCCATAATGCTGATGAGGCCCAGGGCGGATGGGAAGCGGCTCATCTCGACCGTGTCCATCAGTACGGTGAACAACAACGAGCCGACGAGGCTCATAGAAAACCCGAACACTATAACATACGCCAGCAGTACCGGGAAACTCGTCGCCATCCAGCAGATGCAGTTGCTCACTCCGTTGATCAGCACCGCCACGGCGAACAGGTAGGCGAAGTTATGGCTTCCACGGAAACGAGGCAGCCCAAAAACCAGCGCGGCGGCGGGCCGGACGGTGATGTTGATCAACCCCAGGATGGCCATCAGTAGAGCGGCTCGGTCCTGCTCCATCCCGTAAGCGGTGGCATAGGGAACCAGGTAAACGAGCGGCACCACGAACCCCAGCATCATCCAGGACACCCGAGGAGCGTACGCGCAGAAGTACGGGTTACTGCACAGCAGGTCGAAAGCCATGTGCCTGCGCAAGAAAGGCATGACGGTGGAGAGGGTGGCCCGCAGGCGCCCCTTCAGACCCTCTCGCTCGCGAGTGATGGAAAGGCAGTTGGTTTTAAGTTGGCTGTTGTTCGCCCGCCCGGTTCTGGCTTCCGTCTTTGGTTTGGCCCCGAGGGGGCGCATCACGGCCCCACAAACGCAGCAGTTCAGCAGGAGGCCTCCCAGCACCAGAAAGCTTCCCCGCCAGCCGAAGCTTCCGAGCAGATAGTTAGCCAGCAACGGTAGGGTGCTCAGGCCGAGCGCGGTGCCGGTGGAAGACAAGGCGTTGGCGAACGCCCTGCGCCGCACAAAATAGTGGCCCACCATTGTGATCGACGGCTGGAAAGACAAAGAGAATCCCATTCCTGACAAGGAGAGGCGACATTTCAGTCCGATGCGGGCCTACTGAGCCATCGTTTTTTACACCAAGGTAATATGCAGGCCCACCTACCCGTGATAATGCCAGCGGTGATATACAGCTCTACCATTGTCTGCGCAAATGAGCTGGCTGCCATTCCCAGTCCGCTCAGGATCCCGCCAATAATTATTGTCGCACGGCAACCGAGGCACTCCACCAGAACACTACATATGGGGCCTGCGGAAAGACAAAGGCATTGTAATGTGGACAATGAGGAACACGGTTGAACACACAGCGTCGCTGCATCTGACTTACAGATGATCCCGCTTAATGACCGCACACACGTGCGCATGATGACAAACAACGGTAGCTATTCGGAATCGAAACTCTCTGTATCGGCGAATTAAAGTTTGGTCGCTGCATTTGATAAGCTCTCACAGAAAGGCCCTGAATTGGATTATGAGATCAGGCTGCCATTTCCATGTGGTAATACGATGATGCCCACATGAACGTGGATTTAAACAATGTACTACAATGTATGGAAACTTACAATGACATGCAGGGCGAAAAACTACAGAAATTCGTTTTTTGGGGAGTTCGGACCCTCTTTGCTTTGTGCTAATTTGTTCCCCAGTTTTGATTTTGTTAAAGCAATGTAATAGATTAGTACAATTTAGCCAAGATTTACAGATATTAATAATTCGGGGCTCTTTCCCATCAAGGAAAGTATATATCGTTCCAACAAGGACAACCGAAACCATTAAAGTAGTTATTTTTGTCAGAACTCTTATGTTTTCAATTAAAACAAAAGCTTGGATGTTTTAAGATGGCCATTTTGTGTCTTACGGAAGAATAAAAAATACAGGGTTGGAAAGATACGAGGGTTGAGTAACTGATGAAAACTTTTTTTAACTTAGTATCGTTGGATTATATGAACTTCTTGCTGAGTGTGACATGTTCCCGGATCAACATCTTTGTTGACCCTGGAACAACATTGATCAGACTTAAAGAACCAGTTAATAGTTTTTGTGAAGTTTAGGCTCAAAATCAGTGTTTGGTTCTTGTGCATCAGTCTCCATTCATCTATCATTCAATCTGCTTACGTTTAGGTGTAGAGATATGGTCAAGACTAAATCTTTCAACAAACCACGTTGACGTAGGAACACGTCGAACTCAGCAAAATCAGGACGTGCGAGCACTCAGCTGATATACTTCTGTCACTGTTTACATTTTGATAGTAAAACGTGCTTAAAGTGGTTATGAAACGGAAACTCAAATGTCCTTGTTATTTACGCATGATGTTACTTTTAGTGATATGATGATGTCTCCAGTTTAAAAATGTCTCCAGAGTTTTTGTCTGCTTTCTAAAACAACAGGATTTGAAATGCATTATGATGTTGCTCTACACTCCTATTAACGTGTGCGTTTAAATCAGGTAAGCGCTCTTAATAAGGAAGACAGATGGAGCCAAAATCCTTTAAATGAATGCATGAAATTTGACCACACTATTTGTCCGTGACAATGCATTAAAGCATCGATTTAATGTTTTTTTAGCATGTGTTTTACCGCATTAAAATACAATTGTAAAGTTAGATAAGTTAAATGAATCTATACTATACTACACTATACATTTATACTCATGTTCTGATATTTGGGTTATTACAACATTAGTAAGCATTTAGTCATTTATATTGGAATAACGTATATAAATCCTTCTAACTTTGATCCTGTCCCAAACGCACGCCGTTGGCTGGCATGTCTGACCTTTCAAACAAACGGAGCAATGTTCAGAAACGGTTTATGCTGTTCAGGAAATCAGCCTCTTAAGCTTATTCATGGCTGTCTTTGCACATTAGCCTGGGAAAAAAAATTACACACCTTTAAAAAGTAATTTTATCAATTACCGTAGAGAGAAGGTATCATATCCCAGGGCAACAAAAGTGAAAACGAGTGTCGAAGAATATCATCATCAATTTATGGCCTTTTTTTGCGTTAAATGAGAAACTTGATTTGATGTGACACTTTTCACCCGACGAGCACAGCGGTTAGTACGGCGCAAATTACTTCAAGCTCTTTAAAACATCGAGGGAGATTGAACATTTGCCCCGCTTAAATGAATGCTTCAGCCGTCACGGCGCTGCATGAAAACAAGCTCAAAGATCTCCTTAACATTGTCTTTGGCAGCGACGTGCCCAGCCGACAGCAAAGAGAAAGGGCTGGAAAGAAAAACAAACCTTTCTCAAGGAAAAACAATGGTATCTCGGCTGTTCCAGGAATATAATAACAGCCTGATTCAGAGCTGTCTGCTGAGCAGAAGCGCTTCAGTTCACTGCTTCCTATAAAGTGTGCACCAGGTTACGCTTATTATGAAAGTCAACTTCGTAACTGCATGTCAGCTAACTCTCATTGGGTTAGGTTCAGGGTTTGTAGAATAAGTTGATTACTAAAAATGACTAATATTAAAATACAGTTCAGGTGATATTTGTAGATGTTGAGTACAATACAAATGATTGTGTGTGTGTGTGTGTGTGCGTTTGTACAGTATATATATACTTTTTTAAAAGATTTGGATTCGGGTTTCAGCAAGGACACATTAAATTGATAATTGAAAAATGTATTAAAAAATTGATAAATTGATATTGAAGTGACGTAATAGTATTAAGTGACAAAATAATGTTACAAAAGTTTCAAATAAATGCTGTTCTTTTGAAATTTCTCAAATAAATACATTAAATCCTGAAAAGATGTATATGATTCACACACAAATATTAAGCAGCACAGTTTTTTTTGATAATGAAACACTAATAATGTTTTTTTAGCATATAATACGTACACAGGAATTCAATTTTACTATTTATTTATATCGATAGAAAGCAGTTATTTTAACTTATAATAAAATGTCATAATATAAGTGTTTTTACTGTATATTTGATTAAATAAATGCAGCCTTGGAAAACCCTATGTATGTATTGTATACAGTGCATCATTTATTATATTCGGAAGTCTTGTATTGAGCGCTAAATTAATTTTGGCAAATTGATAAATCAATTGGAAAAGCAAACGATTATAATATTAAATATGCTCGTGTGATTTGTTCATAAATGTGATTTAAATCGAACAGAGTATGCATGTTTTGTATGTTATGTAAGAATGTTAATGGATTGTAATGGTTGCATATCTGGTGCACTTTGTCCTCAAGCACAGCTGCCTGGTAACGATCAATGAGCTGCGTTAAGCTGAATAAAAATGCCAGCCCCCCCAAATCCTTTTCACCATGTGGGCTATTCTTTGAGTTAGTGACTGGGATATAGCGTCTCGCTTAAGACGGGCCGAAACTCCCGCTGTCATCCTCTGACCTCTGTGTGTTAATGCTTCGTGTTATGATAAGTACAGTAACTTGATAAAAGTGTTTTTCAGATACTGTAGCGTGTAACTAATGCACCGAACAGCGTTAGAGGTCCCGCCTACCGCCCGCGTGCAGCACTGCCATCATGATGGCTGGCACCCACGACGTTTCGGTGTTGCTGGCCTGGAAGTCGTTCTGCAAGTCTGTGTAAAATATCCCGATGCAAGAAGGGAAAGCCAGAGTCATGGCTAAGACCAGAACAGTGGCCCCGACGACCACCCAGCCCCAGCCACCATCGGGAGCCACCACCGGGCCTCTGCCGCCGTCCTCCGCTCCTCCGCTCGAGTGACGCCGCTGCTCCGAAACACCGCGGGAGTCCTCTTCCCGTTGATCCGGCCCCTCGGACCCAGGATCCGTTTCGACGGCCTGCAGAGAGGACGGCCCGCTCCGTGTCGCCTGGGCCTGACGAACCTCCGCGCCCTCCGTCATTATGTCTCCTCACTTCTGCAGGGATGAGAAAACAAGCTGATTGTCCTACCTGGTCTCAAGGCACAAACGTATCCCGGCGCACTTTTTAGCGAGACACAAAATGAGTAGCAACAAGTACGTAACCCCGCAGTTTCCAAAAGAAATGAACGCCGGAGGCAGTAAAACTCTGGCACCTCTTCTTCTTCATTTTCGCTCAATATCTTGAAGAATATCATGTTATGACTGCAAAACAATATTAATATGCTGGGAGATCTGGAAACTGTGTTTCTGTTGTTAGCGTCACACATATCCGGCTTCATTTCTGTGAGGTTTTCATAGACGGTAGCTCACGGATGTATTTCAGAGGCGAGGAGCTCCGCTTTAAATCCTGTCTAACTTTTAGACGGTTTAGGGTTGGATCTGGTGTAGGGCATTTTTCCAACATGATAGAACATTAGCTTTCGACGACAGTTCAAGGGTACTTGAATTTTGAATATATCGTGTACATTTCTCATCGTAACTGCAGCGAAAGTACGGTAAAGTACGTAAAAACTGTGTTGCACAAAAAATGCACAGAGCTACATATTTTTATGAGAGCAGTTGAAATGATCATCTTTTACAGTACTATCTAAACACATTATATTTTTGACTAATTATACAAAAAAATATAATAACAAACATTTTGAATGATATATATATATATATATATATATATATATATATATATATATATATATATCATTGCAATAAACAATTAAATCCTAGACTCTTCAGTGAATGCTTATTTAAATCCAAAGCACCTTTTTT